>NW_022436963.1:17637579-17688050 GCF_009761245.1 Sapajus apella
AAAAAAAAAAAAAAAAAAAAAAAAAAGAGTTGCACCATGGACATTTGAGCCTCATCTAATTTTAAGTCTGAGTATTGATCACCTTTATGATCAAACTCCCTGATTAGAAAGTAACCCACCAGTTCTCAGCTCTCAAACTAGCCAGCCGGCAGTTTCCTTAAGACAATTGGATCTGTCTGCTGACTTTCACACAAAACAGAGTCAGTCATGACTAGTCATGACTGCAGAGACCTTATGCACACACCTTACTCCAAAAGGAGGGGGTGTGAAACACTTCCAAAATGTCAGAATAAGGACCTCCAAAAACCTGCACCTCCATTAAAACAATGAAAACACCTGCAAAAATGGTCAAAACCAACTTTTTCAGAATTCTGGAAAACCAGAGACTTACAACAATCCATAGAGTGTTGACTCAAGAAAATAGTAAGAAACATGAGCTTTGTGGTGTTTTAACTAATCCTAAGCCTCATTCCTCTCTCTCCCAGCTCCACGGTAGCCTTGAAACCCCACAGCCTAGCAACCACTGAAGGGTCAGAATGGGTTCCCCAAAAGTCCTGTCCTCAGAACTGACACCATGTGGCGTATCTGGCAGCAAACTGCAGAGCTCCATTCAAAGGATTTGCAATGATCTGCCCTGATCTAGTTTGCCCAGAGGAAGAAGTCCTAGTTAGCCCCAGGGGACGTGACCACAACAATCAGCAGCCACTGTTCAACAGCACAGCTGTCTGAGGGGACAATACTCATGGAGCAAACAAGCAGCTGGCCTAAAAACTATAAAGGAAAATGTGGAGAATAAAATGTTGATAGTGGGCTTTGAAAAGGTCCAATACATTCCTGGAGATCTAGACAACCATGTGCACAGGCAGAGCCATGTGCACACCCAGGAAAGACCTGAGGGGGTGTCCTCATTTCTCACCTGTGGCTGAGCATGACTGTCTGCACAAACAGGAAGTGATGGCACACCCCAACACAAACACACAGGCCCTGGGTTAAAGGATGGGAGACAGTGGTTGTGGGGACAAGGACTTCTCTGTCCAACCATTAGCTGACCACTAAGTTAAACAAGCAGGAACTTAAGGGGACAGACTTTCCAACCTTTGTCCAGGAAAAGTCACTAGGCAAGCTGTAACAATAAACGGCAACAGAAGCAAACCCTGGGGGAGGAGAAGGGGAATATCCAGTTTCCAGAGTTGCCACATTATTTTCTTTTAAACGCCCCATTTTCAACAAAATATGATGAAACAAACAGGAAAACAGGTCAACAGAAACTGTCTCTGAGGAAGCCAGAGTTAGACTCACTAAAGAAACTTTTTAAACTGGCGATTATAGGTATGTTCAAACACCTAAAGGAAACCACGTCTTAAAAAATGGAAAGTGTGAGAACATTTTATATCAATAAAGAGAAAAGTTTTACACATGAAGCAAGTAGAGATTTTGAAACTTGTATAATAATTGAAACGAAAAATTCACTAGAGGGGCTTGACAGTAGAACTGAATGAGCTGGCAGAAGGAAGGGGCAGGGAACTTGAGACAGTCAACTGAGATTATGCAGTCTGAGAACCAAAAAAGAATGAGGAAAAATGAACAGAACCACAGAGACTTGTGGGACAGCATCAAGCACAACGACATACAAATCATGGGAATCCAAGGAGGAGAAGAAAGAAAAAGGAACAGAAAAAAGTATTTTTCAAAACAATGGCCCCAAATTTGATGACAAATATGTAGCCACATACCAAGAATCTCAATGAACTCCAAGTAGAATAAATTCAAAGATCCACACCCAGATGCATCACAGTCAAGCTGTCAAGTGCCAAAGACAAAGCGTCTTGAAAACACCAAAGCGGAGCAACTCATCACATTCAAGGGATCTTCCCTAATATTAACAGCTGATTTTTCACCAGAAACCACAGAGAACAGAAGGCAGAAGACATTTAAATTACTGAGAGAGAGATGAGCAACTATGAAGTCTATATATTAAAAAAGGACCTATCCTTCAAAAATGAAGGGGAAGTTAAAACATTCCCATGTTTTTATTTTAAACACACACTAAGCAAGTTCACTGTTACCAGATGTGCCCTTACAAGAAAGAAGAGTATTCAGTATGGCTGAAATGAAAGAATATCTGATAGCAATTCCAATCCACACCAAGAAATAAAAAATCCCATTAAAGGTAACTATACAGGTAAGTACAAAACACAGGATACGTGTATTTTTGTAACTCTCTTCTCCTGATTTAAAAGATAACTACATAAAGCAGTAATTGTAAGCTGTGTTGATGGGCCTAATGAAAAATGTAATGTATATGACAGTAATAAAGGAGGAAAACTGGATCTTAATAGGAACATAATTTTTGCATACTATTAAAGTTAATTTCATTATTTATTTGAACTACATTGTTGTAAGATGTTATTTCTATGGGCAAAACTAAGAAAATAACTAAAAAATACATGAGAGAGAGAGTGTGTGTGTGTATTTTAAAAACAGGGAATTAAAATAGTATGCCAGAAAATATCTATTCAAAAACAACAACAAAAAAAACTAGTCAGTAATGGAAAAATAATGAAACCAAAAGATAGGATAGAGCAAATAAGGGGCAAACTCTACCTTATCAGTAATTGCATTAAAAGAAAATGAATTAAACATTGTAATCAAAAGGCAAAGATTACCATAATGGATTAAAAAAGGCATGATCCAGCTACATGCTGCCTACAAGAGACACAGTTTGGAAGGCACCAAAAGAGAACTAAAATGCTCATACTACTAACAGACAAAATAGGCTTTAAGATAGGAGTTTCTACTAGAGAGACAATAATATTTTATAATGTAAAAGAGTCAATGCATCAGAAACACATAAAAATGATAAATATACACCTAATGGATGGCCACAAAACATAAAATCTGACAGGATTAAAGGAAGAAACAGTGCAATTGTAACAGTTTGTACACTTCAATACGCCACTTTCAACAATGGACAGAACTTCAAAAAGTTCATGGAAAACGGAATTATAAACTTTATCTCTCAATATAATCTCCATCAAGTTCAAGACACTCTCGAATGATAATACCAGCCATTTAGTACAACCCTAAAGAACTGAGGGTCCTGGGGATTTAAACATATTAATGCAGTCTTTTTTACATTATTAATGGAAGAAAAATGGGTACCCTTTAAAGGTTTTTAAAGATTATAACTAAAAAGTTAGATGGAGCCAAATCAGGACTTTAAGGACTTTTCACGCTACTGCACTCCAGCCTGGGTGACAGAGGGAGACTCCATCTCAAAACCCAACCAAACCAACAAAAAAACCCAAATAGACCTAATAGATATCAATGGAACACTCCACTTAACACCAGCATGAACATTCTTTTGAAGTACACGTGGAATATTATCCAGGATAGACCACAATTTTTTAGGTCACAAACCAAGTCTCAAATTTAAAAAGATGAAAATCATACAAAGTATCTTCTCTGATGGCAATGGAATAAAACTCAAAATTAATTGGGTAGAAAGAATAATGGGAAACTAATCTGTGGAAGTTAAACAGTGCACTCCTAAAAGGCAAAGAAGAAATCACAGGAGAAATAAGAAAATACTTTGAGATGAATAAAAACAAAAATATACGAAAACTAGGAAGTGGCAGCTGAAACAGTGTTTATACATTTACAACTGTAGATACCTACATTAAAGATCTCAAATTAATAATCTAACCTTTTAAGAAATTTAAAAAAGGATGAGCAAGCTGCATTCAATGCAAGCAGAAAGAAGGAAATAATAAAGATCAGAACAGAAAAATATGAAAATAAATAGAAAAATACAGACAAGCACTGAAAACAAAAGTAGGTTCATTGAAAATATCCACAAAACTGAAAAACCTTTAGATAGACTCGTGGGTGGGAGAAGCAGGCTCAAATCTCTAAACTCAGGAATGAAAGAAGACACACTATTACCAACCTTACAGTATAAAACAGGTTATACTATAAACAACTGTATACCAATAAGATAACCTGGTAAAAATTCCTAGACAGACACAAACTACCAAAACTGGCTCAAGAGGAAATAGACATTGTGAATAGACATTAACAAGTAACAAGACTGAATTAATCATTTTAAAACTTCCCATAAAGAAAAGCCCATGCCAGGTATGGTGGCTCACACCTGTAATCCCAGCACTTTTAGGAGGCTGAGGCGGGCAGATTATTTGAGGTCAGGAGTTCAAGACCAGCCAGACCAACATGGTGAAGCCCTATCTCTACTAAAAATACAAAAATTAGCCAGATGTGGTGGTGCACCCCTGTAATCCCAGCTACTCGGGAGGCTGAGGCAGAAGAATTGCTTGAACCCAGCAGGTGGGGGTTGCAGTGAGCCAAGATCACGCTGCTGCACTTCAGCCTGGGTGACAGAGCGAGACTCAGTCTCAAAAATCAGTAATAAAAACCCAGACCCAAATGGCTATACTGGTGAGTTCAACCAAATATTTAAGGAATTATTACCAGTCATTCGCAAACTCTTAGAAAACATTTAAGGGAGTATTTCCCAATAAGACAAAACCTAATCTCACACGCAAAAGCTACAAAACAACATCATAAGTATAAATGCAAAAATCCTCAATAAAAATACTAGCAAACTGAATCTTACAATATATAAAGATCATATACCACAAGCAAGCTGGATTGATCCCAAGAAGGCAGCATTGGTTTAAGATCCAAAAATCAAAATAATACACGATATCAGCAAAATACAGGGAAAAAAACCACATCACCTCCACAGATGCAGAAAAAAAAAAATGACAGAATCCAACACCCTTTCATGACAAAAAAAACAAAAACAGAAACCCTCAACAAACTCAGGATAAAAAGGAACTTCTTCAATTTCGTAAAGGTCGGCTCTGAAAAATCTACAGCTAGCAAATACTTAATGGTGAAAGACCAAATGCTTTCCCTCCAATTTTAGGAAAAAGACAAAAATGTCTGCCCTTACTACTTTAATTCCACATTGTATTAAGAGCTTCTAGCCAGGGCAATTAGGCTAGAGAAAGAAATGACAGCCATCCAGACAGGAAAGGAATAAGTAAAGCCACTGTTTTGCAAATGACATGATGATCACATATAAAGAAAATCCTAATAAATTTATTGAAAAACTTAGAGCTAATAAATGATGTCAGCAAAGGCACAGGATACAAGATCAAGATAAACAAAATTCAACTGCATTTCTGTACACTTGCAATGCAAATCTCATTTTTTAAATCCAAAAGTGAAATTAAGAATTTCATTTACAATAGCAAAAAGAATAAAAACAAATAAATTTAACACTAGTTCAATGAAAATGACAAAACATGACTGAAAGAAATTTTTAAGAAGCTAAGAAAAAAAGGGTGAACAGACGGCCCATCTTCATGGATTGGGAAGACTTAATACTGTTAAGTTGCACTACTTCTCAAATTAGTCTATAGATTCAATGCAAACCCTATCCCACTTTCCTTTACTACAGAAATCGACAAGCTGATCAAAAAAAATTATAGAGAAATGGCAAGAGATCCATAACAGTCAAAACAATTTTGAAAAAGAACAAATCAGAGGCCTTTGTAACACTAAGGCTATAAAACTCTTAGAAGAAAATCCAGGAGGAAATCTTTGTGACCTTATGTCAGGCAAATAGTTTCTCAGGTATGACATCAAAAGCACAAGTAATAATAGAAAAAATAGAGATAATGAGGTTCATCAAAATTCAAAACTTTTGTATTTCAACGATCAAGAAAATAAAAGCCCTCAGACTGGGAGAAAATGTTGGCACAACATATATCTTATCAAGGTCCAGTGTCGAGAATACATAAAGAACTCTTACAACTAAACAATGAAAAGACAAGTGAACACTGGCAGATGATTTAAATAGCTGTTTTTCCAAAGAAAATATATATATAAGTCCAATAAGCATGTGAAAACATGCTTTAGGGAAATGCAAATCAAAACCACCATGAGACTCCACTTCACACTCACTAGTATAGCCAAAATAAAAAAGACAGTTAATAACACATGCTGGCAGCCAGGTACAGTGGCTTATGCCTGTAATCGCAGCACTCTGGGAGGCTGAGGCGGGTGGATCACCTGAGATTGGAAGGAGTTCGAGACCAGTGTGACCAACATGGAGAAACCCCATCTCTACTAAAAATACAAAATTAACCGGGCATGGTAGCGCATGCCTGTAATCTCAGCTACTTGGGAGGCTGAGGCCAGAGAATCGCTTGAACCCGGGAGGTGGAGGTTTTGGTGAGCTGAGATCGTGCCATTGCACTCCAGCCTGGGCAACAAGAGTGAAACTCTGTCTCAAAAACCAACCAACTAAACCAAAAACACATGCTGGCAAAAATGGGGAGAAACTGTAATTCTCATGCACTGCTGATGGGCATGTAAAATCATGAAGCCACTTTGGAAAACAGTTTGGCAGCCCCTCAAAAAATTTACACATAGAGTTAGCATATGACCCAGCAATTCCATTCCTAGGTCTGTACCCAAAAGAATCACACAAAACCTTTTGAGAATCACACAAAATTCAAAACCTATGAATTTTCATAGCAGCATTATTTATAATAGCCAAAAGGTAGGCACAATCTAATGTCTATCATCTGATAAATGGATAAAATGTAAACCCATATAATAAGATATTATTCAGCCATTAAAACCGCAAATTGAAGTACTGATACATGCTTACAAATTATGCTAAGAAAAGCCAGTTACAGGAGGCCATATATTATATGGGTCCATCTATGTTACATGCCTAGAAGAGGCAAATGATAGAGACACGATGAGATTAGTGCTATCGAGGGCCTGGGGGCAGCGAATAATAGCGAGTGATTGCTAATGGTATGGGGATCCTTTCAGGGGTGATGCAAATGTTCTAAAATAAGATAATAGTGATGGTTACACAACTTGTGACTACTAGAAAAACCATCAGTTTATACATTTTAAAGGGGTAATTTTTTATGATATGTAAACTACATTTCTTTGTAAAACCAGCTTAATTGAGAATAGTTCATCTACACCACAACTCACTCATCTAAAGTATACAATTCAATGGTTTTTAGCATATTCACCAATATGGGCAACCATCAGTCACTACAGTCAATTTTAAAACATTTTTATCACCTCAAAAAGAAATGCTGTACATTTTAGCTATTACCCCTCTCTTTCCACCCCTCCCCTTAAACTACTACTAACCTAATCTCTACCTCCAGAGATTTCCCCATTCTGGACATTTCTATCAATGGGATCATATAATCTAATAGTGTTTTGTGGCTGACTTCTTCCACCTAGCATGACATTGTCAAAGCTCATCCACATTGTAGGACTACCGATTACTTTTACAGCCTAATGAATATTCCATTGTATGGTTATACCACCTTTTGTTCATCCAGTCATCAACTGATACCTGAGTTGTCCCCATAGTTTGGCTATTATGAATAATGCTGCTATGAACATTCAAATAGAGGTTTCTGTGTGAACATATACATTCATTTCTCTTGGGTATACACCCAAGAGTGGAACTGCCAGATCACATCATAACTGTATGTTGAACTGAGGAACTACCGAGACTGTCTTCCAAAGTGGCTGCCCCAGTTTACCCTCCCACCAGCAGTGCAGGAGGGTTCAGATTTCTCCCTGTCCTCACCAACACTTGTTATCATCCGAGTTTTTTATTCTAGCTGTCCTAGTAGATGTGAAGTGGTTATGTTTCACTTTTTTAAAAAGGAGTGGGAGACTCCCACCGAGCTTGAAACCTTATCTTCTGCCAAGTGTTTTCATGATTCTCATTAACACCTAATGTTTTTGGAGGGTAAAGGCTTGAGCTAAAATGTAGAGGTGGGGAGAGATGTGAAATAAACAACTCCTGGAATTTAGAATATGGCAGGGCCACAGGCTGGGGGCTAGATGAGTGTACCAGAAGTCCTGTCTGGCTCACCCAAAGGGAAAGCCTGCCCTATGGCAAGAAAGGGGAGGGAGTGGCAGAAAGCTTCCTTGAGGGAGAACTACAAAAATGTAATGGTCAAGGACTTGATGACAATAGACCGATGAACAATAGATTATACAGCCATCTGTGCCTGGAGAATGGAACTGTGCACACATTAGATTCCACACAGAAGGCTCCGTAAGACAGATAGTATGAAAAGCTCAGTATGGAGAGCTGCTGCCATGTTCACAGTATGTTTAAGACGTCCCCTTGGTCTGCATCCACAGGAAGTTCAGCAGGCCTGTTTTCAGAAGTGGCCACAGTGGAGGTAGGGGTAGATGCATGGAAGGAGGATGCACACATCTTGCCTCCAGCAGGCACACGCTATTGCTATGGCCGGAAAGCAGGATAGAGAAGTGGCCCACAGGGTCCCCATATGGATGGGTGAGCTCCTGGTTAGGATCCTCACAGCAGGGATCTCAAGGCTCAAGGAGACCAGTGAGTACAAAAGGCAGGGGGGACTCAAACCTGCCCAGCAGTTCCAGTCAGGCCTGGGAATCCCACTCTTGCTCCCGCTTAAAGCAAAAATCCAGGAAAAACTCAGAATTCATCTCATTCTTTGACCATGTCTTCCTGACTACGAGGCTGTGTCATTCCTGTCTGAGCTAGCCTGCGTGTGTGTTTTCAGCTGTTCAGCATTTTCCGTGCTCTCTGCAACCAAACTTGGATCCTGACCCCAAATCAAAAAGACGCCAAGAGCTACGTTCCGGCAATCAGAAGGCAAAAAGAATGTAAAGCTGCAAGTGCAGATTTCAGTGGTTTGGAGAAACAGCAAGGGTACAAGTCAACATCAAGGACTTATTTTTACTACAGCCACTGTTCTCCTGAGACTTGTTCTTCCTGTATTTAACCTTTCATTCTTGGGGTTGGAAAGAACACACATTAAAACCCCAGCCTTGTACACTGAGTAAATTCACAGCTAAACCTGGGCACCAGAGCTCTTCTGAACAACAGAACTATCTTCCCGTAACTGATTATTCTGATTTGCAACTGAACCAACTTATATTCCCTTCTGATTAAATGCATGTCCTCCAAGAACCACATAATGAGGCAACTCTATGGTAAATACTGTGTGTGGTTTCAGCGAGAAATAAATTGCATCTAGCAGCTGATCTGTAACCACAAGCTGGGGTTTACTCTGATCACAGGAATTATCCCCATAATGAGGAGTACCTCCTGGCTTCTTTGTCCTCCATGAATGAGAAAAAAAGTTACAAAGACAGTCTTACCACACACGAAACTCTCCGGTGGCACAGAGAAAATGCTCTGGCCCTTCAGTGATTCTGGGTGGGCACAGGTGGCTGTCACAGAGGCCTGCAGCATCCTGCCCATTAGCCACGGGGGCAGCCACTTCAGCTGGCAGTCACACAGGAAGCTGTCGCTGCTGATATGGCTGAAAGAAACACAACAGTGGATGCTTCAGGTGCAGCTGCAAAGGAGGAATGATATTCCCTTCACAGACAGAATGATCCGTTGACCCTAATCAGCTTCTCAAGTGAACACCAGCATGCTGGAAGGGGGAAATGGTTTTCTTCACAGTTCTGCTCCAATTTCCCAGGGCAGTTCATATAACTCACCTGAAGATTTTGAAAAAATGCAGTTGCTGAGTGACTGGGTTAGTCCGGAGTGGCACCCACGATTCTGCATGTCTCACAGGCTCGCACCTGATACTGGGCTGCTGGCCCAGGGACCACAACGGGAGTAGCAGCAACCTGGAGCTTACCCATGTTCTGGGACAGACACTGTTCCTGTGTGACCCTGGGCTGCCTTCTCGCTTCTCCTGACCTCTGACACGTCCAACAGTGCTGTGCTGCCACTGTCCCGACTCTGGTTTCCACTTTCCTGATACGCTATTTAGGCTTCCAAACTCAACCTAAGACTTTGATCCAAATTCTGCAACAAGTTCAGAGGAGGGTTCTTTTCCCTCATGACTGTTCCTTTTTCATCTGGCAAAGCTGCATGTTTTCTTACTTCCAATGTAATAAGCCTCGCCACTATGCCACGCTTTGTTTGTGCCTTGATCCCTACACCAGTATTCTTCAGGGGGCCGGCAGAATTCAGCTCTGCTCCCTAAATAGTGCTTGTTAGTTAACTGCCACTGCCCAGGGAGCATGAGAATGCACAACTTTAGTTTTGTGAGGCTCCAACCAAAACAGAGAATATTTTCTTTTTCATTTCTCAGCAACTAAGGATAAGCTTTTTAAACAGAAATCGGAATCGCCATCTCAGCGGACATTCCTTCCTGAGGAGTCACTTGAAGATAAGTCAACCAAGAGTCTAGCTGCCCCGTTCCTGGAAGGCCTCAGCGCTGTGAGCTAAAGCATTATGGCTGGCCCATGATAAGGGAAAAGACTGGGAGACAGAACACACAGGCTTCCCTGCAATAAAGTGTCTCTAGGACACGATGACAAGCAGGGGGCACAGGTATTCTCAGCAATTCCAAAAACACCATGCAGGCCAAGAGCATGGCCTCAGCTGCCTTCTCCACCCACCGCGGTCGTCAGACATCAACAAAGCAACCAGATGGACTGGCCTTCCGTTTTCTTCTATTTCTCTCCAGATTTCTAATGAGTGGAGAAACTGTCACAGCAAGAAAGAATGAAAGAAGTAAAATCCACTCTTCCTCATACTCCCTCATCAACCCTGGATGAGTTGCGCGTCTTATTAAAATAACTATAAAATAATTTTGGAAAGTGCTTTTCCAAAAACTGAAATAACTTGTCTCAAAGCCATTATAACTGGGATGCTGGCCCATATGAGATCTTAAAATCAGAATTAGATTTTGCATTTTGATTTGATGGGCAAGTAGCATTCTGCTGAGAGCTATCTGGAGGGGCTGACCTACTGTCCCTATTGGAGTTACCGCAGGTGGCGGAAGGGCCTTCACGGCCATCCCTGAGGAAACAGCCAATTCCTGCGCAGCATGTGGGGAGGGCAGCTCCCAGGAGTGCACCCTGCATGGGGGTCAGGCTGGCTGTGCCCAGCAATGGGAGAATTCAGCCTGGATGGAGAACTCTCTGCTGTCAGAAGCACCTCCGGCTGGCTCCCCAGCAAGAGGGTATTTCCATGCGATCAGGCAGAATGGCACAGGCACTGTTCACGAAAACCTAGGAGGACATGCTGGGCCATCCCTGTGCAATGTTAGACCTTTGTGCGGGACACAAGGACATATTCCATTTGAACCACAGGAACAAACTGGGGAAAACAAATTTGACATTTATCCTTGATCTGACACGTGGAAAGAGCTAACTCATATACACACGTCCTGGACTTGTGGGGCTAATGCCTTTGGGGATTTCCTACTTCTTCCACCACGAAACCCACCCCAGAGAGGAGGCCAGACCCAAGGAAAACAGTGGGTACCGAGGGTGGAGACAGCGTGTTCCTAAACGGCAAGTTAGGACCAAGAGGACACATGGGGAAGGCCTGGGGCCAGGCAGGAGCAAGGACTCTGACCCCCAGGTTTTGCAGAGTCCTGCGCCCTTCCTCCACCCCTGAACAGCACAGCCATCGCTCTACCCGGCACTGCCTTCTGTGGCTCCGCCTGCAGCCATCCCACGGCTTCGCTGGCTCACATGGTGCATTTCATGATTCCAACTCAAAGTGTGTTTCTAATCATCACTTGTGGAAATTTACCCAGAGGATGACTAAGTGCATGGTATAACCTGACTTGATCTGGTGGGGAAGAAAACGACCAAGTGGAATTAACCGTTTATCCCATTTGAGGACTGGGCCCAGGGCCAGCCCCAGCGAGGTACGTGCAGCAACGATGGGAAACCCAGGCAGGAGACCGAGGCTGAGCCTCCAGAACTATGCAGAGGCACGCTAGGGGGCCGAGCTTCTGGAAGGGTTCTGTTCCTCCCAACTTCCCAAGGAAAATCTTATCTCCCTCCTCCCTCCTTCTCTCAAATTACCCTCTTCCCATTTAATCAGATCTTTTTCACTCCTGACATCATATCTGAAAGTTTCAAAGACAGAAAAGGTAAAGAATTCCACAGTGAACACTCCTGTGCTCCACTGCTTGTCTTCTGCAGCTAACGTTTCATTCTACTTGCTTTACTGCAAGTCCACCTCTGAATCAGCCTTCCATGGTGGTCTAGAATCATGTCCTCCCCTATACTGGAAGGAGAGCCATGGAATCCTTTCTGCATGTTCTGTCTTATCCAGACAGATGGAGGCAGAGTTGAGGCTGGAAGAGGGAAGGCATTGGGCACGGAGCAGCCATCTGCAGAGCCCTGAGCTCCATGAATCCTCCACAGACGCCCACTCCGAGATCCAACCATTGCAAGGACAGTAGCTACTCAGCAGGCCTGAGGCTCACAGCATGCTCAATGCCACGGGGCAGGGGCCTAGGCCACCTCCTCTCCTCACTCAGAGCAGTGTCACCCAGCCTGCTTCAGTTATCAGCTACAGGAAATACACCTTGTTCCCCCGCTCCCAGCCTCCCTGCCCCAACTGAGGGTGCATCAGGAGTGGCCTCAGGGAATGGGGATGAGGTCAGGGCACAAAAATGACTGTCCTGTGGCATCTGCCATTCTCTCAGCACTTCTAAGAACCAAAAATTACTCCTTGTGGGAAGTGGTATCATGGCTAGAACTTAGTGGCTACAGAATCAGTTTCATGTTTAGCAAAAAAAAAAAGAAAAAGAAAAAAGAAGAAGAAAAAGAAAGGAAACTTGGGTGTTACTACCTGAGGACCTAGACTAGCTCCCCTGCCAGAGAGTAGGATACAGGCAAGCTTTTCTAAACTTGTCACCCAAGAGCCCATGATCAAAGTCCACAGTGGCAGCACCAGCACCTGTGAACCGTGCCCAGGAACCTTGGAAATGGTATGGGCAGACACTGCTGCACCCCTGAGTATCGCAGCCCCTCCAGAGCTCTGCCTTGCTCTTAGCCCACCAGGCTCTGAAGTAGCTCCTCTCAACAGGCCTTCACTGTAAACAAACCCAAAACATGAATAAACTTCCCTGACATAATTAAAGGGGTGATTATCCACTTTATAGAAGAGAGTATATTTCACATTGTCTAGAATAGTGGTTAGCAAACTTCAGCCTGCAGCCCCACTGCCTGCTTCTGTCACTGTGACTTTATGGGCACACAGCCACACCCCACTGCTTATGTATTGTTTACAGCTGCTTTCTGCTGCAGTGACACAATCAAGTAGCCATGACAGAGACCCTGTGGCCCACAAAATCCAAAATATGTACCACGTGGCCTTTTAAGAAGTGAGCATGCAACTGTAAGAAATGCAACTGCAGAAGTTTCTTGCTCTCAAAGTCTCCGCTCACATTAATCAGACCCAGGGAATCCAGATACTTACAGCTCTTTAAGATTCTTCATCTTCACAAAGGCGTCAAACTGGACAGATCTGATCGCATTCCCTCCAAGGTTCCTGAAACAGAACACAAATACTTGTGCAAAGAAACCCTAGGTACACCTGAGGGGTTTTCAGGACAGTCCTGGTTCCACAGATGACCCACAGGGACTAGCCAGACCTGTATCCTAACTACTACAGGTGGCTGCTGTTTCCCAAACAGTGACGCCAGCCCACGAAACCACTCAGGAGCCAAGCCGGCCTTAGGGCACCATCAAAGCTCGGCTGAGGCCTGCTCAGGAAGGCCAAACCTTTTCCAACAGAGTTAGACTCAAACTTGATTCAAAGAAGAAATAAACTAAGAATCATATACAGGAGGCATCCGCCCCAGATGGCAACAGCATGAACGTCTCAGGGGTGACTCTATTCCCTTCCTCCCAGGGTCTCAGAAGCAATCATCACACCAAAATGGTTCAGCCCAGCATCCACTCTGTATTGTTAAGCTGCTTTAATGGAGGCAAGAGGCTTGGCCAGGAGGAAGCGCCCTGGTGAAAGAGGCAATGAGGCCAGGGGCCCATGAAGGATCCAGTCGGTGCAGGGGTGAGGCAGCGCAGCAGGACGGGGAAGGGTATTTATCCAAATACCGACTAAATTAACTGGGAGCACACCAACTGGCCATATGTTCTGTAACTGTTCCTGGCATAGGCAACATAAAGGCCAAAGTTGAAGCTGACTTATAATGAGAAGGTAGCAGCTGGTGTTTCCAAATAGCCTGTTTCTCGGTTTACAAAGATGCTATTAAATTGCTAGCAGACGTCCAGGGAGCCGCATTTGGCAGGCCTGTGCCTCAGGGCAGAGCTGGCGAGATACTCACAGGTGCTCCAGGCCTTCCAGCCCCGAGAATGCTCTCTTAGCCACAGACTTGATCTTGTTTCCAAACAGACTCCTGCAGTTTCCAAACATCCAGAAATTGAGGCCAGGGGAGGAGAGAGAAACAAGAAGGTTGAGAGAAAGAGAAGAAAACACACAATTAAGGTAGTGCTACCTGGTAAGTCTGTCCAGTGAGGGGCGGGTGGAAAGCTGACCTGTTCTGATTACAGGTTTGAGGCACGCAGGACTTCCCCTTTCTGAAATGAAATACTTTTATCTTTATTAGAATTTAATAGTGATGACAGGCTGGAATTGCATGCGCCGTCTAGCCTAAAAAGGCTGCTTGCAGTGTCAGATGAAAATCACCTTGTCCTGCCCAGGCTGTCTCTCTCCAAGGACCACCCAAGGGTGGGTGGTGAAGTTTAGTGATGGCCTTGCAGGAGACATGAGACAGGCTATGGGTTTCAGTGAGAGGAAGCGGAGTCCAAAAAGGAAAGACAAATCTTTGGAATCCAAACTGCCTCCCATGACTGGGCATGATGGCTCACGCCTATAATCTCAGCACTTTGGGAGGCTGAGGCAGGAGGATCACCTGAGCCAGGCAGTTTGAGAACTGGACAACATAAGATGACACTTTCTCTACAAAACAGTAAAAATTATCTGGATGTGGAGCTGCGTACTGGTAGTCCCAGCTACTCAGAAGGCTAAGGTGGGAGGACTGCTTGAGCCTGGGAACTCAAGGCTGCAGTGAGCCATGACTGTGCCACTGCACTCTGGCCCAGGGAACATAGGGGGCGCTGTTGTCTCAAACAAAAAAACCCAAACTACCACCCAGTTCTGAAAAGTGCATTCTGGGGCTAAACTTTCCCAAAAGAGGCAAGAAGAGGACAGGAAAACAGGGATCCATCAAGCTGACTCCATAGCTCTCTCTACACACAGCCACTGTGAGCTGTGTACTTGCCTATGAGATGGACACCTCAGGCCCTGCAGGAGATGCCCCATCTGGCTCTTAAGCCAGACCCCTGACTATATTGTGACGTCAGTGCGCCAACCTCCAAGGTTATTGCTAGTGCCTGTCCCCTTCCTGGACTGCCTGCCCATGACAAGAGGTTCCTGCCTCCAGGCAACTCTGATCCCAGCCTTAGCATTAACTGTTAAGAGTTTTCCCAGAAGCCAAAGTCTGCACCCCTGCATAACACAAGGAAAAAATGAGCACCTCCTCCACCAGACTGTGTGATCTAAAGGGAAGCTGGTGTCTCTACAGGAGAGCCCCTAGGGTGGACACTGGGAATGAAGAAAATCATGTTTTCCCCTCCCTCTTATCATGTTCTCTCATGAGAACCCACCAAAGGCATTCCCTCTAATCCAGATGGCACAGGAGACCACCAGGGAACAACTGAAGGCAATGCTGACCATCAGCTTCGTCAACTTGTCAACCTTGAGGTCCACAGGATCTAATGGGCTTGCTAAGAACACTGACTGCCAGGAGCCAACTCATGGGGATTCTCAGCATCAACAGGTCTGTCCAAGGCAACTGGGTGCAGACGGGCAGGAGAGGAAGCCCCTGGAGAAAGCCTATCTGGCCCTGTACCCTACTGGGAAGGGGATTCCTGGCCCAGGATTTCACCTAGCATCGGGGAAGAGACTGGACTACAGGCTAGCTCCATCTTCAACCTGCATTAAGACTGGGACCTGTAAGAGAAGACAAGAAGCCCCAGCCCCTTTCCAAAAGGAAGAAAAGAAAGGAAATATAAGCCCTGAAGGAAACCAAAGATGGCAGGGCAGCCTGGGACCTGCCCAGCACACGGGCCCCTGCTTCATCGTAACTGCAACAGGCCTCCTGGAAACACAGGCCCATAGCAGAGCCAGAGGCAGGCACCACCAACCCGTGTGGCCAGCTTCCGGGGCAACCACTCCAAAGGGGCTGCCTGATCCTCCGTTTCATCAGAAACAGGCTCCCTCCCTGGGGGCCTCCATTCAGGCCGACCCCAGCACTAACTTGAGCTCAGCCCTCAGACAAAGCAAGCTCTGTTTCCTGCCTCCGGAGGATGATGGGGCAAATGGGCCAGAGACCCTCTGCCTTTTCTTTCTGAGGCCGTATGCATGGATGTGAAAACAATCGTATTCTAAAGCGTTTCCACAACCTCTTTCAGTCTAAAACATTTATTTTAAAACAAATAAACCAAATGCACAGAAAACCCAGTGGCCATGCTAACTTAGGCTCTTTAACCACAAATCTCGCCAGCAAATAACAGCTCATGAGGCACTGCAACCCTGAGCACTTCAGAGAGCACTGCCAACTTCTACACTTACTCAGCTCCCCCGGCCCAGGCACTGTGTGCCCCAGGTCCCAGTAAAAACGCATTGAACTGTTTAGTGAAATCTCCTATAAACGAGATCCAGGAAAAAGCTGTGCTTTATTTCATCCATTAAGTATTAGTCACATTGACCTGTTTACAATAAGGGCAGGCTGTTATTTTTAATGGTGACAATAGCAATAAAACAAATTCTCAAATTCTCAATTATGCAGGAACTAATCATCCTGTTGGTGGATTAAGCAGGGTCCTTACCTTCCCCCAGCAGACATCTGGGGCTGGGGCGGGGAGCTGCAGTCAGCAGACAGGGACGGCTCTAATAAAAGGCTGCTGTGAGAAGGGGAGGAGGACTGCGGGCTGGGAGGACACTATTTCTGTCCCAGAGAAGGAACAGCTGGCCGGACCTCCCCAGCACCAACGCAAAGCAGAAAGCGAGCTGCGGGGGTCACCTGTCAAACCTCCTATCCATCTCCTGGCCAACCCAGCCAACAGCTCCAAAGGCCTGGTTAGCGTCTGCCAAAGCAAGTGGCAGGTACCAGGGGCAGTGCTCAGTACCTTGTACTCATGTCCTTGAGAGCAGCCGTGGCATGTGCACCAGCCTCCTCCCTCACCCACACACACACACACAATGAGTTCCACTGCGGGCCCGGCATACCCCATGGGTGGGGATAGAGGCTGCGCTCACATCAGCTCTGCAAGTTTCCCCAAACATGCCCCTTCCCATGTGCCCTGTGTGGGACTTGGCCCCTCCCTCCGAGGAATGCCATGGAGCCAGCTGGAATCACGGGGCAGATACTTGCATACCCAGGTCACTAACTGCTCCTCTCTGCCTGTAATTTGGGATCCAGAAATTCTCCCTTCCCTCCCGCATACTGACTCTGTGCCACTATGCAGGCCCCAGCTGGGGAACCGCACAACCATTTGGAAAAAGGTCCTGGGGTGAGTCTACAGAAGAATCCCAGACAAGCTAGGAAGAAAGGCATGTGCTGGGGTCTGGGAACATTCTCGCCCTGCCGGGAAGCTCCAGTGTGAGGAAGTCTCCAACACGGCTGTTCAACAGCTGGAAAAATTAAGGGCAGGTCAGCATCCACCCCAAATTCACAGAGAGGCCATTTATGGCTCTGCTGCTCACATCTTCTTTTCTTGGAAAACATTTTAATTTAGGTCTGACCTCTGGCATGGTGGAAAGGACCCAAGGTCTTTGAGTAACTCAGCAAAGACAGGGGTCTCTACCTTCCCATCCTAGGGCAGGCCCTGAACACCAGCCCCTCGAGCTCTCCAAAGGCAAACTCACACCAGATAAAGGGGCTCACAGCACTGGCTGCGCTCCCCACAGTACAGATCAACTGCTCTAGAGGGGCAGCTCATCTCCGTGCTAACATGCACCCCACTTCTCAGTGGATCCCAACAGGCCAGACCGGGCCACTCCCATGGAGCAACACGGTGCTGTCTGTGGTCACTCCTCTTAGCCACGGCCACAGCACAACTTTCCTGCCAACGTTCTGACTAGATGGGTAAGGAGGGGACTAACGAGGCACTGGGTTCTTCCTCTGTCCCTCCCTTCATTCAGCAAACATCGACTCAACACCTGTGATATGCCAAACACAGCAGTTAAGTAACCCTGTGTACCAGGATCACATGGGAAGCATTTACTTCTCCACTTCCCTTTTACTGTGGAAATCTGCACATACCATGCTAGGCAGACGGAGTAGTATCCTGTACCTTAAGTGCCCGTCACATAGCTACAACCCTCCTCCGGTTAAGCCAGTCTCACCTCATCTCTCTCTAGCCACTGCCCATTCTTAAACTCAGCAGGAGTTTATGGAATCCAAATCATAGGCATTATACCATTTTCTTTCTTTATCTAAGAAGAAAAGGATTCGTTTTTTTTTCTTTTGCAACATAACCATGATAGCATCACATGTAAGTAAGTGACCACATATATTTAATCGTATTAAGGATTTCTTGTTTATTTTTTGTCCCAGCTTCCCCAACTGGATGCATGTCTTTCTCTCTTGCCCTTTTTCAAAGATACACAGAGTCTCCAGCCCCAAGATGCTGACTCAGTGGCTGGGTGGGATGAGGCCTGGATTTTAACAAGTTCCCAGGAGTCTCAGGGCCAGCTCCGTGTGGAGCCCACCACATTACGTATGTGAGTGAGGAAAGCAAGGGCTCGGGCTGACCTCTTGGGGCTCAGGTGGAAATGCTGAGCCTGGTCTAGCAGGTGGACAAAGGAGAAAGGACCAGGGCAGAGAGGGCGGACACTCAGGAAGGCCGCGGTGGACACATTTAGCACTGGAACCCAGGGGACCCAGGGCCAGGCGCACCCCACAGGCCCTGCTTTCTGTAGTGAGACAGAGCCTCCTAGAAGCCATAACACCCAGGAAACGGCTCCAGGTTCCTCTGGAGGGACACACCCCAGTGGAACCTGGCAGTGCTACCCACTCCCCACCCTCACCCTTCAGTCAGTTAAGGCCAAGGCCAGGGAGGCTTATGCCAAGGGGCAGCCCTCGTGCTGAACACCTTAGCAGCCCCATCCCAGGCCTGGAGCTCCTCTTGCTAAGACCAGGCCACTGTCCCACCCCACTTGATACTTCTGGCTCTTCCCAGGTTTGCCCCGTAAGGGATAAAAAGGGGCCATGTACTACAGGTTAAAGGCTGGGGAAAATGAGCATTGTCTGAGGGACAACAAGGACAAGAAACACTGACAAGCATCTCCGAAATGCTGCTGGAGTACAGGATGCTCAAGAAGAAATAGCTTCCTCAGACAGCCAAAAGAGCTTATTCCCAATCAGACCCTCGAATATCAAAGGTGCAAAAAGCCACACTTTTCAGAACAAATCAGAAGCATCTACCATACAGAAAGACTCTCCATACCACAGGCTCTCCTCAATCCTCAACCTCCACTAGGGCTTTCCAAATATTTATTTTACACTCGCACTCTGCTGAGCTCCCCGTCACTGGGGACCATCCCCTCTGTCTCACCCTCCCCTTCAAGCCTTCCCTCCCAGCTTCCAGTAAACAGTAATAATTAGTCAGCCCTCCCTCCCGCCCCCCCTGCAGGGTCCTTGGATGGCATCTACAGAAAGTGCTGGTGACATGCAAAGTAAACAGGGTGGGCTGGCAGGGAGGGAATGTGGGCTTTGGCGCCAAACCAGCAAATCCGGATCCCGCCACTTGCCAGCCGTGTAGTTTTGGGCAAAATCCCGTCACTTCTCTTTCCTCAGGTATAAAAAGGTTGCCTAACAAAGACTACCCTCACAAGATCATTAGATATAACACACACGTGCTTGGCAGATTAATTGGCAAAACCTAGGAGCTAGGAAAAATGAAAAAGACCCCAAACCATACATTCAAAATAGCTGCTACTGTGACCCTTGGAGATGCTGTTTCCATTTGAGATGATGGTTAATGACGAAAGTCCTGACAGGAGCCCCACGGCCCTCACAGCTTACTGAGCTTTACACCACTCCCATAATTCCAAGAAACTAAGTAACAGGGCAAGACTCCTTTGTACAAAGAGCAACGGCAAATCCAGCAGTTTTCAAGTGAGTTGCGAGTGAAGCCCAAGAGAAGCTCCACCAGGTCACCAAACGCCAGGTCGTCAGTCCCCAAGAACCCAAGCCCCGGGTCAGCAAGGAGACCCCCGGCCAGCGAGGAGTGGGGCATCCCCCGCTCTCTTCTTCAGACTCTTCTCCCCAAACAAAAGCAGCTCAGCGTGGAGCCAGCTCTCTTCCACCTGGGCCCAGAGCAGAGAGGCGTGGGGGGCATCACAGAAATGTCTCCCACAGAAGTGTCTTCCCACGCATTCGCTGGCAGAGCTCCATGCTGCAGATACTCACAGCTTGCTGAGGCTGTCGAGCCCTGAGAAGGCGCCACTCGTGTCCTCTATTGTGCCTGAAATCTCGTTATGGTCCAGATCCCTGGGGAGAGGACAGAAAGCAGCTCACCGTCCAGTCTGATCATGAAGGGAAAGCAAACTCCCACCCAGCCTGCTGCTCAGAAGCTGAAGTCCCCTGGGTGCACCCTGGAGGCACAGTCTAGATGTAGGGTGGAGAGACAGAGGGAAGCGCTGTTTCTCAGCCTTCCAACCAAGATGACACATGCCTCAGGCAAGAAGCTTCCCTGGGCTCCACCTGCTGCCTGCCTGTCTGCGGAGGCCACGCTCCGGGTAAGGGAGGTGGTACAGACAGCCTGGTTTGTACTCTGCCCCCAGAGAGTGGATACCTGGCCCTGGCAGTTGAGTATCAGCCCAAAAGCTTCCTTAAGGCTCCCCGTCTGCCCTCATACCAACCAGAGTCCCCTTTCTGGACGTGACTGAGAAACTGCAGAAAGCACATGGAAGAAAGAAACCCGGCACAGGGCCCTTCTGTGCCAGCCAGTGGGTCCGGAGCCCAGAGTCCATCTCTTCCCAAGGCCTGCAGTGCGCTGACTCTGAGCCAGGGAGGACATCTGGGTGCTGAGTCAGACTTGTGACCCATTTGCCAGGATCGGAGGAATGAGGCCAACTCCTCAGCCCAGGCCCCTCCAACAATGCAAATCCCATGGCCGATGACTCAATGGCCTCCCAGCTTCCAGGAGTAGGTCACAGTACCCAGGCGAGACATCACACCTGGCGACCAGACTCCAACCCTGCACACGTTCTTCCCTCTCCAACTTTCCATGAGGTCCTTGGTTCTTAAACTTCCACCTCCTGAGCCCTTGCAGACACAAGCCAGTGATAGAAAAGGAGCTCTTGGCTCCTGTGAGAAGCTGCAGCAGGAATCAAGGCTGCCAGCAGGAAGGGCAGCTCTGGCTGAAGAGTGAAATGCTGGCGGTGACCTTTCTTTTACAGCAGGAAGCTCAGAGAGTAGAGATTCTGCTGCTGGAAGGGACTTGTCCTCTCAGTGGGTTCCCTCCTCTCATCTGCATACTCAAAAAAACCAGGGACCCAGGGCTGTGGCTTTGTGTGCCTGTCTCCCTGCTCCTAGCCCTGGCTGCCAAAGCTTTTCTCTCCTTTCTGGCCCACTCGGTTTGAATGTTCCCAGCCTGTTATTCAGGCCTTGAATGGGCTTACAGGCTGACCTGGCCTGAATAGCTTGGCTCCAGCCTCTTTCACACTCCCCAGCAATGGCTCCACATTAAAGCTGGCTCTGCCAGGTGCAAGTGCAAAGGCTCCCCCCCGTCACACTGGAACAGACCCCTCTCTGTGCAGTGGATTATGCCTAGGAAGAAGACCCTAGAACCTGCCATCACTGTCCTCTGAAAACCATATACCCCTCTCTGGGGGTTTTATGCTGATAGCTGTTTGGAAGTTCTATGAAGCCAACCATGGAAAAGTTTTATACAAGTCTCAGAAAAGCATCCTGCAGCCACTTTTGCCAATCGTCTAATTAGGGACTTCAAGGGAAACAGCATTATCACCTCCACTTTGTTAACTGACCCCTGATGAGGTGCAAGGAGAGACACAGGATTCCCCAAGTGCTGCTTCTGGAAAGGAAGCATCTTGGTACAGGTTATGCTGAAGAAGTTAAATGCTAGGACAAGAGACACACTGCAGCATTCCCATGGTTTAGAGAAAAAATATTCAGGACTTAAAAATGGAAGTTGCAAATGAAGACTCAAGACGGGAAAGACTGACCACACGGCTACCTAACTGGAGGCTGCACCAGGCACCCAGCGTGGGGAAGCTTTTCCCAACGCCAGGAGCCAGCATCCCGTCCAGTGCAACGTGGGCATCACTGCTTGAGAACAACTACTTAGACACCATCCCTCTCTAGGCACCATCCTGGGGGAATGAGAAATATTTCTGCTTAACCAGTTATCTTTCAGTTGATTACATAGAAGTCCGAGACTCTGCACACAGAGCAAGCCAGCTTGGGATCCAATTCTGACTGGAAGCCAACGCAAATGGAGGTCAGCTAAACAGTTGGTTTGCTCTATTCTGCTCTCCCTACCGGGGACCCCTTCATCCTGTCAGTAGTGGGAGACATACAAGACTCGCAGGCTCTTGAGTCCCTTGAAGGCGCCCTCCGCAATGTGGCTGATGGAATTATGGCTGAGGCGCAGGACACTCAGGCTGCTCAGCTCAGCCAGGCTCTCCTCGTCCAGCCGTGTCAGGTTGTTGAAGGACAGGACCCTGCAGAAAGGGAGAGCAGCAATGTTACCATCTAGCGTGGCTGTCCCCAACCCCACCCTGCTGGAAATCAGGCCATAGCGGCTGGGTTTCAGTGGGAAATGACACACATGCACATGCACACGCACACACACGTATACACAGAATCCTAGGGGGTAAACAAGTGCCCATGCAGCTAGAAACTCATCAGTGCCCAACACACTAGTCTGACTCCTAGAATGGATGAGTAGGTCACAGGGGCCAGGGTGGCTGTGAATCTGTGAAGACTACACACAAGGTCATGACACTACAAGAACTCTCAAGCTCCAGTGCCTTCATGCTGCTGTCCGAGGCTACTCCTGATTCAGGCTACCAAAGACCTCTGATAGCAGAAGCCTGGGATTCTGGACATGGCTCAGCAGCAAGCCAGAGAGCCCCAGTCACACTCCCTGCAATGGCCAGCAGAGGGCACCACTAGCCCCTGCCTGGGACGGCCACACCTGTGCCTCATGCCTTAGCTGGTCAACTCCCCCTGGGTGGGAGGCTCCTGCCCAGGCCTCCCTGCCCCCATCCATGTGGGCCTCAGAACAGGATCCCTACTGCAGGCAGTAAAACCATATGCTTTGCCCGAGCCTCAGAATCAAAGCTTCCTCCCAGCACTCCTGCATTTCTGAGTTGGTTATGTGACATATTGGTCATCCATCGTTGAAAAATGAAAAACTGGGGCTGGGACAGGAAAAAAGAAAGTGAATTCAAAGAAGATTAATGGGTTTTTAAAGACAGCAAGGAGCAGCATTCCTTCCCTCCTGGACAAATAAGTCAGGCTGTCTGTCAGTTGCACAGACCTGGCAGGAGATAAAATCATATCCTCACCTGCAATTAAATAATTTAGCTTAAAGGAGGGGTGGGAAACATACGCTGGGAAGCAATCCCAAATCTGGCTCTGAGTCTACCTGGATATGGCACAAACTGCTAGGACTGCTCAAGCGCACTTCTGTGACCTTTGCTGCCCCTTCTAGAGGCCACAGAAGAGGGCTTCATGCCTCCCACCAGCCAGAGAGGGGATCCCACACCCCACAGAAGAGAGCATGCCTTTAACTGGGGCTGCCACGCTAGTAAGTCAGAATACGGCTCCCAACTTTAGGAACTGGACTGGCTCAGGCTTGGGGGACTTAAAAGACCTCTCTTGCTTCCCACAGCTCCCAGCCCTGACCAACAAAACCCAGAGTTCCCTGGTGGGGTCACAGCCTGAGTACAGAGCCTGAAAGGAGCCATCCAGCACCACATGGGATGCACAACTGCAGTGCCCTAAACCACAGACGCTGAACCCAAAGGGTTAACACAGAATCCAAGGAAAGTGAGGAAAGAGGCAGGACCACTGTGTTTTGCATCAGATAATGATGGATCAACAAAAAAAAAACTCCAAGTCCATGGATGTGGGGGGGTGGGGGGGGGGGGGGGGGGGGGGGGGGAAAGAGGAGGGAGGGAGGGAAGGATGGGGAGAGAGAGAGAACAAAGAAGACCAGACACAAACACCAGCTGCAAGAATCCACATTAGATTCACACATCCCCTTGAGTATGCCCAGTGAGGTCAAGAGAGAGAGAGACAGGACAGACTGACACTTGGCACTCTTAACAATCAATCATTCACTTCAGTGGGTGAATCTTTTTCCGACAGCCAAGCCTAGAAAAGGAAGAACAAAACAAAAAAGAGAAAGCCGACCCAACTCTTGTGAAAAATAAAGAAACCTTGTGGACTAAAGTGGAGCATATCAAACGGAAAGGACAGTGAAAACACAAACCAGGTGTTTATGAAGATGTTCTCTGAGTCCTTAGGAGTGCTACCTTCACTGTCAATAACCCCATCCTGATGTGAGGCGGTGGCTAGGGCCACTGCCCCTCCATACCCAGGGGACAGTCTGCCATTACTAATCTCAGAACTATGGGCAAGACAAGCTCAGTTCTCAGTCTCAACCTGGGAGCCCTGTCTGGGAATCTCCAAAAGGACCTTCCTCCAAGAGGAAGATGCATCTCTGAACCAAGCACGCACACATGACTGCACGGTAGCCTCTGCTATCAGGACACTGCGGTGTAACATACAGAAAGGGAAGGGGCCAAGAGCCTGGGCCACTTGTCTACTGCAAAGGTGGTGGCAACTCCTAGGAAGCAAATTCTTCCAGTCACTGTGTCACCGTCTCGGCTTTGCTGACTTACTCAAAGTTGCCTGTGTTTGTGCCCAAATGACTCCCTCGCTGAAGAGGCGCATGCTAGTCACTCTCAGAATGGCTCCTGTGAGCACTCTGCTGTAGCTGCCCTTCCCCAGGAACTTTCTACCCCTGGAACTGTCTCCAAGCCCAGCAGGGCCTTGGGGGCTGAGGCTCTCTGCAGGGACCTAGATGCTACTCCTGGAGCCCCTGCTAATCCAAATGCAGAGGAAGTGGAGAGGCGATCAGGAAGGGACTTGGGCTCAAATTGCTGAGGGTCCTACTCTGGGCCTGGCTGGTTTGTGGACAGGGCTACGCTACTGGCCTCCCTGTCTCTGAGCCCTCCCCAAGGCCACTGTGTGGTGGAATGAACCAGACCTAGCACTTTCATCTCCAAGCAGTGTCTAAAAAACACTGTCACAGCCCAGAGCTGAGGACACTTACAACTCATGCAGCTTCTGGCAGAAGCTCCAGCCCTTGCGGTGAATGCGAGCGATGAAGTTGTTGCTGAGGTGGAGGTGCTGCAGGGCCGTGAGGCCATAGAGCGAGCCGCTGTTCACTTCCACCAGGCTGTTGTACTCCAGGTGCCTGCAACGACAGCAGCGCGCATGATGAGGAGGGGCTTTCACTCCTTCCCTGGACAGACGGCAAACGAACGGCCACGCCGCACCAGACACTTGGTCACACCCAGGCTAGAACAGTGCACGCGAGAACCGTGGAGTCCACTCGCACACATGCATGGGAGTGGGGCTGGGAGAAGACAGGCGTGTCGAATCGGTGATGGCACACATGCCAAAGCTGACTCAGAATGTTCAGCAGGCAAAAGGGAGCTTCCTACAAGTGACATTTTTGGCTGAGTAAAAGTGAACCAGGGCCGGGTGTGGTGGCTCATGCCTGTAATCCCAGTACTTGGGGAGGCCAAGGCGCGAGGATCACTTGAGCTCAGGAGTTCGACACCAGCATGGGCAATACAGCAAAACCCCATCGCGACCAAAAGCAAAACAAAAAGTGACCCAGGCAAACAAACAGGCATGAGAGTTCCAGGCAAGGGCAAAGCCCACTAAAGGAACTGGAAAGGAGAGAAAATAGGAGGCGGCTCTTATTAGCACTCCCATCTTACATGAGAGGAACATGCCGCTCAGAGAAGCCAGGTAACCTGTCTAAGACTTCACACAGCTTAGCCGGTAGGGGAGGGACCAGAATTAATTCAAGCCCAGGTCTGGCTACCAAAGTCTGGACTCTGCCACTGTGCTAGGAGACTCGCTTTAGTTCTCGTGTCAGACTACCTAGATTTAAATCCTAATTTTGCAGCTTGCTGGCTGAATAAACCTGCAGATCTGTAACATGGAGACATTCAGGAGCACTAACTCCATGGGGTCACTATAAGAAGGAAACAAGGGGACATCAGGATTTACTGCACTGCTGGCCTGAACTCTCAAGCCCAGTGTGTGAGCATGTAGCACCCCACTTCCTGACACAGCATGTGCTAGGAAGGACAGTGTGAGCCCAGGTGATCGCCTCTTCAACAAAAGTCCCTAACTCAAATTTTGTTCCGTGTTCAGTATTACAAGGGCTTTGGGTAACCAAGTTTTGCGTTTTTCCATCTTTCTCTCTGCCACTGCTCAAAAGGTAAGTACTTAATGTATAAATAACCTCTGATGCAGCTCATCAGTCTCAATTTGTATAAATTTGTTCAACATAAAAACCAAATGGTAGGTGCTAACCCCATTTTCCTCTGAGAATTATCTTTAAACTTCAGCTCACCCAGCCCATAACCACCTTGGATTTCCAAGTCCAAAATGACATGTTTAAGGAGGTCAAGTGAAAACTCTTTTGAATATGTAAAACTGAGGGTGGAGCATGAGTAGAGCAAGAAGCCCAGAGGCAGAAAACATCCTCACTGTTCACAGGGTAGGGAGGGCTGGTCATGCAGAGACACTGCTCAGAGTGACACAGCACAGTACATGGATGGACCTGGGCCTAGTTGGCTTCCACTGCCAAGAAAACCAGTAAAGGACATACAAATCATGATACAATGTGCCCAGACTGGAAGGGAGAAGGGGCAGTCATGAGCAAGTTATATCACTGACTCTAAAGCAGGAAATCACAAGCGGATAAGTAAAGACAGTGGTGTCAGTATATTAACTTCGAAGGAACAACCAGCAAAGCTAAAAGCAGAAAAACCAAAAAGAGAAAGGCTTAGAAGTGTCTGCCTCCTGGGAGAAGAACTGGGAAGAACACTGGGGTGAAGAGAGAATGAGGGGGTGGCAGGGAAGGGGCTGCGGTGGCAGTGACGGCTTTTCTTTACTATCTGATTTTATTTAACTATGCAGATGCATTACTTTTGATTAAAAATAAATGTTAATGTTTAAAAAGCCTTTCCTGTATGCTGCCCTGCTGTTTCACGTGACTGCGCAGGCAAGCCCGTTCTGCTGTTGTACACATCTGGCCGAAGAGACTGCTTCCTTGATAAAAGTTGAACATCTGCACCCAGGATCTTGATTAGCTCACAAAACAGAAATAAATCTCCTAGGATGAGCTCTACATTTCTGGCCCACCTGCACCTCAAGAAAGACTGTCAAACTCAGATGGGGAGACATGGGACTTCCTGTAATGTGGGAGTGGAGAGGATGTGAGGAGGGGTCTGTTCTGCAGTCCCACGTCCACCGAGGAAGCAGGGGCGGGGGTAGTGGATGCAGGCTGTGGGGAGCAGGCCCGGCAAAATGGCCCCCTACTCCATCTCCATTAACCAACTTATCTAACTCAATCCGCTGAAACTTCCCCCAATGGGACTTCAGTGGATTTCCTGATCTGCTCGGAAAAGAACCCTCAGATTTGGCCCAGTCCCCAAGACACTGAGTTGGGCCCAGGTGAAGTAACAAAGGGAACGGGGCTGGGTCTAGCTGAAGTCTTGAAGGATCCTTCACGGGAGGGGCTGGGCACTGGTGCCCCGCTCCACACCTAGTGCTCAGCTGAATGCTTACACACATACATGGTGCATAGGTCACATAGCAATCCTTAGCAACACCAGGAGCCCGGTTATACTTACAGCACATGCATCTTGGACAGTCCCCAGAAGGCCCCGTCTGTCAGTTTGCTGATGTTGTTTCGCTGAAGCTTCAGCACCTCCAAGCTGTTGAGCCCCTGGAACGTGAGGCCCTCTATCAGCCGAATCCGATTCCGATTGAGGTCCCTAAGAGATGAGGCCAGCAGGGTCAGAGTGTCTTATGTGCATATCACACCCGCAACCACTGCCAGGCAGTCCTAGCTGAGTTTCCAAGCCAGAGGGGCAATCCCAGCGCAGGGATCCCTGGGAAGCCAGGACATGTAGGGGAGCCCACTGTGTGTCTCAGCTGCCATGCCGGCACTGACGCTGCCACTTGACCACAGCTAGTACAGGAAAGAGGGGTAGGGCCCAGCTCTCCATGGCCAACTCCGAGGCTGGGCCCACGGATATCCAGAAGAGAACGCCTGTCTCTTCCCCCAGTAGCACCAGTGCCATTTGTGACTGCAGCGAGGAGGTGGGTATGACTCAAGGGGTGAACGTCTTATGTGAGGTGTCTCTGAGCTCAGCAACAGAAATCCAGACCACATGCCTCAACCCAGGAAACACCAAACCACTGAGTATCAAATGGCAACACTTTCCACTGGGGGCAATTCATAGCATTTCTACTATGGAGAAAAGTTCCTGCACGTGGGGGTGGGGGGGATGGGGGAGACACACGCACAAGGCATATACGTTTGGCCTCTAGCCCCAGTATGACAAAGCCTCAGTCAACCAAAAGATGTCAGGAATCTGGGTGGGCCAGATCCATTAGCAGCCCTGCGGGAAGGGGAGGCAGAACAGCCAGAAAGACCTTGGTTTTCCCCAAATACTTTTGCAGTGTCTCATGACGCTGCCCCACACACGATCTTCTCGGGAATCACTGAGACCTTCGCCACACACTGAAAAGGGCAAACTCTAGGACTCACCACCCAGGAAAGGTGAAACCCAGGTAGGCTGAGAGCTGGGCATACCTCGTCTTGCCACCAACCTGGCCCTCGACAATTACTTTGTTTTGTTGAAACAAAATTTCCAATACTGTCTTATTTTCCTGAAATACGCTCTTCTGCCAAAAAGAGGGCACAGGAAAAAAAAAAAACCCCAGGGAGAAAAAGAGTCCTTCGTCAAGCTCTGGTTAACAGCGCTTTTCCTGAGTCTAAAACTCTGCCTTCTAGAAGGGTACTCAGGCTTCCATCAATAAACAATCAAATTGTTTAAAAAAATAAATCAACTACCTTGTAAGATTTAAGAGATGAAGACAAAAGCTTTTTGCTTACCTAACTCTGGCTACACTAACTTCCTCTCAAACTGTTCAAGAAGTGTCGGACACTACCATGTCCAAGGTACAGATTTTATTGTTATCTTTTTAAAATACATGAAAATGTCAAAGATAAATAAGAATCCAAACCCACAGAGCCTCAGCAATAGCCAGCATCAGCTAGGCAGCAGGATTCCTGATTCCATTTTGGAAAACATCAGGGAAGACAAGCGAACTCAGTGGATCTCTTTCTCAGCAAGCTGAGGCAGCCACAGCACCAGACCCAGCTCCGCATTTGCTTTTATGAGGTGCTGCCGTTAATGGCAGTTTACGGTGAGCTTTACCAAAGGGAGCAAGGAAAGGGTCGCGTTTGGTACAAGGTCCTTGGGGAAATCTGGCCTCCATAAAGTTTGGCTAGCCTTAATTAAAGTATATGTTTCTGTACTCACAGTTGTGTCAGCCTGGGTAGCTTGAACGCTCTTACAGGAAGCTGGGTGATCCTGTTTTTGCTCAGGCGAAGAGTTAGCAGCGACCGTGACAGACCATCAAATGCTCCCAACTCCAGGGTGCCAATCCGGTTGCCAGCCAGGTTGCTGGAATGATTCAGGAGAGAAAAGGTGGTGGATGGTTAAA
Source organism: Sapajus apella (assembly GCF_009761245.1). NCBI lineage: Eukaryota > Metazoa > Chordata > Mammalia > Primates > Cebidae > Sapajus > Sapajus apella. The sequence goes on from NW_022436963.1 coordinate 17,667,309, forward strand.
GGCCTTCCTCATTTCGTTTAAGTTGGGAAGATCACTGGGTCTAAGTTGGGAAGATCAATTAAGACACCAGAGGGACAGGATTCCAGTGACATGTTCTCAGCCACAGGCTTTGGATGGGGAGCCAGAGAGAAGCAGGTGTTAGGACTGTGCACCTAAGGCCTGAAGGCAAGGCCTGTTTTGCAGAAAGCAAAGTGGTATCAGGTGGACACCTTTTAAGAGCCCATACTGGAGGCTTCACAAAGGCCAAGGCCTCTGGTCCCCAACTCTGGCACCTTGATGCAGCCTAAGAAAGAAATCACTCCTTGCCTTGCGGGCTTTACTTGGAAAATCCATGTGCCAAACGTCACTCTCCCTGAAAAGATGGGTCACAATGACCCCTAAACTAGCCTTGCAAATGGTTTCCAGAGTTACTTTGGAACAGTAATGACACAGGAAAAGAAAACTCACCTGGAATTTAAAAACGTCTCTTTAGCCCAGGGTTTCAAATTCTTCCCCAGGGCAACACTTTTCCTACCAACAAGAAGTTGATTAAGTAGGTTTTAACTTTTTTCCTTCCTGTCTACCACCCATTGTGTGTGAGACAGGACATTAACATGGGTAAAAGAGAAACAGACAAATCTAAAAGGTGCCGAAAACCCACAAAACAGAGTAACTGCCCTCTCCAAATAAACCCAGTGACTTGTTTTAACAGCTCATGATACTAGGAAGATAAGCACTGATTAAGTTAAGCCTGGTCAAACAGACTTCCAATAAGAATCCTCTAACCATCCTCCCCAAATCTTCTCTGGAAGCACTTGTGAGAGGCAGCCAAGGAAATGGAAAAGAAAGCAGTCTTCGTGGTAAAGATCGACCTGTACTTGAGTCCCAGACTCTCATCTGGGAGTGCTGAGTTCCCTGGACAGGCTAAGTAGCCTCTCTCTGCCTCTGTCCCTCATCTGTCTGTAATGTCAGGATAATGCTGCAGGGTATGGATGTGCTCTACACACAGACCCCATCCCCACCCTGCTCCGGGAAGGTCTGCACCATCTCCACTGACTCAGCCCAGCCATGACTGAGAAGGGAAGGAAGCATCCCTCCTGTGTCCAGAACTGGGTGCTGGGGAAGCTGTTACCTGGCTGGACACAAAGCGCCAGCCACAGGTGGCAGAACAGAGGCACTTACAGCTCCTTTATAGGCGGTCCATGTGGAAAGCAGGTGTTCCGGACTTCCGTGATGTTGTTTGAACTCAGATCCAACACTTCTAAGGAAACGTAGGCCTTTAGCACGCTCCCCTCCACACTGCGAATCTTATTGTGCTGCCTGAAACATACCAAGGGAGGTGACTGGAGCATTTCTTTCTGCAAAGTAACTACAAGAAACTAGTATTCCTTGCCCCTCCCTGCCCCCTGTGACTTGCAGTTTTTTTTAGACGCCTTTTTTTTTTTTCCTAGTTGTTTTGCTCTTTCATAGAACTATAATGCAGTGACACTCTTAAAAATGAGCTCTCTTGTTTCTCTTGCCATCAAGTTATCACCTACTGGTCAGGTGCTACAGAGAATACTGGATTTTCAATCTGGGACAAGTCTGTCGAAGTTCTGTCCCTAGGCTGCCCTCTCCAAGGGCAACAACACAACAGTGACGCTGAAGACCATGTGAGACCAGCATGACCTGACCAGAATCCACGGATGTGCTCACCATAAAGCATGTGCCCTGTGCAGCCAGACAGCTCCCAGTCCCACTCACCCATCATCTTCAGACCTAGTCCAGCCTCACTTACGAGAGCCAGAGCACCACAGCCCAGAGTTCACGTCAACCCAGTTTAACACATCATTACACACCTCGCATTTTACCAACACCTGCCATAAACCAGGTATAGAGAGAGACACAGAGGATTTAAACCAAAAATTTAAAAAAAAGGATTACAACAAAATCCTGACAATCTAAAAAGGGAAAGAGGAGCTCACTGCTGGGTCTAATTGGAATCAAATCCCCTGAACCTCCTGACTCTACCATTAATACTAAGCATTGTGCCTCAGTTTTCTCTTCTGGAAGATGGGTCCATAACCCAACACTTCAGGGATGGGGACGATCCAGCCTGAAACCACACAAAGTATGTGATAGATGTGAAGGTAAACGTTCAGTGGTCACCACCTCCCAAGAGAGGGATGTTGCACCATGATTTGTGCGTTTTTTTTTTTTTTTTTTTTTTTTTTTTTTGAGACGGAATCTTGCTCTGTCACCAGGGTGGAGTGCAGTGGCAGGATCTTCGCTCACTGCAATCTCCGCCTCCCAAGTTCAAGCAATTCTCCTGCCTCAGCCTCCTGAGTGGCTGGGATTACAGGTGTGCGCCACCACACCCAGCTAATTTTTGTTTTTGTTTTTTTTTTAGTAGCGACAGGGTTTCACCACGTTGGCTAGTATGGTCTCGATCTCCTGACCTTGTGATCCTCCCGCCTCAGCAGGAGACAGGATTACAGAGTGAGCCACCCCACTGGGCCTGTGTGCACCTTTAATCTACTTTCTGTCAAACCCACAATCTAAACAAGCAACAGTTACCAGTCAAGAGAAAGACGAATGCTAGCCAAGGTTAGAGGTAGCTAACTGCACCGCTGTGGGTTTGGCACTGCCTGGCAGAGTCAAACCACTGCAGCCCTCGCTTTAATGCTAGACATTTAGGAATCTGCTGGGTAGTGGCGCTGGGCCTCTGGGTTCCAGGCACTCGCACTCGAGCCAGTTCTGAGTAAACAGTGTCAGCGTCTCCAGCCAATCAAAGCATTCTTGAACGCAACACAAGTAAGCCAGGCATCGCTTACCAAGTGGCATCTCCTTTAAACAAACACTTGACCAAATCAGTTCCAACAGGCATAAACACGGCCCTCTTTACCAGAAGCTCCGGGGCTTCTCATGGACTCCTTTGTTTTTTTCATGAGTCTCCCAGGCCCTGAACTCCAAAGTCCATTTCCAAGGGTCCAACTCTGCACACAGAACCTCCCTGGCATGAAAGGACCCTTTCCCTTCCTCTCCTCCCCGGGCCCCAAAGCCACTTCCTTTGAGCTCTTTATTAAGTTCTTTAATAAAGATAGTCTCTTCAGTTTTCTGACTCCAAAGGAAAAAAGAAAAGAAAACCTTTATTATGTAAAGTATGGGAAGAAAAAGAACAAGAAATAAAGGCGACAGAGTGGAGTCTTATCCAGAACTCTGAATATGGTACCAGGGAGCCAGGAGCAGGGTCTGCGCCAGACAGAAGGGCCGGGCGCCACCCGCCTAGAAGGGCACAAAGAGGGGGTGAGGCCTTACATCACGAAGCTGTGGGACAGCTGCAGGCCCGACATCTCTCCCACGCCAGTTCTGTCCTCTCCCTCACCTCCTCCTCTGTCTCTTCAGTCTTTGTCTGTGGTCTGGTACCTTTCGCTTCTTTCTTGTCCGTCTATTCATTCACTGAATCAAACACAGTTTGGGCCCCATTCTGCATAAAGGACCCTGTGCGGAAGGCAAGTCTCTTTCACCCACGGGGGAAGTTCCGCATTTGGCAGAACAGGCAGCCGTGGAGACGGGAGATGGGGTGTGTGGGAGTGAGGGCCCCCCGGCAGGGTCTGTGAGAGAAGCGAGGGAGAGGGTTCAGCTCTGCCTGGCACAAGGTGCCAGGGCGAGTGGCTGAGGGTGTAGGATGCTGAGGCCAGGAGCTTGGATCAGATTGCAGAGCTGGTAGGGTGGGCAGGACCACAACAGCAAAAGCCTCACTGGCCAAGCTAAAAATTTGGGAATGGACGCCATAGTGGGCCAGGAAAGAGATGGCGACCCTACAGAGAAAGGCACAAGAGACCCTCTGATTAGGTCCTGCCCGCCCTACCAGCTCCATCCTCTGATCCCAGCTAATGGCCTCTCCCCGCCTGTCTCCTCCCAACCTCAGCATCCTACCTTAAGACACCTGCCCTGGTGGAGGCTGATTCAAAATGTCCCAGTTAGGAACTGGAAGATAACCATATTCATGGGCTACTGGCTACACCACCCATCCTTGCCCACTTACAGTCTATTGCCAACCCAGTAGCCAGAGAGCCTGTTAAAAACAAGTCACTTCAGACATCCCACAGAACGGAGAAAACATTTGCAAATCCCATCTCTGATAAGGGGCTAATATCCAGATATAAAGAACCCCTAAAACTCAACAACAACAGAAAACCACCAACCTGATTTTTAAAATGAGCCAAGATTCTAACAGACCTTGTTCCAAAGAAAACACACAAATGGCCAACAAGCACATGAGAAGATGATCAACACCACTCTTCATTAGGGAAACATAAATGACAACCACAGTGAGGTGTCACCTCACACCCACTAGGATGGCTACTACTAAAAAAGCGAACAAAAAACAAACAGAAAATAACAAGCATGGGTGAGGATGTAGGGAGAGTGAAACCCTGTGTGCCACTGGTAGAAATGTAAAACAGTGGTATACCTGCGGAATAAGAGAGTATGAAGATTCTTCAAAAAATTAAACAGTGGTGCACCATATGATCCCACAATTCCACTTCTGCATCTCAAAATAACTGAAAGTGGACCTCAAAGAGACATGTGTATACTCATGTTCATAGGAGCATTACTTGCCACAGCCAAAGGTGGAACAGCCCAAATGTCCATCAATGTGGTACATACATGCAATGAGATATTACTCAGCCTTGAAAAGAAATTCTAACACATGCTACTGAATGGATGAGCATTGAGGCCATGATGCCAAGTGAAATATACCCGTCACAAAAAGACAAATACTGCATGATTCCACTTATGTGACGTAGTTAGAGTAGTCAGATTCATTGAAACAGAAAGCAGAACGATAGTTTCCAGGGACTGCGGAGACCACCAAAAGAAGATCTGTTGTATAATGGTGTATTCATAGATTTGTTGTTTAATGGTGTATTAATGGTCCGTTGTCATGCTGATAAAGACATATCTGAGACTGGGCAATTTACAAAAGAAAGAGGTTTAAGTGGACTCACAATTCCATGTGGCTGGGGAGTCCTCACAATCATGGCAGAAGGCAAGGAGGAGCAAGTCACATCTTACATGGATGGCAGCGGGCAAAAAGAGAGCTTGTGCAGGGAAATTCCTGCTTTTAAAATCATCAGATCTCATGAGACTCATTCACTATCATGAGAACAGTGCAGGAAAGACCCACCCCCATAATTCAATCACCTTCCACTGAGCCACTCCCATGACACATGGGAATTATAAGAGTTACAATTCCAGATGAGATTTGGGTGGGGACACAGCCAAACCATTATCATTCCACCCCTGGCCCCTGCCAAATCTCATGTCTTCACATTTCAAAACCAATCGTGCCTTCCCAACAGTCCCCCAAAGTCTTAATTCATTTCAGCATTAACTCAAAAGTCCATAGTCCAGTCTCATGTGAGACAGGGCAAGTCCCTTCTGCCTATGAGCCCATAAAATTGAAAGCAAGTTACTTACTTCCAAGATACAAAGGGGATACCAGTACTGGGTAAATACACCCATTCCAAATGGGAGAAATTGGCCAAATCAAAGGGGCTACAGGCCCCATGTAAGTCCAAACTCCAGCAGGGCAGTCAGGTCTCACATCCAGGTCACTCTGATACAAGAGGTGGGTTCCCATGGTATTGGGGCAGCTCCACCCCTGTGGCTTTGCAGAGTACAGCCTGCCTTCCAGCTGCTTTCACAGGCTGGTGTTGAGTGCCTGTGGCTTTTCCAGGCACATTGTGCAAGCTGTGAGTGGATCTATCATTTTGGGGTCTGGAGGACAGTGACCCTCTTCTCACAGCTTCCGTAGGCAATGCCCCAGTAGGGACTCTGTGTAGGGGTTCCCATACCATATTTCCCTTCCACACTGCCCTAGCAGAGGTTCTTCATGAGGACCCCACCCCTTCAGGAAACTTCTGCCTGGGCATCCAGGTGTTTCCATACATGTTCTGAAATCTAGGCAGAGGTTCGCAAACCTCAATTCTTGACTTCTGTACACGTGCAGGCTCAGCACCACATGGAAGCTGCTAAACTTGGGGCTTTCACCCTCTGAAGCCAGGTCTCGAGCTCTACGTTGGCCCCTTTCAACCATGGCTAGACCAAGTCCCTAGGCTGCACACAGCACAGGGACCCTGGGCCCACCCCATGAAACCACTTTTTCCTCCTGGGCCTCTGGGCCTGTGATTGGAGGGGCTGTCACAAAGGTCTCTGACATGCCCTGGAGACATATTCCCCTTTGTCTTGGTGATTAACATTCAGCTCCTCATCACTTATGCAAATTTCTGTAGCTAGCCTGAATTTCTCCTCAAGAAATGAGATTTTCTTTTCTACTGCATAGTCTGGCTGCATATCTTCCAAACTCTTATGCTCTGTTTCCCTTTTGAAACAAATGCCTTTAGCAGCACCCAAGTCACCTCTTGAATGCTTTACTGCTTAGAAATGTCTTCCATCAAATACCCTAAATCATCTCTTTTAAGTTCAAAGTTCCACAAATCTCTGGGGCAGGGGCAAATGCCACCAGTCTCTTTGCTAAAACATAACAAGGGCCACCTTTGATCCAGTTCCCATCAATTCCTCATTTCCATCTGAGACCACCTCAGCCTGAACCTTACTGTTTATATCACTATCAGCATGTTTGTCAAAGCCATTCAACAAGTCTCTAGGAAGTTTCAAACTTTCCAACATTTCCTGTCTTCTTCTGAGCCCTCCAGACTGTTCCAACCTTTGCCGGTTCCAAAGTCGTTTGCAACACCCCATTCACTGGTACCAATTTACTGTATAGGTCTGTTTCACACAGCTGATAAAGACATACCTGAGACTGGGCAATTTACAGAAGAAAGAGTTTTAATTGGACTCACAGTTCCACGTGGCTGGGGAGGCCTCACATCATGGCAGAAGGCGAGGAGGAACAAATCACATCTTACATGGATGGCAAGAGGCAAAGAAAGAGCTTGTGCTGGGAAACTCCCATTTTTAAAACCATCAGATCTCATGAGACTCATTCACTATCACGAGAACAGCACAGGAAAGATCCACCCACATAATTCAATCACCTCTCACTGGGTCCCTCCCATAACACATGGGAATTGTGTGAGTTACAATTCAAGATCAGATCTGGGTGGAGACACAGCCAAACCGTATCAAATGGGTAAGAGGTTTTAGTTTTACATGACGGGAGAAAGTTCTGGAGACTGGTTACACAACATAAATGCATTTAATACCACTGAACTCTGCACTTTAAAAAATACTTCAGATGGTATATTTTGTTATGTGCATTTTGCCACAGTTTGAAATTAAAACCAAACACGAGTCAGTTCACAGCACTTCACACTCTAGTGTCTCCCAAGTAAGTCCTGTCCATGGCCTCCAAGGCCCACGTGATCTGTCTCACACGCACATCATCTCCTATTCCTCCACCTCGTATGTTCTGTCCCACACTGCCTCAGGACGTTCACACCTGCTGTTCCCACTTCCTGGGATGCTGTTCCCCAGACACTTGTCTTATATCCTCACTTCCTTCTGTCTTTATTCAAATGTCACCTTCTCAACAAGGCCTTTCCTGGCCACCTTCTCTAAAATCACAAGCCCCTTCTCTCTCTCTCTCTCTCTCTCTCTCTCTCTCTCTCACACACACACACACACACACACACACACACACACACCCTTTCCTCCTTAATTTTTCTAAATAGACCTAATTATTTATCATCGAATAGCCTCCGTGTTTGCTTATCTCTAGTTTAACACTTTCTCTTCCACCAGGATGCAGCACTGCAATGGCAAAAATGTTTCCTTTGTTCACTATTATCTTTCCAGCTGCTGGAGCAGTGCAAGGCACACATTAGGTACTCAAGGCACACGGCAGGTACTCAGTACATATCTGCTGAATGAACCACAAAGAGCACATGCTGAATTCAGAAGGGCTGAGGTTGAACACAGATTTCAGACTCACTGGCATTTAAGTAGAAGCATACCATGCACGCAGATGAGCTCAATTGAAACTCAGGATTGGGAGGAGAGAAAGTTTGTCAAGTGCCCTGCGAAAGCACTGAGCCCAGGGCAGCCCCAGAGGCTGAAGAACACACACCACCTTTTCTTGCTTTCTTATTTTACTTTTAGAGAGGGGTCTTCTTATGCTGTCAGGCTGGACTTGAACTTCTGAGCTCAAGAGATCCTCCCACCTCAACCTCCCAACTACCTGAGGCTCTGAGTGTGTGCCACCAGTTGCAGCCTTGCCACCTTCTCCCCCAGGATCTGTCTCTCTGCTCTAGAGCATAGCTCAGGACCCTGACCATACTCTTCCTGCATGCCCCATGCTCAGGACACAACTATGAATCTCTGCACTCCTGCAGAACTCTGCATTTCCTCCCTCACAGAGCAAGAGCCTCACTGCATTAGATGTGTCTGTGTACTCTGGCAATTCCATTCAGGGTCAAGGAGTTCTTCCTGGTCTGGAACATAGCACAGCACTGTGGAATAGTATGCTGTGAGTGTCTCCCTTCCCAAGTTCAAATCCCAGTTATCCCACTCACAGGTGTGAGCCTCAGAAGAGCCCCATCTGTCAAGTGATGCGTAAAGTTCATATACCCTATGGGCTGATGTGACCTGACATGTAACAATTGCTCAATAAAATGAGTTCTTGTTTTTATAGTAGTCATATTTGTGTCATCAGAGCCAGGGTAAGGATCTAGTTGATAGGAGGTACTCTGGGGAAAGAATAAATAAAATTCATGACTGGTTCTTGTCTACTCCTCTGACATATTTCAATGCAAACAGGCAGCTCTGGCTCCCCTCGCTGGAACCAAGGGCTGACTCAGAGCTCTCATTCTTAACTTCAAGCATAAAAGAAGCCTGCTCCAGCTGGAGAGTGTCAAACCCAGCCACTGGGAGGACCCAAGCTTCAAAGCAAATCTCAGACTGCAACTTCTGCAGGATTCAGAGTGGCTAGAGACCTGATAGATTCCCCTGCATCTGGATGACATCCTCCCAACCCCACTCCCACAGCAAGTGGAACTCGGGTCACATCCCTAACCCAAGCCCACCAAACCCCACCAACCCCACCACTCCAGAGGTAGCATGCTGATCTAAGACACTCCTTCTAGGTCTCCCCTCCATGAAGGTTAGAGAAAACAGCTGGCATTCAAACCCCTGCAGGGAAGCCCTCCCACCTCCTGCCTGAGAGTCAATGCCATGGAAATGTGTCTGCTGCCCTGGCTCAATCTCTGGCATTCCACCTTCAGGAAACTATCCATGTTTTCAAAGCCACATGCAAACCCAAGTGGTCATCATTTTCACTCCTTTAACATAACAAACTGCACAGCTCCCAAGAAGATACATATCTCTCTTCATTACCTCTGAACAGCTGACCAAGTAATAAACACTTTTCACGTATACAGCAGATCCTGGGCAAAGCATAGATGACATTACACAGCAATCTAACAAAGTAGGTACTATTAGCTCTATAGGCAGTCCCTGACCTACGATGGTTCAACAATTTTTTGACTTCACAATGGTGCAAAAGCTATACACATTCAGTAGAAATTGTACTTCAAGTACCCATCAACCATTCTGTTTTCCACTCAGTACAGTATTCAATAAATTACATGAGATATTCAACATTTTATTTATAAAATGGGCTTTGTGTTAGATGATTCTGCCCAACTGTGGGCTAATACGAGTGTTCTGAGCATGTTTAAGGTAGAGTAGGCTAGGCTGTGGTATTCAGGAGGTTAGGGGTATTAAATGCATTTTTGGCTTAATGATATTTTCCACTTGGGATGAGTTTATCTGGACATAACTCCATTGTCAATTGAGAAGCATCTATACTTCGGCAGTTGAAGAAAGTGAGGCCCAGAAGTCTGCTGGAGCTTGCCCAGGGTCACACAGCTGGGAAGCAAGGGGAGCTGGGATGCAGCCCAGGGGAGCATGACCCTATCTAGCCCATGCGAGAGGCTCTCCTGGCATGTTAAGGGCACTAGCCCAGATTCCACCCGTAAACTTCCAAAGCTTGGCTAATTCTGAATGTTAGCTGGCCTTTCTCAGTCAACTCAGACTGTTCTATGGTAGCTTGGTTTCAGCCAGGTGGGCCAGCTCTCACACACCAGCTTCCCAGAGTCCTGCATGAGGAGCAAATGTGCACAGGGCTTCATGTCACCGAAACTCAGCAAATAAGGTAGAGGAAGCTGAAGTTTTTACATTGGATGTTCCAGATGGAAAGAACAGAGCGGTTTCTTTGAGATCTTCATAGATCTGCCATCAAGGGAGGAACTAGTATATTTATTGTTAGGGAAGGTAAGCTACAAAGGGATCCACTTAAGTTTACACAGTGTTGTGCTAGCAATAGTTCTTACTGGCCTCCTCATCAAAGTAACAGTGCAGCCATTCTCTGCAACCAGACAAAACCGGTGATTCTGCACTTACGGGAACTGGGGGAAGTGTGCAGTGGCCAGGTCATGTGGCATTCGCCTCCATCCACAGTGTCAGTTTACCCCTTGGGCTGCCCTCTGGAGCAAGGAAAACTTAATACAGCCGAAGTCTATTAAACCAACACCTGTTAAAGGCTTCAAAAATAAAATCAGTCTTCAAAGGCGGAAAGCAGGTGAGATAAGCTCTCCCCACTGGGCTACATTTTCAGAGCTGGTATTAAATTAGACAGTGAAACAGATGGAGGCATTTGAAACCAACATTTAAAACTTCTTCTCATAAGTGATTGTTCCACTACAGTTCTGTGAAAGCCTGGTTTACAAGGTATTCCCGTTAGTGGTGGTAAAAATTTCTTGTCACAGATAACAGCCAGGAAGAAAGGGCAAGGAGATCAAAGGCAGCTGGTACAAGGTGGGTCAAGTGGGTAATTTCTGACCCCTGAAATTATGCACCTATTTTCTACACCAGGGGTCAGCAAACTTATTCGACATTGGGCCAGATGGTAAATTTTTAGGCTTTGTGGATCACACTATCTCTGTCATGACCACTCAGTTCTGCTGTTGTAATATAAATTACAACAGCAGCCAGACAATATGTAAATGAATATGTGGCAATAAAACTTATTATAAAATAATTTTATAAAAATAAAACTTGATTAACAAAAACAAGCAACAGGCCAGGATTGGGGCCACTGCCTGTAGTGTGCTGACCTTGTCAACACTATGGCAACCAGTTTGTGTTTCTTGGGGTGGGGGGTGGGAGGGCAGAGATCCCAACTCTAATTCTTGCTCTTATGCAACTTTGGAACTGTGTACAAATCACTCTTTCTCTATCTCATGTAACCACCTGCAAAAATGATGAAATAGCTCTTAACAGCAGAGAGAAAACTTTCCCGTTGTCCCTCCAGTGCCCATGTCAGACATCACTAATCACAGTCTTTTCTACCAATGTCTCTCCACCTCTTCAGAAAGTGAAATGGAACGTAAGTCTCTATCACTGTTATGTTCTCAAGAGATCATTCAGGTTCCTTACTGGAGCCAGTGAAGATAGATGGGCAAACAGAGTTACCTTACAGAAGACAGAGTTCCACACTGTATCCTTACTCATTTTAGTTCCGCCAATTAGTCTGAAAAATACTGAAGCTGGCCAACTCCCCATCCCTAAGATCTAAGCAGCTGTGCCCTATCCACTCTCCAGACTATCACGGTGATTCATGAAGTCCACAGTCAACTACTTAAGCGTAGACTCTCACCGGAAATGGCAAATCTGCCATAGTTTTACTTCAACTTTTAACACATCTTATTCAATGAATAGCAAAATTAAAATATAGCAAAAAAAAAAAAAATTGCTTCGCCTGAACCTCTGGCTAGAAAAATAAGTTTCACAAAATCTAGCCCTGGAATGGGGGAAAAAACCATCAACATCCCCAGCCCCCATTACCTCCAAAGTGACCCTGGCAGACAGATTTAATCAAACTCCACAGCCTGCAGCACTCTGCCCATCATGGTGCCGCAGTGGAATTCTTACCAAGGCTCAGCACCACACACTCAGTGTCACTGCCCACACACAGCTGGCACTCAAAATAATCAGAATAAATGAAGGCGTGCACACATTCATATATGCCTTCTGAGGCTACAGTGTAGCTTAACAACATATCCTATGTGGAATCCACACAATGTGAGACTATTTGAAACCGTCATATTATTGACTGGAGATGAAACTTAGTACAGGGCACACCATCCCTGATGCCTGCCTAAGGTGGTGTACTTTATGACTGCAAATGCCAAAAAACAGCTATTTCAAAAACACACATGAAGGTGATGATTTATCCTTTGACAGAGGATACAGGCTAGCAACAGTGACTCAGGCCTGTAATCCCAACACTTTGGGAGACCACAGTAGAAGAACCACAGCTGGGCGTGGTGGCTCACGCCCATAATCCCAGCACTTTGAGAGGCAGAGGCGGGGGATCACGAGGTCAAGAGATCGAGACCATCCTGGCCAACCTGGTGAAACCCCGTCTCTACTGAAAATACAAAACTTAGCTGGGCATGGCTGCACACACCTGTAGTCACAGCTACTCAGGAGGCTGAGGCAAGAGAAACGCTTGAACCCAGGAGGCGGAGATTGCAGCGAGCTGAGATCGTGCCACTGCACTCCAGCCTGGCGACAGAGCAAGGCTCTATCTCAAAAAAAAAAAAAAAAAAAAAAAAAAAAAAAAAAAGTAGAAGGACTGCTTGAAGCCAGGAGTTCCAGACCAGCCTGGGCAACACAGTGAAACCCCCACATTTCTTTAAAAAAAAGAAAAAAATTAAACAAACAAACAAACAAAAAAAAAAAAACAGCACTATCAGACAGGCCGTATGGCCAAATGCTGGCAGTTGTTTTGTTTGTAAACATTTTTATTGAAATATAACAGTCATACTGAGAAGTACATATACTATGAGTATAGAGTTCAGTGCATTTTTACAAAATGTAGAGAAAAATTTCAGGACCCTGGAAGCCTTTCTCCTCCTGTCTCCTGGATATTCCTCCCAAAAGAAACCTCTAACTTCTACCATCCACAATTAATTCTATTTCCACACTGTATAGACACAAAACTGTTCTGAATATACGCTTTTTTATCTGGCTACTTTCACTCAACATTTTTAATGAGAGCCACCTGGGTTGCTGCATTAGCAGTAGTTAATTCTTTTCTGTCACTGTATAACATCTCTATTGACAGAACACACAGCAATTTATTTTTTCATTCTATTGTTTTACATTTTTCATTCTACTGTTGACGGACATTGAGTTATTTCCAATTCAGGCTATTGCAAAAATCACAGCTACGAACACGGACATGTCTTCTGCATATGCTTTCTGGTGCATATCTGCATGCATTTTTGGCAGGCGTGCAATGTCAGGTCATTGAGCTTGCATATGTCTGGCCTTAGTAGACACTGGCAGTTTTCCTTTAAACCAAGTCCCCCAGGGTTGAAATGAATCTGAAAACTATTAGCTCCAAGTGCCCCGTTTCATGCTGCTTCATTTGACCACATTCTCAGATGCCACTGCCTTCATGTGTCCCCTTTCTGACCCCTCCCCAAAAAAACACATTAGGAATACAGCCTGGGGCCACTGAAAATGGCCAAGCTCAATCTAATCTTGTTCAGGTGTCCAACAGAAATTTTTTTTTAATAAGTGAGGGCCTAATGATCACCAAAAAACAAAACAAAACAAAACAAAACAAAAAACCAGAGAGTAACTATAACTCTCAAATTGGCAAGAAATAATGTGACGCTAAAGTCCACAGCTTTTGTTAATGTACTTGTGCCAGGACCAACCCCCCATATACAACTTGAAAATTAAGATGAGATATTTTCAAGAACAAGTGAGTACAGAAGAGCTTTCCCAGGCTGATTTGAAGAAAAGTCTCTCTTCTCACAATGACAGTTGAAACCATTTCCCTCTAGCCTGCTTTACATCCATCTTCCTAAAAATTAAAATCAAAATCATTTGTTCTATTGCAGAAATTGATCATTTGCTCAAAGAACTGCTGTCTGGTAAGAAACAGCCCAGCCTGGGTTATTTGCTGGACAGGAAATGAGAATCAGAATAAGCAGGTCTCTCTCTCTTCCTTGCTCCCTCTCTCTTCCCCTGCTGCTGGTGAATCACCAGTTCCCTGGGGAATTTTGGCAGATTCTCAGCCTGGCTGCAGATGACGTTCCGGATCTGTTTATTCAGGTGGAGATTGGATAAAAAACAAGAGCAGCCCAGTGGCGGGATAAACAGCCTCCGCCAGCGAGGGTCAACCTCTCCAAAGGCAGGACTAGGCTGTGTCAACCAACCTCCCAACCCGTTCACTTCCTTTAGGGTCACCCTCCCCTTTGTGTCTTCAACAAACAGTTTCCATTAACTCCTTGCAAAAACGACCCAATGTCCTATACCCAAGAGAGTGCACGGCCCCAGGGACATTGCTACAGCAGATCACATTTGGTTCTCCCGCCCATCGCTTATACCCATTGAACTGGAAGCCCTGGACACCTGAAATGAAGAAATCCAGGTACAATCAAGAGCCAGCCACCACTGTTCTGTGAAGTCTAGAGTGACCCAACCCATGAATGACTGCACATCACCAGGATCCAATCCAAACTATCAGAATGTTCACATTTAAGATGCACAAATAACAACAATAACAAAACTCCTAATACACATTGTTGAGTAAAAAATGCCATCTGGAAAGACTACCAATTGTATAATTCCAAATACACGCCATTCTGAGAAAGGCAGAACTACAGAGACAGTAAAGATATCTAATTGCCAGAGGCTGGGGAGAGCGAGATGAAAAGATTCAGCACAGAGGATTTTTAGGTCAGTGAAGCTATTCTGTATGATGCTACAATAGTGAGCACATATGATTATACATTTGTTCAAAACCAAGACTGAACTCTAAACTATAAGCTTTAGTTAGTAATAATGTATCAATACTGACGCATCAATTGTAACAGATGTACCACACTAATGCAAGATGTTAATAACAGGGGAAACAGGGTGGATGCGTGAGTGTGTGTGAGGGGAAGGGCATATGGGAACTCTCTGTACTTTCCACTTGATGTTTCTGTAAATCTACAACTGCTATAAAAGTCTATTAATTAAAAACAAAACCAAACAAGACCTCCTAAAGTATTAGTCCTGAGGTCTTCATTGGGCAGGATGTAAGCTGCACATGGGCTAGGATTTTTTTAGTTTATCGTATTGAATGCTATAGCCTTAGCCCCCAGAATAATGCTTAGAACTTAAAAGGTGCTCGATCAATATTTGTTGAATAAACAAACAAATTACAACTTTAGTTCAATGTCCCACATTCACCACAACAAACCTGAACCAAGAAACATTATTCAGAAAAAACAAAAAACAAAAAACTCTGGGACAGGACCAATCAACCAATTAAAAACTTTTAAAAAGAAAGCAATTTAAGATACAACTGTGGAGTTAACCTTTTTTTTCCCCCAAAGGTAGGGAAGCTGACAGACCTATTTAAAAGTAAATGTCAAACAGGATGAATTTTCAAATAGCATGGGTTGGGGTTACTTACGCATTTCCCAGATTCAATTGAACCCCAAACACTGGCTGGCCCTCACTGGCTCACCAGGCTTAGAATGTTGAGACAGTTATGCTTGCCCAAGGCTGGCCAACAATCTCTCCCTCACCCACTTCTAGCAGCAGCCAGGCCCTGCCTGAGGTCCTCATCTGCATGCCTCCCCTAGGACTTCCACATTGACACTGCTGACCCAAGGAAGCAGTACAAGCCACATCTGGATCACATTCCCCAGGGAGAAAGGCTACGCCATCCTAACACTAACAGGCTTGAGGAGTTAGTTCCATGTCCACAGGGAGGTCAGCTGTCTTGGCATCTGGACATGGCAAAGCAGTACCAAGTTGGGCCAAAAGATGAAAAGCCAGGCCCAAACTGGGCCAGAGATGAACAACAGGCCACTTCCACCAGAATTCCCAACCACATATGGGCATGTCTGGGTGAGAAGAGCCAAATGAGTTTATTACTTTTGCTCAGGGCCAGCAAGAGTACTCGATTATCTACATGTCAATACATCCCTATTTTCTTCCCTCTTTGTTTTCCTTTCCCTGATGACCTGCTACCCTACACCCCACCATACTGATGGTGTTCCCTCCACAATAGCGAGACCCCACCACAAGATCTCGGCCCTCATGGAGCACAGGTCCCAGCCTGGAAGATGGCAGAGTACTGGGGCTATCAAGCTGTGTCATGTGGAGCCACCTACCCCCCCCTGCAAAACCAGGGAGCCCAGGAACAGCACATCAGAAGTGGACCCCTCTCATTTCCCTTTGAGAACAAGTCTAAATGTACTTTCCCTACAATTGTCAAGGCACGTGTGTCCCTACCTGTTCAGCTCTGCCCTTTGAGGGAAGGAGGAAAGAAAACCAGGACACAGAACAAGAGGCACAGATTCGTCCTGACTCAAAGGGCTGAGTAACTGTTTCTAGCTAAGAAAAGCATAAAAGGTGAGATGACAACGATTAAGAACAAGGTGATGAGAAAGTGCCCCTTAAGGCCAGAAACTAATCACAGACATTTTAACCAAGAAGCGTCCACACCACCCACACTGGAGAGTATCAAGAGGCTGCCATGTGTGGTTTTCCTCCAAAGAAGAATCCACCAACTAGGGCGAGGTGGGAAGTCTCGAGCCCAGGGGTGTAAAACGATGGATACTGCACTTCACAGAGCAACGACCTCCTTCGCCAAAGTTCCACAAGGGCTGGTCAGCAAGTGGGGGAGTCCAAGACCAATGAGCTCGGACATGGTCGTGGTCTCTGCTCCTCTGACCTCACCAACTACAACCTGAAAAAATGGAACCACTGATGAGAAACATGCTGACCTTACACCAAATTCCCCAAGGGATCAGAATGAACCTCCTTCTCACAGCTACCCTTCCATCTCAGCCTTGGGCAAAGGGGTCTGCAGCACTCATGGACCTGAAAACTATCCATGCCCCATGCTAAACCAAAAGCAGGGCACACAGCCCACCAATTCGCATGACTGCCGCTCTCCGGAAGATGCATGTAAGAAAAAAAGGTAGGTAATACAGCATGTTGCTCTCACAGTATGATGACAGTGGAATCCCCATCCCATTTTTGCATACTGCTTGTCAATTATGTGACATTAAATTTATATTAACAAAGCAGTTAATGAAAACATAGACATTGAACTTTGAGACCTAATCCTTAAGTGCAGAGCAGACTAAGAAGTGTGATGGAGAGCTGTGTAAGGTTGGTACAGTCCAGGGTGGCCTGAGCAGTTAAACCACGCCTACCAGGTACAAAGGGGGGTTTTCCATGCAGAACCTCCTCCTGAATCCCCTTCCCTCGACCCTCCCATGGCACACAAGCCTGCTCCAGGTGGTGTAAATTTCAAAAGGCCTTTGTAGCTGGAGTATGGAATGGAGCACTGGCGCTTCTGTGGCCTCCAGGAAGTGGTTCCAATATTGCACAGGGCCATGGATCTCCAGGGAGCTTGCCCTTGATGTTCAGCTATGGAGGAGGCACACTGCATTTTCTTTCTCAGTAGAAGGGGTAGCAGGAATAGCCATCCTGATAGGAACAGTGGTAACAAATCTAACGTTTTGTTAGTGCTTAGCAGCAGCAAGGTGGTAGCTTAACTCTTCACAACTTCCCTGGTTTAATCTTCAAGACAACCCCAGAGGTGGCCACTATTACCATCCCCATTTTACAGATGGGGATGCTAAGCCACGGAAATGTCAACTCACTTGCTGAAGGTTACATGGCAGGAAACAGTGCAGCTGGGATTGGGGCCCAGAATAGGAATCCATATCCTACACTCCTACTCAGGATGTGGAACTGCCTCATAAGGGAAGCAGGCAGAAGAAACCCTGAGGAAGATAGCTTCTCTGGATAGTACCCCATACCTCCCATCTCTTTTCAGCATCCACCAGGGAGGGGGCTCCCCCACGCTGGGGCCACATCATATGTTCCAGGACCTGGAACAGAGGCAGGTCCTGACCCTGCAGATATAGAGGGAACAAGATGGGGAATGTCCCATCTCAATCCACTGTACATCCGTAGTCCTGCAGGGGGCCCACACACCTGCACACCCCCACATGGGCTTCCAAGCCCTCAGCCCACAGCATGCCAACACACCATTGCTGGAGGGCCCAGCCAGGCGGCCTCTATTTATATTTAGGATGACTGGAGTGGTCAGTGGCTGTGTCCCCATCCTAAATTGGTGGGTGAGACTGGCTCTTATTTCCTCAGGCAGTAAGAATAACAGCACAAAACTGAGCACTCTCCAGGGAACAGAAGAAACTTGTTCACTCATTGCTTACCACCATGCCAAAGAAGGCACCACCTACTCCAGAATCAGAAAGGTTAAGACCCTAGTCTGGAGTCACCCAGCTAATCAGGATGCAAGCACAGGTATCCTCTGACTCCAGGCTGTGCTACTCTCTGGACTGACAGTAGCACAATAAGCCAGACCAGACAGGCTGTGGCTATGAGGACAGAGAGGGAACTGTGAGTGCTGCAGTGCTAAAGGTCCCTCTGGGGTCACACATGGGTCCCTAACCTCTACTGGCCACTGGCACACTCTCAGATTCACATGCCAGCTTCCTGACAGCTCTGCAGTTCCAGGCAAAGGAGGAAGCTGTTTCAGCACTTGGCTGCAGCCTCTAAGACAAGATCCTCCCTTCCTCTGGGGAGTGATACCACTGATGTGCCTTTAAAAATAAAACCAGGCCTGCTTCCTGCCCCATCTGAAAGACTTTGATCTCCCGATCATATATTTAGAATATCTCTTACCACGCAAGTTCCCAAGCCTTCAGCATATGAACCTGACTGTACTTCGCGAGGGTTAAGGACATATACGAGTGGGATTAAGGAGTTGGCCCTTTAATGCAGCCCTTCTTCAACCACCCCAAAAATGACTTGTTACATCATAAAAGTGGCACTGTCTGCAGCACCGCTTCTCTGTACCCCAGAATCATCTCACCTCTTGCCTTGCCCATGCTGGGATCCTATGAAAAGCAATACTTGCTCTGTTTCTTTCATAGCTTCAAGTTTCTTCCTTATTTCAGGCTTTAAAAAACATATCATCATGAACTTACATGCAAAACATAAAACTAAAGAACTTCAAAGAGAAAACACAGGAGAAAAATCTTTGGGATCTACAGTTAAAGTTCATAGACCAGACGCTAAAACCACAATCAATAAAAGGAAAAATTAACACATATTAGGCTTTGTCAAAATTAAAAGTGTTTGTTCTGTGAAAGAGTCTGCTAAGATAAAAAGACAAGCTACAGATCAGGAGAAAGTATTTACAAACCAGATATCTAACAAAGAACTAGTATCCAAAATATATAACCAGACTATATAAACATTTCACAAAACTCAAGAGCAAAACAATACCAAAAACCACCTAAAAAATCCAATTAGAAAATGAGCAAAAGGCATAAATGGACATTTTACCAAAAAGAATCTACAGGTGGCAAATAAGCAAATGAAAAGATGCTTAACACCACTGGTCATCATGGAAATACAAATTAAAGCCATGATGAGATATCACTACACACCTATCAGAATGCCTAAATTAAGAAAATACGCTGGGCGCGGTGGCTCACGCCTGTAATCCCAGCACTTTGGGAGGCCGAGGCAGGTGGATCACGAGGTCAAAAGATTGAGACCATCCTGGTCAATACGGTGAAACCCCGTCTCTACTAAAACTACAAAAAAATTAGCTAGGCATGGTGGCGCGTGCCTGTAATCCCAGCTACTCAGGAGGCTGAGGCAGGAGAATTGCCTGAACCCAGGATGCAGAGGTTGCGGTGAGCCGAGATCGTGCCATTGCACTCCAGCCTGGGTAACAAGAGCGAAACTCCGTCCTCCCCAAAAAAAAACCATTCAGGACATAGGTGTAGGCAAGGACTTCATGACCAAAATACCAAAAGCATTGGCAACAGAAGCCAAAGTAGACAAATGGAACCTAATCAAACTCCACAGCTTCTGCACAGCAAAAGAAACAGTCATTACAGTGAATCGGCAACCAACAGAATGGGAAAAAATTTTTGCAGTTTACCCATCTGACAAAGGGCTGATATCCAGAATTTACAAAGAACTAACACAGATTTACAAGAAAAAAACTAACAAGCCCATTCAAAAGTGGGCAAAGGATATGAACAGATACTTTACAAAAGAAGACATACATGAGGCCAACAAACATATGAAAAAATGCTCATCATCACTGGTCATCAGAGAAATGCAAATCAAAACAACATTGAGATACCATCTCACGCCAGTTAGAATGGCAATCATTAAAAAATCTGGAGACAACAGATGCTGGAGAGGATGTGGAGAAAGAGGAACACTTTTACACTGTTGGTGGGAGTGTAAATTAGTTCAACCATTGTGGGAGACAGTGTGGCGATTCCTCAAGGACCTAGAAATAGAAATTCCATTTGACCCAGCAATCCCATTACTGGGTATATATCCAAAGGATTACAAATCGTTCTACTATAAGGACACATGCACACGAATGTTCATTGCAGCACTGTTTACAATAGCAAAGACCTGGAACCAACCCAAATGCCCATCGACGATAGACTGGATAGGGAAAATGTGGCACATATACACCATGGAATATTATGCAGCCATCAAAAACGATGAGTTTGGGTCCTTTGTAGGGACATGGATGAACCTGGAAACCATCATTCTCAGCAAACTGACAGAAGAGCAGAAGATCAAACACCGCATCTTCTCACTCATAGGCGGGTGTTGAACAATGAGAACACATGGACACAGGGAGGGGAGCACTACACACTT
>NW_022436963.1:17688450-17854518 GCF_009761245.1 Sapajus apella
GGTGATGGGGAGGAAGGCAGCAAATCACACTGCCACGTGTGTACCTGTGCAACAACTTTGCGTGTTCTTCACATGTACCCCAAAACCTAAAATGCAATAAAATAAATAAATGGGGGAAAAAAAAAAAAAGGAAAAAAAAAAGAAAATACAACACCATGGCCGGGCGAGGTGGCTCACACCTGTAATCCCAATACTTTGGGAGGCCGAGGTGGGTGGATCATTTGAGGTCAGGAGTTCAGGAGCAGCCTGGCCAACATGGCGAAATCCCGTCTCTACTAAAAATACAAAAATTAGCCAGGTGTGGTGACACAAGCCTGTAATCTCAGCTTCTCAGGAGGCTGAGGGATAAGAATCACTTTAACCCGGGAGGCAGAGGTTGCAATGAGCACAGATCATGCCATGCCACTCCAGATTGGGCAACAAAGCAAGACTCTGTCTGAAAAAAAATTTTAAAAAACACACCACCAAATGCTGGCCATAATGTGGAGAAACTGAACTGCCTATACATTGCTGGTAGGAATATCAAATGGTATGGCCATTTTGAAAGAGTCTGACGTTTCTTTAAAAAAAAAAAAAAAAAAAAACAAATACACAACTCCCATATGACCTGTCAGTTGCACTCCTGGGCATTTATCCCAGAGAAATGAAAATTTATGGTCATAAACAAAAAAACTCAAACATGAATGTTCACAGCAGTATTTTTTTAAAAACAGCCCCAGTTGGAAACATTCTAGATGCCCTTCATCAGGTGTATGGTTAAGCAAAGCATGGCACATTCATACCATGAAATACGACTCTGTGATTAAAAAGGAATGAAAGGACAAACACAAAAACCTAGAAGAATCTCCAGGGAATTATGCTGGGTGAAAAAAGCCAATCCCAAAAGGTTATCCATACTTTATGATTTCATTACATAAAACTAAATGAAGAAACTACAATTTGGAGAACATATTATAAGTCAACCAAGGGGGCTGGGCATGGTGACTCAAGCCAGGCACTTTGGGAGGCTGAGGAAGGCAACTTACTTGAGGTCAGGAGTTAGAGACCAGCCTGGCCAACAGGGTGAAACCCCACCTCTACTAAAAAAAAAAAAAAATTAGCCAGTTGTGGTGGTACATGCCTGTAATCCCAGGTACTTGGGAGGCTGAGGCAGGAGAATTGCATAAACCTGGAAGACTGAGGTTGCAGTGAGCTAAGATTGCACCACTGCACTCCAGCCTAGGCAACAGAGCGAGACTGTGTCTCAAAAAAAAAAAAAAAGCAACCAAGGGTGTGAGGGCAAGAAGTATATGACTGTGGCCATAAAGGGGCAACGTGAGAGATCCTTGTGATGATACAAATATCCTGTATCCTAACTGCATCGATGTCAGTATTCTGGTTATGAAAAGTTTTACAGCCAGGCACGATGGCTCATGCCTGTAATCCCAGCACTTTGGGAGGCCAAGGTGGGCGGAACACTTGAGGTTGGGAGTTTGAGACCAGTATGGACAACATGATGAAACCCCATCTCTACTAAAAATTTAAAATTAGCTGGGGCATGGTGGCCTGTGCCTGTAATCCCAGCTACTTGGGAGGCTGAGGCAGGAGAATCGCTTGAGCCCGGGAGGCGGAGGTTGCAGTGAACCAAGAACGTGCCATTGCACTCCAGCCTGGGTAATAAGAGTGAAACTCCATCTCAAAAAAAAAAAAAAGTTTTGCAAGATGTCACCATTGGGAGAAACTGGGTTAAGGGTATATGAGGGATCTTTCCATATTATTATTTTTAACAACTGCATGTGAATCAACAATTATCCCAAAGTATAATTAAAACTACAATACAAATGTGTCATGGCATTCATAGTGGAATCAGACGGAAGGTCTAGGGGAGTTTCCAGTGGAATCAGCCTTCCTGCTATTTTACTTGGTCTCCAGCCTTCCTTCAAACCAGCAGAAACTTACACAGTATGACTCAGGTCTCAGAGCCAAGCACCAACTACCGCTGGGCTCTGTGTGATTTCCGAAATCTGGGGATATGCATGAACTGTTTAATTACTTCCCACCATTTAGGAAAGGGCTGAGAGCTGGGACTCCTAGAGACAAGGCCGTTGCCGATACAGCTGAGGACAGCTACCGTGGCCCCTGCCTGGCATTAGAGGTTGTCACCAGCCCTGTGTCTTCTCCCAACACTACCTGGCCAAGGAAGAGGGCATGCCAGATGTGCATACCCAGAAAGTGGCAGATACAGGCTGCCAGACACCAGACTCCCAAAGCATCATCTCTCAAATACTGGCCTTGGAAGGTGTTCCATGGAAAGGGTTCTGGGCACAGCCAAGTTAGGGGAGGGGCATCTACTCTACTGCCTCTTGCAGACTCCCCCAGCAGGTCAGCAGAGGAAAGCAGCTCAGGACTGATAATAAGGACATCTTTCACTCAACTTGATTAGGCATTTGCTAAACTTACATGACCACAAAATCCTTTTTTCATCAAACGACCGTTAACATCCAACAGAACAAGTATTCCAGGTGGCTCACTACTTACTATCTGTGGAAAACACCACCTCTCTCCCCCTCACTAGAGGTCAAAAGACATAGAATGCAGAGCTCTGAGGGTCTGGTGCCAGCCTCCAAATGAAGCCAAATCGTGACAAGCCTGCACAGGAAGAACTGAAGGGGAGGGGGGAATGCATGCCCGTGGTGGTCAAGTCTAAACTTCATGGATGTGTGCTTAGGCAGGGAAGCAGCACTCTCCCCTGCCAGGAGGACATGAGCAGTAGAGTTTATCATTCTCTAGGTCAGCACCTCTTATGCTCCTGAAATCTCCCTCCCTACCT
Organism: Sapajus apella; assembly: GCF_009761245.1. NCBI lineage: Eukaryota > Metazoa > Chordata > Mammalia > Primates > Cebidae > Sapajus > Sapajus apella. The sequence continues at coordinate 17,691,260 of NW_022436963.1, forward strand.
CTGAAAGAAAATGAAAACATAATAGAGCTATGATGAAATGATCTTAGGAGGACCTCCTCTGCTTGTCCTTGGAGACTCAAAAGGAACATCAGGCATGAAAGGCTCTGAAATGTCCTGTATGAAAGAAAGGTGCTCACCTTCAAATCTGGGTTTTCTGAACTTTCTCACCACAGAGCACTCTCTTTCCCCTCAATGCATCTACTGGCACCTCTGGAACCCAGACACTCCTTACCATAATCCTTCATGCAGCCTGCTGCACCTCCCTCATTTTCCTTCCATCTCTGCGGGGGGTGGGAGGAATGGGTGGCATCTCCCAGCATAGGCTGGATGCCTGCAGGGATCTGCAGTGACTCTCCATCTTCGTTTCAGAGAAAGCCTTTCCAAAACCACCTGCTGGCCCCTCAAACAAGCAAGCAGAGACTGAGAGAGTTCTTCTCTGACACATCCATGGTGGGGTAAGAGCAATTTCTCATCTACTAAGCAAACTGAGGCTGGGAAAGCTGCCGCTGACGTGGCAGAATCAAGACTCAAACCCCAATAATGAGCCCTGGGGGTAAGCCCTGTCCACCTCTGGTCCAGGTGGCCTCTCACATGGCAGTTACCACTAATACTTTTTCTCCCATGACACCCTGCCTGACTCTTTAGTAAATCCAGGAAAGCAAGTCTTATCTCCTGACTGAAGAGCCATGCCTCCAGGACTCCCCAGCAAGCCATTTCTACTATTACGTGCCCAAGCCTGTCTCTCCACCTCCAATAAATGTCTAAAGCAACCTAGTGTCTGCCCTGTACTCCACAACTGCTTATCCTTGAGATGACCCTTCCACTTGGTCCATCAGAGTGATTCATCCACACACGAATGGGATAGCTGCTACGTGCAGCTGCTGCAAGGAAAGATGGATGCGGCCACTGCACCATCGGCCTCTCACCCCAGCCCCCAAGGAGACAGAGAGATGTGATGGGTGCACTGGCGGAAGGGAATGTGACGTCATGAGGGGAAAAGGTCAGGAGAGGGCCAGCCATTCCCGACCAAGGTGGCAAAATAAACACAGCACAGCATCCAGAGTCACAGCCTCACAGCCAGTGTAGGCTTTTGTTACCCACAATTTAGAGGTAGGAGACTAGGAAGAAATGGAGCCAGGGCCAACTCTGAAGGAGCTGGGACTTCGTCCCATAGAGGATGGGAAGCCACAAAGGGATCCTTCATTCATGTCTTCATCAAATACTGTACTGATGAAGGTTCTTCACTGGGTGGCTGGTGTGGAGTGGGGAGGGATGAGGGCTGCATGAGGGCCACATCTGGATGCTTGGGAGCCAAGGCCTTGAGAACCCCAAGTAGAGATGACTTGCATGGCCCATATTTGGCACTGGACCCAAAGGGCCTGCTAGGGTGCTATCCCCTGCCCCACTCCAAGCAGACTTTTCAGCATAGAGCACACGGCTCAGCTGGCCCTCTCCACAGAATGCACAAACATGTGAGCCTGCCAGGAACCTGGGGCCCCATAACTAGGGGGTCACCCACAACAGCAGTTCTCAACTAGGGATGTGAGTCTGTTCCAAAGAACATACAGTCCAGGCCTCCAGGAGGAAAGCAGCCGTGTGTGTTTTTAACCCTGGTTGTGTATGGCTGATACTGAACCAGCCTCTTTCCTTACAGATGAGGGGACAGAAGCAACAAAGAGAAGTGTTTTGTGAAAGATCCTATAATGGATCCATAATGTCAGAGAAGGGACCGCAAGCCAAATGGTCCAATGCTCATTTCTCTGAGAACACTACTGGTGCTAACAAGGGGGAGAAGGCCCTGTGCACTCCAGGAAGGGATGTTTCCTCCCCGTTTCCAGGGCATTCTCATCCCACCACACCACTGAATGACCTGCATTCAAGAGGCAGAATGTACCTTGGGTTATGTCCTGACAAGAGGACAATGAGAGGACTTCCCCTGCAGCAGAGATAGCAATGCAGATATCCCAGCTGGAGGTGAGCAAAGAATGGACCGATGTTCTCTATTAAAATGCCCACAAAGGGATGGCCCTGTGAGAGGCCACCTGGTCCTCACCACTGTGCCAACAACTCATGTCTTTTGGCTTTCTCTTCCTAGAAGTGACCCATGAGGCCACCAAAGCAGGGAATGCACATCTCTGCCACATCACTATTTCCTTTGATGATGTATTGAATCTCTTTTCCAGACACTGGGCTCTTACTCGAACCACGTAATTGCTATAGCATCACCAAATCAGGGTTCTTGTTAACACACACTAGAGGATAGGGAAAGGGGCAGCAGGGGCCAGCCTAGCCGTGAGGAAAGCCAGGTGGTGAAAGGGTTTATCATGGCTGTCGGCAAGGCCACGGGGAAGGGGGAGCCCCAGGAAGGGCTACACATGGCCTCCCCAGGCCCAGCACACAAAGGCCATGCTGGCTTTCTCAACACGCCAGCTCTCGTTCCAGCTGAAAAGAACCAATTACAAGGCAGAAAAACTTCACTGTGCATGCTGATAACCAGTTTTTTCCTTATAAAAAGTACATTTGATTTGGAGAAAAGTCACATTCTAAAAAGTCCAAGGGGATTTTTTTTTCTCATTTCCGAAGTCCTACTCTTTGCAACTTATGTAAGCATCCAATTCCAAATACAACCTTCACAAAATCCCATTATACAGTTATCCAACTCGGTCTTTGCTATATTACAACAGCTTTTGGGTGAGGTCTTTCAGTTTCCATATCAATCTACTGACATGTTTGTTTGTTTTTTAAGAGCCAGGTCTTACTTTTGAACTTATAAAAAAAAAAAAAAAAAAAAAAAAAGGTGTTTAAAGAACTTAGAACAAGTCAGTTTTGCCTCTTGTTTTACTATAAAGGGAGTTTTTTCCACCATCATAACGTATGCTTCTGACATCTAGGTAGAATGTAAATGACAGATGGGTGGGCTGTCAGTGGAAAGAAATGACGCAGAGATGGGGCAAATTCACAGCTGAATTCTGTGATCTCCAAATAAGGTGGGTAGGTTTAACCAGATCAAACACCCGCACCTGTATACCACCAAAGCAATTTCCTAACCACTCTGTGGCTAACTACACAGTATCTTCAAATTAAATCAATGGTGAAAGAGGTAACTAAAACCTCTGCTATGGAACCCCAAAGTCATAAGCACTAAACTGAAGGTCAGCCTAAGTATTTATTCCCTGCCCCCAACACCTGGTGAGAAAGAAAGAGGGAAAAAAAGGAGTGGAGGGTAGGGAAGTGGGGAAGCCTGGCTATTTTAAGTGACAGTTATGAGACGGAAGGAGAGAAGAGGAGGAACAACGCCTTTCACTTGCAATTACCCAGCTGTGGCTTATTAAAGCTGTTGGCTGCACACTGAAACGACCTAGAGAGTTTTTTTCAAAAACCACTCACCCCCTCTGCTCCCCAGCCTGCTAATTCGAGGTTCTGATTTAATTGCCCTGAGATGTAGACATCTAGATTTTTTAAGCTCCCCATGTCATTCTACTATGGGTGAGAGCCACCGCTTAAACATTTGCCTAGCACTTTGCTGCTTGCTGCACCGACCCCAGGTAGAGAAACAGATGAGAAGAGAGGAGGGCAAATAAACTCTGCTGCTGTCCTCCACAGCTCCCATAAGAGGAATGAACAGATACACATAACGGGGTTTTCTGTGAGCTTCAACTGGTTTATGGGAAGGTGAGCCATGATGAATATCTGCAATGAAGATCCATTTTTATGGGATGTAAATAGACTCCTCTCCAGTCTCCAAAACCAGGCGGCTTCCAGCGTTCACTGTAGAGAGCAGCAATGCCTCTCAGAGCACAGCAGCAAAAGCAGGCCTGCCTTGCCCACAGCCCCAGAGGTACTCAGTACACAGTTGTCAGAGATAGCAAGAGTGTCTAACACTCAGTGCGCATTTAGTATATGCCAGATGCTGTACAGAAAACACATACTGTTTAGTTAATCCTAACCCCCACCTTATCAACAAATACCATTTTATGAGTGAAAACTGAGGCCTGAGAGAACCTGCCCAGGTGACACAGCAAAGGTGACGCAGGCAGTACTCGAACACCAATCGATCAACACAGAGCCTTCTCTTCAGCACTGTGCAAAACTGCTCCCTCCCTATAAAGCCCACATGATGCCCCAATCAGTATAACGGGAAGAGATCCATTTGTACCTATCTTTGTCCTACAGCTTCGTGGAGAAGGAGGCCTGCTATTTACAAGCTAATTTCACAGCAGCCCTCCCAGAGGAAAACATCTCAGCTCCCAGCAACCCTACAATGGGAGAGCTAGCTGAGCAGAGCCAGTGGCCCCTGAGAGGACAGCCTATGAGTACCTGGGGGGCTGCACCTTTCACAGCACACATCTCGTCTCCTGGATGATGAAGTTGGAAAGAAAAAAAAAAACCCACAAACTGGCACCTTTATTTCAGCTGTTTGGGTTTGAAAGGCATCCAGGAAATGAGGAAACTGCAGAGGAATTCGCCTTGAAGTGATGTCTTCGAGGGCAGATAGCCACTATCCGAGAATCTACTGGCACAATTGAACAAGTTTGGGCTCTGCTGAGACCTGACGACAACAGTGTTTTTCCTCATGGTGCCTTTCACAGATGGCCGGCCTCATCAGCTCTGAACTCTGCGTGTGCCCACGTGCATGCGTGTGCGTGTGTGGGGGGGGGAGGGGGGGGGAGGGGGGAGAGAGAGAGAGAGAGAGAGAGAGAAAGAGAGAGAGAGAGAGAGGGGCACGCAGCACCACTTTGGGAGACGCATGCTCTATTTGCAGGGTAGGAGCCACACTCCACAGTAACATCTGAGCTTTTGGGCCACAATACCAAGGCTTCCCATACCTAGTACAGTTTGAAATGTCAGCAATTAAAAATGACAAGACCCTTCTAGGCTCCCAAACCACATACTTCCTTCCATGTGTACAGTAAGCATAGGCCCCAAAGACGGAGAGAAATAACAGGACCCACCTTTGATGCTTCCTAGCTCTGTGACCTCGAGCAAGTTACTTGCCTTCTCTGTGCCTTAGGTGCCTCATCTGTAAATTGTGCTTAATAGATTTTGTGTCTCATAGAACTGCAGAGCTGACACAGTAAGACGGGTCCTGGGAGGCCCATAGAGCAATGCCTGCCAATATCAATGTACCAGATATGCTGACTGTCACTATTTTTTCTTCTCAAAAGGCTGAACAATACAAGATTGCTGATGTTTGACCATTACCAAACAATGCAAAAACAGCAATTTCATAGGACTCAATATACTGAGTAAACTATTCTTTTAAAACTCTTGCCTTTAAACAAGCAGGGAGAATCCAATATTCCCTCTATATGGCCCAACAATGACAGGCCTTATGAAGGAAAGGCCCGCATAAACACAAACACATTTCTTCCACTTGGGCTATAAAAGCTGAAAATGGCTCCCAGGTGTGAGCAGACACAATAGGCCCTGCCTTCCCTGCAAGGTCACCAAGCAGGTCAAAGTCAAGCCAGCCATTTTCGGATTAGGTGCATATGCACAGGAGGCTTCTCAGTGGTAACTGGATTACAGAAGCCACCTGCAGGAAGTGAGGAGGGGGAGAAGGAGGAGGAAATGGTCCCAGTTGGAATAAGACTGTTGATATGGGCTGGAGCCAACCCCTTTCACACGGGAGATTGTGCAATGACTGAGCAGCTCCGCTTCCCGGCTCCATTTCAAGCAGCCCTGGAGGGTTTTCAGCACTCACCGCTGGAAGGAGCGGCACTTCCCCTCCGAGACCATCCACTGCTTCGCCAACATGAGGGGGTGGGCAACCCGCCTCCCCACTGGATCTTGGGCTATACTTAAAGCTTACATGGTCATCAGGAAAAGGGAAAGAAAAAAAGAGGCAGACAGGGAGGGCTGGGTGGCGGAAAGGAAAAAAACCAAACACTCAACAAAAGCTACCGAGTTTCCAAAAGAGGCAGTGATCTCTATGACCAAGCTCCTATTCCACGGGCTCTCCCCTTCCTCGGCTCCCCCAACCCCACAGCTGGTGTTCCCTTCACTTTCTCAGCAAATGACTTGCAGATGTACCTCTCATCTGGCTGGTTCACCACCCCCACTCTCAAAGAAAGGAGAAAAAAGGAAAGAAAAGGGAGAAGGAAAACGACAAGTCATGACTGTGTAATTTGGCAGGCTGGCTGGGGAGGCCACAGAGGCTCCTTTCCCAGCGAAAGTCTCGCTTAGACTGGAGGGCAAGTGGCAGTCTGCACTACGGAATCCCTGGGAAGCTTCCGGGACAGAGAGCTGCTTTCTTTGTAAATTGGGTGTTTAATTTTCTATTTTGAGGCTCCTTGGTGGTATCCAGCATCTGATGAGGCTGCAGTTCTAAGAACCACGGGCCCTACTCTTCCTTCCAACAGCAGCCTGCTGGCTCTTCATAAAAGCCTGCATGCTGACAAAGAAAAAAGGCGGGGAAGGGAGGGTGTGTGTTGGGGGTGGGGGGAGGGGGGAGTGAGGGGGGGGGGGTTGGGGGGGGGGGGAGGGGTGAGTGAGGGGGTGTGTGTTGGGGGTGGGGGGAGGGGTGAGTGGGCCACACTCAAATTGGCCTAAAAATGGAATTGGCCATGTCCTTTTAGTATTCCTCTGAATGCTTCTCCGAGTACCCAATGTGCTGGCTGAATATTTAGGGTGTTCCATTTAACGCCTGCAACCTACACCCCCGTGTAGGGGAAGAGCAAGGAGGTTTGCAGAACAGGGAGCCTCAGCTAAAATGTCGCTTCATCTGGGAGCCTTCCCTGTCACGTGCCCCATGAGTGACGGGCAGTGAGGTGCCCATCAGATATCCCCAGCCCCTGTATGACAACTGTTCACCCATCTTCCTTTGCAGCTAGACTACCAGTTCCTTGAGGGCAGGAACCCCAGGCCCATAGGACCCGACCTGTTGGCTCACGCTGGGCCTGGTGTGGGGCATGTGGTGGCAGGCTTCACAGCAGCCTTGCTGCCTTGCAGATGAGCCCATGGTCTCCGCCATGAACCAGCCGAGGCTTCCTCCACTTTTTCATCTCTTTTGCCCACTGGTGGCCAGGACCACAGTCCCCAGGCTGGGAAAATGACAGGAGAGTAACCCGGTCATAAACAGTACAGTGCTAGGAAGAGGCAATGGGGCAGGTGTAGACCCCAGTAGGTGGGGAAAAAATGCCCACCTTTCAGAAACGCGTGTTAACTTCCATCTGGAAAAAGAGGTACCATTCAAGTCTTAGCTGAGGATAAAGGCTGATCAGATACGAGTGACTGATAATCAGAAAAAAGACAAATGTGCTAAAACTGTTTCATTCCTGCTGGGGGATGCTCAGCTGTAAGCAGAGCTGCCAGTACCCACCTGCTGAGAGAATAACAGGGCTCCTGCCACGCTGGCCTGCTCAGGAAGCACTCTCTACCTCTGCAGTAACCATTGAAGGTCTCCTGGGGAGACCTGAGTGGTCACCAACAGCCAACTGAGCATAAGCAAATGTGTAACAGGCATGGGCCTCAAACCTAAGCCACCCAGCTCTGTTCTGTCCGTGGTACTGGAGCTCACTCTGCTCCCTGCACCAGAGCCTTTCTCAGAAGCCATTACCAGGGCTATAGAGACCCACTGTCCCAAAGATGCCTGTCACAACGCTGGCGACATTAGGAGTTGATCTAAATAATTTACTGTTTTCCAAGGCCTAAACAGCTTGGTCAGAACTGACACATGAGCCTTGGGGCTCCCCCCAGCCCTATATGAGCCCCAGCAGTGGTTCTAAAAGCCAGGTTCCCAGGCCAACAGCAGCAGCAGCATCACCTGGGAACTCATGAGCAAAGCAGTTCTCTTGTCCCACCCCAGACCTGCTGGGCCAAGCCAGAAACGTAGCTGAGGCCCCAGTCACCTGTGTTTCAGCAAGCCCTATAAGTAGTCTACCAGTGAGGGGAAGCCACCATCCCCCAAGGGAAAGGGCATGAGGTTTTATCCAGCAGAAACAATTGGTTTACATCAACAAAAATCTGGGCAAACAGGGCAGGAAGTGAACACATCTTTGAAAACTCATTAGAGGGACAGAACTTTAGATAATATTTTTTGTATATATATATATATCTCCCTGCTGTGTTGTTTGTTGACTCTCATCTTCCCCCTTTAGCATCTGAGAACCAAAACAGCTTCGGACTATTCAAGGAACAAAAGGCATTCATTTAAACTCAACCCCGGCCTTTTAAAACACAGCTTTGCCCACAGTTTCTTCCTAAAGTAGCTGGAGTCACTCACTCTTCCCCACACTCTTAATGAGAAAGCATTTTATTGCCATATTTTATTTATTGCAATAAAATACCAGTGGCCCAGGTAAGGTTTACTTTTACACTGACACCCAAATGGACTGACCATCCATCCTTCAACAGTAAAGCTAAATCAGGTTGCTTCGTGGGGGACGCTTGTCCAAAGTAGCATGGGGACCTAGCTACTTGTTTTCATATTTTCTAATTAACACACTTGACTAGGTCCACTCTTAATCTGGTGACTGTTGGAAGGGCCAGCAGTTAATTCCTCCAAACGAAGGACGGAGTAACCCTTGGTCTTCGGGAGAATCTCGACACCCAACTTGACTGTACATACACCTATGGTGCCCATAGGTTCAGCTAGGAATAAATGCACAAAGAGCTCCACCATCTGAGATTGCCACTCAACTTTTAAAGACAAAGTCTCATCTCATCCCTCCAAAGATAAACATCACATGCAAAAATGTTTCACATCAATTCTTCACTATGCCAGCAAAGGATGCCCTTTTTCAGGAGGTGCAATATGGAGAAAGTTTTAAGGGCAGGTAGTGAAGAGAAGGGCAAGATATCTCAACCCAGCTCCTTAGATGGAGAATAAGTCCCCCCATCCCAACGCACGCATGCAGTGGGAACGCCAGCCGCTGCCTACTCCTCAGTATAATCTCACCTGCGCTTCAAGCCTGATTATTCATGGCCTTAGCTCAGGTCATGAGGCTGGGTCTAATTTTTCAATGTTGCATTCCAAGTCCCTTCCCTTGCTTCCAGCTTGGGCCCTCTGAGGGACTCTCATTATTCCCTCCAGCCCTGAGCAACAGCAGATCACAGCTGCCTCCCTCTAAGGTTCACTCTTTAATTATGCTTTAATGTGAATTGATCTTTGCATTAATGAGCCAATAAAGAAGACTGATTTCACCCTGCTATTTTCCAGGGGGTTTGCTAGGTACTCTGAGAGTTAAAGTATTCCTATTGATTTTACTTCACCAACAGATTCAGCCAGGAAGATGGCTCAGGCCTTCGCTGCCTCCAATCCCTCCAACCCCTCCCAGGGCTTCGTCCACTCTTCCCTCACCATCAGGGAAGCGGGGGTGGTCACAGACAGGACACGTCATTTCTTTCCTTCCGGGTTTTATTCTCCAGAAGTTACAATAGAGGGATGTTAAGTATCCTATTCCTTTTATTTAATCACTTTTTCTTTCTTTTGTTTTTTGTTTTGTTTTTGTTTATAGAAAGTGATTTATTTAAATAGGGAGAGAAACAGGAGAAGGAGAGAGAAACAAACAGCTAACTCTCACACTGAGTGAGAGAATCCAGAAAGATGGAATCCAGGAAAGGAAAGCAGCTTCCCCACTGAATGGAAGGAATAGAAAGAGAAATGGAGTTTAGCAGGGGAAGACAGGCTTCCGCGAGAGAGTGTGGAAGGGGACTCCAGAGGGAAAATCCAGGACAGAGAAAAACAGCTTCCAAGAAGGGAGTGTTCGTGGAAGGGGATCCAAACATGGAGTCCCTTAATCACTTTTTCTTCAGCTGAGAGGTCACAGCAAAATATAGTTAAAGCCACCTCAGACATTTTTATTACGTTATTTATACACTAAGTCTTCCAGGTACATCTGTTGTTAACATGAGAGAAAAATACTTCCCTCCAAAAAAAAATTTAGTTATCAAATAAGTGGTTACCAGGGGCCAGAGTGAGGGGGATACGGGAAGTGACTGTTGAAGAAGTTTTTTTTGGCGGGGCATGATGAAAATGTTCTAGCATTGTGTAGTGGTGATGGTTGCACAACACTGAGAACATACTAAAAGTGGCTTTTAAATGGTGAGTTTGTGGTACGTTTATTTTTTTTGCTGACTTTTTTTGAGAGTACATAGTAGGTATATATATTTACGGGGTACATGAGATGTTCTGACACAGGCATGCAGTGCATAGTAATCACATCATGGAGAATGGGCATCCACGCCCTCAAGCATTTATCCTTTGTGTTACAAACAATCCAATTACACTCTTAATTATTTTTAAATGTACAATTAAGATATTACTGGCTCTAGTCACCTTGTTGTGCTATGAAACAGAAGGTCTTCATTCTTTCTATTTTTTTGTGTCCAATGACCATCCTCACACGTCCTCCCCATATCCCTGGTACATTTATTTTATCTCATTATAAAAATAGTTTTCAAAAATAAGTTTTCAAGATTAGAAGTAAAAGGCATTTCAATGTGTTTTCGAATGCAACATAAACCTAAGGAATTTTAGTAGCAATATTACAAAGTCACAATTAATTGTGTGCCCCTAAGTTTTGCCTAGGTCTCCCTCCTGGCTGAGGACACAGGGCTCAGGGAGAGCAAATGACAAGGCACCATCAATGAATGAAGTCTAGAAAAACCAGCTGGAGAAGAAGTTAGGTGCACAAGGCCAACCCTATGGGTAATATGCTACAGTCTATATATAGGAGATAAAAGCTAAGGCCAACTGTATCACATGTGTTTTTACTCCTAGGACTGAAAAATTCAAGCATTTCCACTGCCACCAATCTTCTCCAAGGTACAAGTGCAGCAGCACCACAGGAACAGTGGGAACTTTTCCTCAGCAGAAATGTCATTTATGCACCAGACAAAATTATTGTGGCTGTGGGAATCATAACCTGAGTTTCCTGGATTTCAAATTAAAAAAAGAAAAAATCTCAAATGTAAAAATCTACTGGCAGCCTGTGCCCCCATTTAACAAAACACAAAAGTCTGTTTCTTTTTCTCAGCACTATTTCATGAAATTAGCTCCCTCACCAGAACTCAGTCTCATTAAGAGCTTTCCTTGGGTTCTGTGCTTTCTGTTTATTAAGGACAAATGGCTCCAGCATTATCCTCAGAACACGATGCAAATAAATCTGTTCTTTGACAAATACGTTAATTGAATTAGATTCTTTTAATCAGAAAGTATTAACCAATTGAAATTTTGCTGTATGACTCCAGTTCCCAAAACTCTGGAAGTCTCTTTTGAAGCCCTCATAGAAAAAGCCAGGTGCAGAGCAATGCCTCTTCCCACGAGGCTCTCCCAAGGGTGCCAACCAGCTCAGGAGGGCTCTGATGTCTGGGAAGTCAGCCTGCTTCTGTGCAAGCAAATGAAACACAGAGAGAAAGGGCCAACTTCCAGAGGCAAAAGTCCCTAATTACAGGTGTCCCAGCTGAAAATTAACAAACCTGCTACTTCTGTGAAACACAGAAAGCAACAATGGTGGCTACTGGTCAGGGGTAACTATGTCTTTTGTGACATTACTACCCCTGCTCTCAACTTTCTGGTCACAAAGCGAATATACAAGCTTCGAGGGTACTTTTACCATCTGCTTCAACTTCCTCATTTAACAAATGAGAGAAAAGCAACGTATCCCAGGTCACAACTACATTAGAGACAGCAGGACACACACCTGGCCCTGACTTTCCTCTGAGGCATTTGCCTATAAACTTGTCCTAAGAAAGTTGTCCCGTCTCTTATCACTCACATGGCCTCAGCATACATTTGCTCTATTCTCTCTGCACATTTTGATTATTTTTCTGATCCTCTGTCTGCCCACAAAAATGGAATAAGAATCTGAGGATTAAGGACTGTAAGCATCTAACTATTAACTAGCACACTTTCAGACGATGTGTTGAGGCTTCTGCCTCTCCCTGGGACAACCTCTGGACCACAAATGCAGGGGTGCAAAAAGTGCCTACTAAATATTTATAGAACACGTGATGCCTTTCAGTTCACTAGTTCCGAAAAGTAACAGACACATCAGCAAAACCTGCTGTTCAAAGCCTGGATGACTAGAATCATGTGGTTGGGGCTACTAAGTCTTCTGCCTTCATTGGTTAGGATGGGGAAGGTGGTTTTTTGGCTGTAAAATGATGCTCATCCGCTGCCTGCTCTGTTGTTTTCTCCCTTGCCCTCTGCACGGTCCACTTGGGAAATACAGAAAGGGCATGAAGGATTATCAATTATCCAGCTGCCCAGATGTCACACTGCTAACCTAACTTTTGCCGGCACTGAATCCAGGCATCCAGTCTAAGAATGGAAAACACAGGCACCTCAGAGAAAACCAAGATAAAGACCCTTCAGTTTCTATCGTCTCAGAGAAATCACTGACCAAGCCAGATGGTGCCCAACTTCAGGCCAAAGAGCTGGCTGCCAGTGCTAACCTGCATTTTCCAAACTGAATCCAAACAGGGAGTAAAATTTTTTTTTCTCTTGCTTTAAATATTTCAATGCTGTCTAATGGAATAGCAGGAACAAGGCCAAACAGCCCCACTTCTCTTGGCACTTGGGCCAAGGAACAGAAATGTATTTTTAGTCAGCAGAGCAAGGTGCAATTAGAAGTGCCACAGGCCCGTGGGGCAAGCTGGAGGTCCTGCCTGCCTCTGGCACAGCATGGTTGAGAGTCACCTCCCATGCTCCTGCCCTGAGTGCATGGGGTTAGATAAAGGAGTGATGCAAAGGTATTTGTGTCCAGTCTCACTTCCACCTCTCACTTTTGCAACTTAGAAGAGCTCCACAGAGGCTCAGTTTCTTCTCTGATTAACACAGAGATATTCTCTGAGGCCCTAGCTTCCTCACCATGTGAGGAACAAGAGAAGTTACATCAGCATTTCTCCAACTTGAACTCATGGACCAATGGCCAGGGCTCTTGTTAAATGAAGCTTCTGATCCAGTAGGGTTGGAATGAAGCCTGAGGTTCTATATTTCTAACAAGCTTGAAGCGAACTCAATACTAATGGTCCACGACCCGGGCTTTAAGCAGCAAGGAGCTCCCAGCATCTTCAGGAGCTTTGCTTTATGGACACACAACAGGTTATCACAACCCCATTAGCCTCACATAAAATGGACTCATCGATTAAGCCGAAAATTAAACACCTTCCAGATGCTGGGCCCACAGACCAAGTGGGTACAAAATAAAGTCAGACCTTTGCCTACCCATCAAGGGAACAAAAGGCCTCAAACCTACCTTCCAGCACTTCATGGGAATAAGGACTGACTCTTAAGTCCTGTGGCTTTAACGGTGAGATCTGTCAAGATCTAAGGAGCTACGTGACAACCAGCCACCAGCCAATAATGGTAACCACCATTTGTCAAACACACACGATGATGGGAGCTTCATATACATTCCACTCCCTGGGCCTCACTCTCCTCATGTATAAAATGGGTCAAAAACGCATTATGTAAATGAGGGAAATGAGATTCAGAGAGACTGGGCATCTGTCCAGGGCACAGAGAATGAATTGCAATGTAATTGCAGAGATGTAACTTCTCTTGTTCTAACCCCCCAACTATCTCCTGCAATCCCACGATGCCGTGAAGAGTTAAGCCCAAGACCGTGTTTCACGGGGACACAGCACCTCCTGAACACAGGGTGTGCTGCCAGCAACGATCCGAGATCTGTAAGTTATGCCAGCACTCTTATTAATAGCACCTTCCTGCAAAGTTTCTCTGCTCAGCCTGCTGAGCCTCAGCATCGAGAAAAGATTCATACAGGTAAGCAAACGAATTATAAAACTAGCAAAATCAAAATAAAATTAAACTATGCAAGCCTAGGGTGGAAACAGGAAATTCAGTGTGAAAAGGGAGGTGCTCTGCTGGGGAAGCTGCCAATAAAATCTGGCAGAGAAAATTGTTGGACTCATGGTTGGTTTATCTGGAAAATCTTCTGGGTGAGTTTAAAACAAGCAAGCTCCTCCACCTGACTGCTGAAGAAACAGGGGTAGGACCAGTGCTCAGTTCTCTAGCAAAGGCTTATCACAGCACAAATGATAGTATCCCCAATGGGTACCTTCCTTTCTTTTTAGCTAAGGTCCTTAATTTGCTTTTTCATTTCCAATATGCTGTCTATAACAAACAGATAGCATCTTACCTAACATTTGACCATGACAACATTCTTTCATGTTGATTTCAGAGGCCTGGGGGCACGTTCTTTTTCTTAAAGCCATAAAAGTTTACCAAGTCACATTACCAAATTCACTGGCACAAAGATGAGGTTGCTGTCTTATAATTCACACAACCTCCTTTAACTCCAGTTTTATTCAAAGTTGCAGCTTAACCAATCACAGAAGCAAGAAGGCTAGTTCCATGTACCTCTGGGCATTTAAAAAAAAAAAAAAAAAGACCTATTTCCTTGCAAATTAAAGATACGGTAAAACTTCCAGCTTTTAATTCTGCAAACCCTAAAACAGCAAGCAAAGCATTTGTCATGATCATTAGGGCCACATGAAGAAAGGTCTTTCTTCACCAGTGAGCACATGAACTCAAGTTCTTCTGCCACCAAATATCAGGGCAAGGTGACAAACACCATGGCCCCACCACGCAGCCCAGAGTCCCCCAAATGGCACCACTTACAGAAAGAGAGAGACGACATGCGATGAAGCAGCACCCAGGGATGGCACGGCTGTCAACTCATTATTATTGAGGTACCTGTAACAACAACAAGAAATTAATCACTTAAAGCGTTTAAATTAGTCTGAAATCATATGCATAAAAGAGAAATTAAAAAAAAAAACACTGCTGAGTCTGCCACGGTAAACCTATATTCTAATTTTGGAGAAAAGAGAAAGAATTTAGCAGTATTTAAAGGGAAGGAAGTCACATGAGGTCACAAAAACTAGCCATTGATCATACCCATGGCTAGAAATAAACACCAAGGGGAAGCATATCATGTCTCCTATCAGCTTCCCATTGAGCTCAGAAATCACGACAAGGAACAGCAAGAACAAGCCAAGATGCAGGTTCAGACAAAAGTGCCCCTAAGACCATCGGTGAGAACACTCCCCGTGGGCTGAAACCTGCCCTTGCCAAGGGCAACATGTGTGGAACAAGAGCCAGAGACTCATGCCCTGGCTCACATGCAGTTCTGGGGGTCTTGGTACACGTGGGGCCAATTATTTCAGTGCTTCATCTGTGAAATATCAAGGGAAATGGACTCGGAGACTCTCTTCTATTTGAGGTTCCAGCTGGACTCTGATGCAGCCTCTGGATGCAGCTCCCAGGAAAATGAACGTATGTGCACACACTTTTGTGCACAGAGACTCTGAAAATTCTCCACAGACGAGATTTGCTCTCCAAGCTCCCTTCCTGCTCAAATAGTCTAAATTTGTATTTCCACAGTTAATACCTCCTAACTGAAGGGGAAGCCCATGAACCACAGCATAGCTTGCCTGGTCTGCCCCCAGAGGCTGTGCAATCTGGCCTCCTTACATGGACATGTATTTCCAAATCTGGGAAGAGAATCCAAAATCAGACTTGCAAAGTGAGCCTAACAATCCTTAAGAAAACCAAAGCACAGTGTTCAGGCTTTCTGCCAGGTGATGGACTAGAAAGAAACTGTATTTGCAATGCAAAGTCAAGAGGATAAAACTGGATTCTCTTAATCTCAGTTTTTTAAGGGAGGTATGTGTAACATAGAGCATCTTGTTTCTGTTTGAAGACAAGGCAACTGAAATGACAGCTGTACTCATACAAGTATACAGCTAGCATGTGCTTGAACAGAATAATCTGGTTGTCTGCTATCTTTTATAGAAATGAATAGGAGAAGGGAGGAAAAAAAAAAAGGAAAGGCCTTGAATTATCCCATTTTCTTTCTTCAGTGCCAAAGCCAGTTAGGGATGAAGCTTGGCAATTACTGGGCTGTGGGACACAGAATGCCTGTTTCAATAGCTTCATGGCTGAAGCATCTGGCAGAGAGCAGGCAGATCCGTATCATGTGGCAAATCCTTTCTCCACTTAAAGGGCCCTTGTTTGTGTGTTGAAATAGACAATTAATTACTTTAACAGTCTCTTATCTGACTGCCCCTTAAATCAGATTGTTTCTGCTTCACCTTTTATCTCCTCCAACCCTGCTGTGATCCATTTCCCATCCTCACTCAGGGACACTGAAAACTCCCCATTAGTCTTAATCTCAGCTAATAAATTTTCACGGTACCCATCAATGCACCTATTATTACGAGAGACCCCCAGGTTTTATCAGAGCAAGAAAAACTAAGGTCAGAACCTGCTGCCAATCAGGCAGCTTGCCTAAGAACTCCTCATTGCTTAGCGATTTATTCTAAAACACAGAGGATGGTGGAAACAAAAACAAAAGCAGGTAAATTAATGAAGGCTGACTATCTGCCAGGCACAGGTCTAAGAGCTTTTCAGTATATTAATGCGTCTTTACAGCCCTAGGAAGTGGGTCCCAGGAACATTCCCACAGCACCAATGAGGAAACTGAAACACAGATGTTAAGTAATTTGACCAAGGTCACCAGCAGTTAAGTGGCAGTGGCCCAGGATGGCTAGCCCCAAAGTCTAAGTTCTTCCTCATTACCTTCAATTTCCTTATTACAGCAAAAACTCGACATGCCTCATGCACTTTCACCATCACAGCAACTTGGAGTCAGGTACCAGGTAACTACTACCATTCTCTACATTACAGGTAAGTTCTCCAGACCAGTTTAAGTCACCAGTCTAGGGTCACACAACTAGAGAGGACACAGTCAAGAGCTAAAAAAAGTATGACTACAAACCAGAGGAGAGCAACGGGCTCAAAGGCCAGCCGGAAAGCTCATAATCCCTTAGGTAACAGTGCAGTTGTTTTTTACCCAGTTTAAGATCTCACTTGATTTTAAATCTGAAACAAAGAGTAAGGACTTCTCTGCAGGGGGCTATGCCTGATGAGCCTAACAAACTGCTCCACCCAATTTCACAGAAGTAAATGAACAAGGGCAAGGGGCATCATGATATTTTTAATCATGACAGAACTGCTGCAAGTGGAGCATACAAGGGTGGTGGACCGCTGCTGGAACTTATCTGGGCCTCGTATGTCTAGATGAGCAGCCCCACGCCAAGAGACTCAGTCAGAAACAGTGGGCTCTGATTGCAACAGGGCTGCCTGACTTACAGAGAGGACAGTTGGAGCCCCGAGGAGATGCTCTGCACCATGAGCTTACTTCCAGATCATTTCTACTGAAAAAATAACCGCTGTTCAGAGTAAGTCTGTTAGCTCCACCACTGCTGGCTCCCTCTTTGTTCACTCTGTCCCCTGTTGAAACAAGAATACTCTTCTCAGAAAGCAGCAGAGGCCCAGCTCACTCTGAGATGCAATGAACTCCTTGCCAGACTGAAATAGAGACTGGTCAAAAATAGCACAGCTGCAGCTTCGAGGGGAAAGGCACTCAGGAAGTTTAGCAGAGTCTCCATGAATAAGAAAATTTTAGGAATTAAAGGTTGTGCCTGGTGAAATTTTTTAAAATATCTACAATTGTACAGTCTTCTATCCTTTACCCCCTATACACCATCCCTCCCCAATTTACTTCCCCTGACCCCCATCTCCCCGCAAAATTTACTTCCATCCAAAGCCCTAAAAATCTCTCCAAAATGTCTGGCCTCTATTACTAAACCTTTTCTTGATGATTCAGGATTAAGAAGTGCCTCAGATGCATCAGACCATGAATCATGGCCGGACCCTGGGGGTGGGTCCTTTCCCAACTCAACCCATAAGGCCAGCTTGGACCGTCTGGTCCCTCAGCTTTCTTCCAAAACTTCCATTTAATTGGCTGAAAGGAAGTTTTACATTTTGTAGGCTGCAAAATGTGAAAAAGGATATTTCAGAGTACTCTATCATCATCATCATCTTAATCAATCTTAATCAAATTTGGCTTCAACTAACAATGTCAAACCAATGCAGAAATAGTGGTTTTGTTTTTTTTTTTTTTTTTTCTTTTTTGAGATGGAGTCTCATTCTATGGTGTCCCAGGCTGGACTGCACTGGCGCGATCTTGGCTCACTGCAACCTCTGCTTCCTGGGATCAAGCGATTCTCCTGCCTCAGCCTCCTGAGTAGCTGGGATTACAGGCACGGGCCATCATGCCCAGCTAATTTTTGTATTTTTAGTAGAAATGGTGTTTCGCCATGTTGGCCAGACTGGTCTTGAACGCCTGACCTCAGGTGATCTGCCTGTCTTGGCCTCTCAAAGTGCTGAGATTACAGGAGTGAGCCACCGTGCCCAGCTTTTTCTTGCTCTATTTATTTACTTATTGAATAGCTGGTATAAACACAGAATAAAGTTTTCAAACCATTTCAAAAAAAGAATGCAAAGTGAAAAATAAAGCTTCCTTGCAGTTCCATCCTCTGGTCTGCCTCCAAAGAGCAGCTGCTGCTACTAGCTACTAGAAATGTATATGTGTCTTTCTTTTCCACAAATGCATGTGTATTAAACAGACGGTTGAATACCGCCATTTCTCTTTAGTAATATACCTTGGAGGTCTCCACTGTTCTTTTAACCAGTGGCACAGTAGTCCTCTGCTGGTATGATCAAACCATAATTTGTCTAGCCAATCCACTATTGGTAGACATAGAGGCTGTTTTTTGATTGCTCCCAAATACAGACAGAGCTGCAATTAATAGTAGTCAAAGTCGGGCAGGGGTTGAAACTGCAGCTGGTTTTGTTTCTTAAAAGGTAAATGCCATCAGTATCAGGTAGAAATACGGGTTTCGGAAGCAGGGCCACTTAATCAGTAAGTGTTATTTTGCTTTAGTTACTAGAGAATAATGTATAAACTAGTTGATTTGCTGAGACTTTATGATATGTGGTTTCTACACAAGATGGCCAGATAAAATTACTTTAGTATAGGATATAATTACTTTAACAAAATAATCAATATTAAAGGTGAACATTTACTATGTGCCAGACTCTATTCTAAGTTTTCTATGTGCAATATCTCACTCAATGATATGCTAACGCTTTGAGGAAAGTACTAAATTATCACCTCTCTTAAGAAAGGAAACTGAGGCACAGTTATAAAGCAGGGATTATTACGATGGGATTATACAGCTCAGATGTTTAACTCAGATCTCAGTTCAATCAACTTCAATTCTACCCCTTATCAATCCAATGCTAAGTATGCCACTCAGCCTTGCTGTCCCTTACTTTCCACTTCTCAAGAATGTAAATAATACAATTACCAGCTTTGTAGGGGTTTGGGAGGATCCAGCTGAAATAACTAAACCTAAGATCTGAGGATATAGACAGATACACAGGATATGCTTAAGAGGTGGCAGTAGGGCCAGGGGTGGCGGTTCACACCTGTAATCCTAGCACTTTGGGAGGCCAAGGCAGGAGGATCACTTAAGCCCAGTAGTTTGAGACTAGCCTGGGGAACATGAGGAAACACTGTGTCTACAAAAAATACAAAAAATTAGACAGCAGTCGTGGTGCATGCCTGTAGTCCCAGCTACTCGGGCGGCTGAGGTGGTAGGATCGCTTGAGCCTGGGAGTTCAAGCATGCAATCAGCTATGACCATATCACTGTACTCCCACCTGGGCAAGAATGAGATCCTGTCTTTACACCACCACCATAAAAGAGATAATAGTAAATCACAGCCAAAAAGCAGTACCCCAAAATGACAACCCTCATTATTTCACCCTCTCCCTAAACATACTACCATCCCCCATGCCCCCACTCACACATACCCACTGTGGGGAGCAGCCGCCTGACAGAGTGGGATGAGCCACAAATACCCAATAGTAGGGCACGCTTAAGGCTTTCTCACCAAGTCAGTGGCCCTGGCAAACACATGGCAGCACCCACAGCAGGCACTTGCAGGCCAGGCGGCAGTAATGTGATCCAAAGCAGTTTCTACAGAGGACTGTATAAATAGCTCCTCTTATTAATAGAGAAGCCTGCTGGCCAGGACCCCGGCTGGAGGCACTCCCTGGTGGGCTTTCCTCAGGGCTGTGGGCAGTGAAGGCTGTGTGGCTTGGACACAGCTGCACAAGTGTCCTCATGCCCTCCAGGGGCCTCATCTTCTCTCTCTAGCCAGTCTACAATGTCATGTGGTTCTGAGACCTCCAGAATAAAACCACTGCTAAACCACCGCCTGCTGTTCTGCCAGCCTGTGGCTCCATTCTCACTGAGGGCTCCAGACCGAAGGCTCTGCAGGGTTTAGGAGAGCTGACAGCCCGGGCAATGCTGGAGACTGGTTAATTTTGAAGCAACAGCATGTCAGCTATGATTTTTTTTCCTTTCTTCAATATCCTTCCCCACCTCCCCACCCCTCACACCTGACAGCCTCTTTCTATCTCCACGACTTACTAAAATTCCCTTAGGGAAGGGCCTGGGTCTTCATCAGTGAGAAGTTCTACAGTTCTAGGCACCAGGGAACTCGTCTCATCCATCCCACAGAACAGGAGCGACACCAGGAACAAGAGGCCATCACAATGGTAAGACGTTCAACCTGTCAGCCTGCAAAGATTCATTTCTAAACAATGCACCCAGCTTGGAGGACTGTGCACTTCCAAAAGTAACAGGAGAGAAAAACGATACAAATTCAATGAGTCTCTCCCATGTAACATCGTAACATCCACAATGTGTTACCATGTCAATGTTACAGAAGAAAGAAAGGAAAGTGCCCTGAGGCACTAAGTAACTTGTGTAGGGTCTCAGGACTCTAGGAAGGGGCAGAACCAGAACTCAAACGTAAGTCTGTTTGCTACCAAAATGAGTTTTTCCCACTGTATCATATTGAATCCCTAAGAGATGACTTCTATCTTAACACCCTGGACACTCAGAAGGTATTGTTGCCACAGAGCATGTGGACCAGGATTATACTGGAGAGCATGGGTCAAGTTCTACCACTCACTAAGGCAATTTCAGCCAAATCCCATGCTTCAGTTCCTTTTTATCTTCAGTTGACTATGAGGGTTAAGATGAAGGATGTGAAAATTTAAGGTAGTGCAGCTTCAAGGTTAGCACCAGTTTTGAGTTTAACTCTTAGCTTTACCAACAAGTTTCTCTAACTTTTCTAAGTGTCTATTTCCTCTTCTGAAAAGCAGATAAATTCCTTTTATTCTTACATTTTTTTCAGAGGCCGGGTCTTGCTTTATTGGGTGGAGCACATGGTGCGAACGTGGCTCACTAAAGCCTCAACCTCCTGGGCTCAAGCAATCTCCCAGCCTCAGCCTCCTAAGAACCTAAACTACAGGCATGGGCCACCACGTCCAGCTAATTTTTTTGTAGAGACAGGGACTCACTTTGTTGCTCAGGCTGGTCTCAAATTCCTGGGCTCAAGTGATCCTTCTGCACCCAGCTGAGAACATGCTTACAAATAAAATGTTTTAATGGGCTGGGTGCAGGGGCTCAAGCCTGTAATCCTAGCACATTAGGAGGCCAAGGTGGAAGGATTACATGAGGCAAGAGTTCAAGACCAGCCTGGCCAACATGGCGAAATCCCATCTCTACTAAAAATACAAAAATTAGCTAAGCGTGGTAGTGCACATCTGTAATCCCAGCTACCTGGGAGGCCGAGGCATGAGAATCACTTGAATCCAGGAGGCGGAGGTTGCAGTGAGCTGAGATTATGCCACTGCACTGTAGCCTGGGTGACACAGCAATACTCCAGGAAAGGTGGGGAGGAGAGGGAGAGGAAGGAATGTTTGATAACAGGCTGGGCAATATGGCTCATGCTTGTAAACCTAGCACTGTGGGAGGCTGAGGCAGGCAGATCACCTGAGGTCAGGAGCTCGAGACCAGCCTGGTCAACATGGTAAAATCCCATCTCTATTTAAAATATAAAAATTAGTTGAGCGTGGTTGCGGGTGCCTATAATCCCAGATACTCAGGAGGCTGAGGCAGGAGAATCACTTGAACCGAGGAAGTGAAGGTTGCAGCGACTCAAGATCATGCCATTGCACTCCACCCCGGGAGACAAAAGTGAAACTCCATCATGAAAAATAATAATAATAAAAAATAAATTTTATATCACAGAGTTGGTGTTAGGGTTAAGTGATGTCCTATTCCCCAAAGGTTTATTAGCACACTGCTACAATTACTGTGACTGTTCCTAAGCAAGAAATATATTTTTAAAACTCATAACCAGTATCTAAAACGAAGGACGGGTGGAAGTGCTCAGTTCTAGAACTGGGTGGGACATAAACTCTAAGAAGTGCTGAATAAAGCCTCTGCAAATCACGGGGGCCAAAGCAAATGAAAGGTGGAAGCCTGTCTGGCCAAGGAACAAGGGGAACAGGGAGTTAGAACAACACTGAAAATGCTCACCAGAGCATACACCATGCCTGCCCCTGATGGACAGGGCTCACTGATGGTTGAAACCATAAAAGGATCTAGCACCTGGCCACATACCCCTGCCCAGGCACAGTGGCCCTCAGCCTGTTCCTTTCTTGAGGCCTTGTACTTGCAGTGCTCCCTGTCCTCATCATTCACACCTGCTCAGTCATGACCCTCTGGACCACCCTATTTCCATTATCATGCCTCCAAAATTCTGCATACAAAACACACTCCCATATTACTCTCTATTTCCCCGCTACCACTTATCTCCAATAAGTCTTATTGGTTTCCTTATTCAGTCCATGGCTTCCTTCAACTTAATATAAATTCAGTGAGAGGAGAGGTTTGTCTGCAGGGCTGGAATTGGGTAGGGAGGGGCACAAAATTCAAGGGACAGCCAAAAACCCAGTCACCAGGACAAAGAATATATTAATCAAATATTTTTAAAATATCAAAATGAATGCAAAACAAAATTCATGGTGAACAAAATATGAAAAGTTTCAATGAAGACAAAAACAGCAACAGCGCCTTGTCAAGCCATCCTGAAACCAGAGGCAAAAGGAAAGGACTCAGTATTACTAATCCTATCTTGGTCTAAGCTTTTTATATTGGCATTGTTGTTGCTGTTGTTGTTTTGGCAATCATTCTGACTTTCAAAATGCTATATCAAAATACCCTTTATTTTGACTGCTGAGTCTTTGGTGTCCCCATAAGTTTTGCCTGTGTTGGGCATCTCACTTGTGCCTCCCCTGTCCCATCCTTATTAGTGTCTTCTTCATTCCTATAGCCCCAGCACCCAGAAGAGCTCCTGGACAGAGCAGATGCTCGACTAAGTGTTCAATGAAAGCCTGAATGATGCCAGAGAGAATTCCTCAATCCTATAAGAAACTACTAAGTTTAGAAATATACATAGAATTTGAATATATTCTAACCACAAGCATTAAAGACAGCCTGGATCAGGGAAAGCACTGGGTTACAAACCTAACCAGTTCCATGATGGACTGGGTTTATCATCTGGGTGACTACGATGGGCTGAGCTGAGTTCCCCTAGAGTTCGTATGTTGAAGCTGTAACTCCCAGTACCTCAGAATGTGACTGCATTTGGAGATGGGCCTTTAAAGAGGTGATTAAGGTTAAATAAGGCCATATGGATGGTCCCTGATCCAATGACTGGTGTCTTTACAAGAAAAAGAAATCTGGACTCACACAAGAGACACCATACATGCACACAGAGGAGAGATCATGTGAGGGCGCAGTAAAAGGCCTCGGAAGAAACCAAACCTGCCTGTACCTTGATCTTGGAGTTCCTGCTTCCAGACTGTGACAAGATGAATTTCTGCTGTTTAAGGCACCCAGCCTGTGCTATTTGTTTGTCATGGCAGCAGCCTTAGCACACTAACACAGTGACCCACTTCAAACTTCCTTTCCCCTGCCACGGGCTCACTGATCCGCTGGGAGAATGAAGGTCCTGGAGAAAGCATTTCCAAGGCCCCTTCCTGCTCTGATGCTTCTTTAACTGCGGAAGCCTACACCTTTTTTAAACAGGCACAGAAATTATAAATGCCAATCTGGAGAATTTGGAGATGAGGGCATGGAATGCAAGTATTTTGCAAATTGTACCAGCTGATGAAATTAAAGTTTCCTTAGATATGTCATCGATAATGGAATCAAAGAATAACAAGTAAGCCCAAGTGCAGTGGCCCACGCCTGTAATCCCAGCACTTTGGGAGGCCAAGGCAGGCAGATCATTTGAGGTCAGGAGTTTGAGGCCAGCCTGACCAACATGGCAGAACCCCATCTCTACTAAAAAAATAGCTGGATGTGGTGGCACACACCTGTAGTCCCAGTGACTCAGGAGGCTAGGCCTTGAGAATCACTTGAACCCAGGAGGCAGAGGTTGCAGTGAGCTAAGATCACGCCACTGCACTCTAGCCTGGGCCACAGAGTGAAACCCTGTCTAAAAAAATAATAATAATAATAAATAAGACTTTTATCAGTTACTTACAACAAAAATGTGTGAAAAACTTACCTAATGATGTCTAATAAAATAAGTACTGGGTAGATAATATATGGAATATCCATACATACTATGTATAGTAGTTTTACACAAAAACTAAAACAGGGCCAGGCATGGTGGCTCACGTCTATAATCCCAGCACTTTGGGAGGCCAAGGCAGGCAGTTCACCTGAAGTCAGGAGTTTAAGACCAGGTTGATCAACATGGAGAAACCCTGTCTCCATTAAAAATGCAAAATTAGCCAGGCGTGGTGGCACATGCCTGTAATCCCAGCTACTTGGGAGGCTGAGGCAGGAGAACGGTTTGAACCCGGGTGGTGGAGGTTGAAATGAGCCGAGATCATGCCACTGCACTTCAGCCTGGGCAACAAGAGCGAAACTCTGCCTCAAAAATACAAACAAACAAAAAAACAAATAAAAACACTAAAACCAGACATTCAAAAAATTTTAGTTTACATGATAAAGTATCTTATGTAAGGATAAGTAAGAAAGACTGATATAAAACCATAATGTACAGTTTGATCCTAAAATTGCATATGCACACGTAATAGTTTTTACTAGGTATTCAATGGGTATGTCTGGGTAAGAACACTGGTGATTTTCATTCTTCATACATTTCTATAGTGGCCAATTTTTCTACAGTATGTATACTACACATATGTGAAGGTTTCTATAAAGTCTCCATGGAACGAAAATTCCTGATAATCCTAATATCTACATCAAAAAGAGTTATTTACATTAAAAGGAAGAAAAGATTGCAACCTGATTTAAAAAACCCTGCAAGGGACAGCAAGCCTAGAGCTCCAAAGGCAGTCATGCCTCGCTCTGTGTGGCAGTGGAGGCGAACAGGTAAGCCCCTATTGTCCATCCTTCTATAATTTTACTTCCTGGGAAATAGAGGTGGGCTGGCATCCCATGCCACTGTTAAGTGGGCTGCTCAACCTCCCCAGGAACTGTGAGAAAGTACCAGCCCAGGTGTGTCACTCCTGTTACAAGGCTTCCCACAATGAAAGGACTCTGCTATACACCCAATATACGCCCAGGATTTCCAGGAGCTCTATGCCTACTGAATTGTAACACACCCTTCATGGACAGCCTAGGAAAAGAGAGCCTACAGTAAGGGAGAGATAAACAAGAGTAGAATTCGTCAACAGAGCCCATACACAAATGTTTCTTCCTACAAGTTTAGACTGCAGATCTAGGGGAGTGGGCGATGCTGCAATACGAGAGGATTTTCCCAAAGAGGATTTTCTCCATCCTTCCACCTGCCAGACGTTTGGGGAAGACTCACATTTCCTG
The DNA here is from genome assembly GCF_009761245.1 of Sapajus apella. NCBI lineage: Eukaryota > Metazoa > Chordata > Mammalia > Primates > Cebidae > Sapajus > Sapajus apella. The sequence goes on from NW_022436963.1 coordinate 17,716,861, forward strand.
TAGATTCAGCAAGTCCTCAAAACCAGCAGGGTCAATCTCAGAGAGTTTGTTGTAACTCAGGTTTCTGGTAGGGAGAGAGAGAGAAAAAAAAAAAAAAAAAATGGAATCAACACTAGGCATCATACCCAAGATTCAGAAATCTCTTCTCCTGTCTCCCCAACCCTTAAAATCCTAGCCCCCACCCCATGATCATGTGTCAAGTATCCATATTGATACTGAGATTCACAGACATACCCCTTCTCCACCTACATCCATAAATAAGGCACTCCAAGCAACTCTGTGAAAACCCAAATGACCCGAGGTTGACTAAACCCAAATGAATTTCAATCAATATCATTTCACTATCATCAACTTTGAAAGAAATTCTAAGGTGAGCCAGTCCTCTACCTACATTAAAGTGTCCTGGTCCAAATGCTTTGCACCATATCAAGTCCAAGGCTATTCTTAATGGCATTTTTTAAAATTAATGTTTTCCTAGGCATCAACATCAAGCAGTAGTAAAGGAGAAAAGGGAAAAAGAAAAGAAACCCTTCGTTGTCTAAACCAGTGGCTCTCAACCAGGGATGATTTTGCCCCCCAGAGGACACTTAGCAATGTCTGGAGACAATTCTGGTTGTCGCAACTGATGGCAAAGAGTTGGAGGTGTTACTGGCATCTGGTGGGCAAAAGCCAAGGATGCTGTTATAAACCAGGAGGAACAGTCACACAGGAAAAAAGGGCCAGTTAGTTGTTGGAAATTCTTGTTGGTGTTAACCACAGGCAGGGAAAGCCTCAGGAAAGCAGCTTTCTCAAGATGATAGCATCTGTGTCAATGGTTCTGCATTACATCCCTCCCTGCTTTATAACCCAGCCATACCCTTAGAGGTGGAAAAAGAGCAAGCTGGACACTATTCCGTTAGGTGACCACAACCCCAACCAGACCAGCTTCATCTTTCACGAACAGAAGCCACAAAGATGTGATCCAAATGGGCCCTAGCTTTCTTTGCACAGAAAGTAATCTTTCCATACCTCCAAAGTCTAGCCCTGTGTCTGCCAAAGAGGTTAACATTTTTCATCTCAGCTATTAATTCCATTGACATTACCGCCAATTAACAGTACGACTAATTGTGAGTTTAAAGTTTCCAGTCCCTGAAAGTGTCATGTACATTGCAACAATCTTTTAAACTTACTCCAGAGACATTTCAATCAATACTAACCTAGAGCTGAGAGCCATTTCACTGTGAACTCAGAGACATTCATCTAAATAAAAGTCAAACTACACTTGAAACTAATGGTACTTCTGTATTCATGGTATGGCCTGAATTAAAAGCAATTTGTCCAGAGATTATGCTACCATAAAGATTGAAGGTGGTGGTGCTTTAAACTGCATATTGAACTCAAGTTTGAGCTTGTCTGTGCCTGCGGGTATTTATTAGTGGGTACCCAGAAATCCCAACCAATTCACAAATTGAGAGAACTCCTTCACATCAAAAAAAGGACTGAACAAGGCTGGGTGCGATGGCTCATGCCTGTAATCCCAGCACTTTGGGAGGCTGAGGCCAGTGGATCACAACGTCCAGAGATCAAGACCCTCCTTGCCGACATGATGAAACCCTGTCTTAAAAAAAAAAGAAAAAGGACTGAACAGACTGAGATTTTCTTCTGTTTTGAGCAGATTATTGTAAAAAGGGGGATGGAAATATTGTTTCTTAGTGTAAAGATATTGTGAGTTTACAATGACTGTAATGTATCACTATAGGTAACAGGAGCTGTGAAGCTGGAAGATATATTAGAGAAAGACTCAGAAACCACAAAGGCAAGAGCTTAGAGGACAAGCAAGAGAGACCTGGTGACCCCAACCGGCGTGTAACAAAGCTGACATGGAAGCATCTGCCACTCATCTAAAGGGGCATTTGCTTCTTGTTCCCCGAAACACGGGCCAGTGTAATCTCAAGCTTTCCAGAGAGGCTCATGATCTGAACTCATGATTTGTTTGGCCCACCCAGGGTTGCTTTATTACTTAAAAAGAAAAAAAACTTAAAAGATTTCACGTATCTGCAGGCCACATTTGGCTCGAGGACCACCAGTTTTCGCCTCTGATCTTGGCCACTGACACCTGAAGCCATTGGGTTCAAAGGGAACAGTGTGTTTCTGGCTTACACGAGGCCCAGGTGGAACTAGGGCTCACCAGGTCTTAACGCAATTAAACTGATGGCTGTGTTTGGGACTATCTGAAATGAGATCACTTCCTTCATTTCCCACCCAGCAAGTGTCCACAAGTCTTCAGCAACTTGGTATAAAACCATTTATGCCACAACACCATTGGGTTTGTCTTTCCCTTAAAGAGCAGGCAAAACGTATTTACATTTCAAAAATGTTATACAAATTTTGCTTTTTAGATAAGGCTACTTGAGCAAAGTGTCTTCCATTCCAGTACAATCAAGAAGCCTAGCAGTATCAGCACTTAACACTGAGAAGCCAAGAAGCAGCAACAAAGATGAGACACTCAGAAGTGGAAACGGAAGTTCTCACAGGGTCAGCCGGAATGCAGCAACTTTTAGAGTTTCAGTGAACTAGAAAAGCCACCTATCAACATGCAAGTGTTAGGGTGCTGCCCAGAAAGGGTGATCCTCCTCTCACAGCACCTGCTGACGAAACAGAAGACAGCCACCGAGGCTCATGTCCCTTTCTGCTGTGGTCAACAGGCCCTCCCGGTTTTTAAGTCCAAGAATAAGGGACTGAGATATGGAGCCAGCGCTGTGGACCCTTAATAGGTTGACTAAGAAATGAGGAAAATATTTACTACATTTTCCCCAAGGAACAACAACAGGAAATAAAATCTTCAGAGACACTTTCTTGTTGGCCCAATTCAAGGAGACAAACTCTGAGCATACATTTTTTGTGGGGGGAGGACTAGTCTCGCTCTGTCGCCCAGGCTGGAGTGCAGTGGCATGATCTTGGCTCACTGCAACCTCCGCCTCCCACGTTTAAGCAATTCTGCCTCAGCCTCCAGAGTAGCTGGGATTACAGATGCCAGCCACCACACACTAGGCTCATGTTTTTTTTTCTTTTTTTTTTGTATTTTTCATAGAAACAGGGTTTCACCATGTTGGCCAGGCTGGTTTCAAACTCCTGACCTCAGGTGATCCACCCACCTTGGCCTCCCAAAGTACTAGGTTTACAGACGTGAGCCACTGCACCTGGCCTGAGAGTAATTTTTTTAAATGTGGTAAAACACATATAACATAAAATGTGCCTTTGTCACCATTTTTAAGTGTACTATTCAGTGCCACCGAGTACCTTCACACTGTTGTGCAGCCATCACATGGTTGTGTCCATCTCCAGAACCTGAGAACTTTTTCAACATCGCAGACTGAAAGTCTGCATTCATTAAACACCAGCTCCTCATTCCCCTCTGTCCTAGCCCCTGGCAACCACCATTCTACTTCTGTCTCTAAGAATCTGACTACTCTAGGTACCTCATGTTGGTAGAATTATAGAATATTTGTCCTTTCATGACTAGCTTAATTCGCTTAACATAATGTCTCCAAGATTCATCCATGTTGTCACATGTGTCAGAATTTCATTTGTTTTTTTAAGAGACAGGGTCTCACTCTGTCACCCAGGTTGGAGTGTAGTGGTGCAATCATAGCTGACTGCAGTCTCAAACTCTTGGGCTGAAGTGATCCTCCTGTTTCAGCCTCCCAAGTAGCAGGGACTACCGGTGTACACACCACCACATCTGGCTAAATTTTATTTTTTTGGTAGAAATGGGGATCTTGATATGTTGTTGTCCAGGCTAGTCTTGAACTCCTGGCCTGAAGCAGTCCTCCCACCTCAGCCTCCAAAATGATGGGATTACGGAACTGAACCACTGCATCTGGCAGAATTTCATTTCTTTTTAAGGCTAATATTCCAATGTATCTATACACCACATTGTGTGTATCCATTCATCACAGAGGGCATTTGGGTTGTTCCTCCCTTTGGCTTTTGTGAATAATGTTATCAACACTGGTATTTTTTTTTTTTCCAAATTTAAAAAAATTTTTAAACAAAGTTTTTTCACGCCCTTTCATTGCTTACAGACAATACTCATTTCTCAATAATTAAGGAAATACACTTAGCCCAACAGCTCTGCAGAAAGGAGTGTGAATTCCCATCTGAGATTCCAAACAATCAAAGGGTTAATCAGTGAAAATCTTTAATGAGGCCTTTCTTTCAGGTGGCAGCTGACATGCACACACATCTAAAGCATCTCACTTATTTCTATGAACACGATTGCCCTGTACCAGGCCTGACATCTGAATGTGTCTTCAGTTGAAGGTTTCAGATTCTCCTGTCAAAACAATTCATCTGTCAGTAGAACAGATGCTGTCAAAGCGTTTCTGCACCTTCCAGTAGCAAAGAGGAGAGGAAAGAACCTCAGAGAATTTAGTTACTGCCAATTGCAGCTTTAATTAAACATTTTGTCAGCCATTGTCATAACACAAATTTTCCCTGTTCTTGCACAAAGGGTGCGCAGATCTCTGAACAATTGAGCCCAGCAATAGATATTCTTTCAGCTAATCTGCTGAAAGATGACCATTCGGCCCACCATTTGCAGATCACACAAGAGGCATCTCTGCAGAGAACAGCTCAAGTTTTATCCAGGCATCTGAAAAGCAAACTGTTTAACGTGCACAACGAGAGTCTGCTCACTGAGCGTGTTTCCTGACAAGCCCCCCTGCCCCAAACCCAAGGAATCTGAAGAGCTAAAGTCTTTCGATAGCTGCAAAATCGCCACCATGATCTAAAACCTGTGCTGTCCGACTGGGTAGCCACTAGCCATGTGGCTATTTACATTTGTATTTAAATGAAATTAAAATTACATAAAATTAGGAATTCAGTTCCTTGGTCACACTAGCTGTATTTCAACTGTTCAACAGTCCCGTGTGGCTAGTGGCTATCAAAATGCAGAATGCAGATGGGTTATTTCTAACAGCACTGAAATTTCTATTAAATTGTGCTGTGTCTAAAACACAAAATAATCAACAAATATGTCTAAATCGTGAAATAATCCTCAAATACTTCAAGTAAAATGTCACCTACAGAAGAAACTTGAATCAAAAAAATAAATCTGAGTTACCCAATAACTCAAGAACTATGTAAAAAGATGTGGTGGGGGACAACACGGGTATTAACACAAGTCCTTTAAGCACACAAAAAGTTCTGAACTACCCCAACAGGGGAATGGAGCTTCAAAAACTGAAGTCAGAAGAAAGACACTCTTAATAAAAACTGCCCTCAGAGTATAATTCTATAAGATTAATCGGTATTTTTGTAATCTGACCAGCACCTTCCTGGATTACAACCAGAACCACATATTACAAACTTGGCAAATGCTTATTCAAAGCTGGTGAACAGTAATTCATTGACTCCTTGGAAGTTGAGGGATAAAAAGTTCTGTTTACTTTTGAGTGAGCTGTGGTGAGGAAATAACCCCATTTTGTTAGACAACAGAGTTATCACTTCATCCCCAAAAGCAAGCACTGCTCACAGACCACTGATGAACACAGACAAAGTCTCTCACTGTGAAGAGGAGCACAACCCACAGCTCTGTTTTTCAACATTAACAGGATAATTCAAAGTGTAAGGAATTGGTCCTAAATCTGTGACAAGCGTTCCCTGAAGAATGAGGTTTTCATACTCGGTTTGGTTTCCAGGCTAACCTATTTCCCATTACTCAACTCTGTCTGGACTCCTGAATGTTACAGTATTTTGCATACTTTAAGCTTTCAGATGTTTGCTAAACTGCCTAATACAGCTGGAAAGAAAGTGTGAAGCAATCCAACAACCCAACTTCTGAGCACCAGTGGGCACCCAGTTCTGGCCTAGGAACAGCGGGCTCTCGCCATTCATCTCTTTCTCAACCTCAGAACTTGCACTGTCTGCCACTTGTTAAAAAAATTGCCTGCTTCGGGCCGGGCGCGGTGGCTCACGCCTGTAATCCCAGCACGTTGGGAGGCCGAGGCGGGTGGATCACGAGGTCAAGAGATCGAGACCATCCTGGTCAACATGGTGAAACCCGTCTCTACTAAAACTACAAAAAATTAGCTGGGCATGGTGGCGCGTGCCTGTAATCCCAGCTACTCAGGAGGCTGAGGCAGGAGAATAGCCTGAACCCAGGAGGCGGAGGTTGCGGTGAGCCACGATCGCGCCATTGCACTCCAGCCTGGGTAACGAGAGCAAAACTCTGTCTCAAAAAAAAAAAAAATTGCCTGCTTCGGACTAACTGGAAAAAGGCGACTGGTCCTTTCAAAATTTCAAGCGGTGCGAATGAGGAAGAACATGCAACAATGTTTAAGTTATTTAATCCTTTAAGCTTTTAAGACCGTTTCTAATGCATTTTTACTTTCTGAGGAATTACACAGTACACATCAAGTTCCAATGAAATCACCACATTATGTTCCCATGTTGTAAGGTTTTATGAGAATAAGACTCTGTTTAAATCCTAGAATATTAGATGTTCTTATCTTTTTGTCTATTGTGATGCTTTCCCCTTGTTAACCAAAAACCACAACTGAATAAGCAGATAATACACATTAAAGGCTTATATTAAAATGACGAAATTGCATCTTGAACTGGAATCATTCCTCTAGTATCCTATCCAAGGATTTCCTCTCAGAAGAAGCTTCTGCACTTGCTGCTTTCTCTCTTCAGTCAGCTAAGCAGCCACATATTCCCTACACGGGGGCTTGGCAAAAGAACATACTCTGCAAATAATCAAATGAAAAAAATCACTCAGATCTCAACATGATATAAACAGCTCATTTTGTAAGCTTCTGGGTAGTTGCATTTCACAAAGTCAGTAATGAGTAACAGTTATTTCCATTTTTGAACATTTTACATAGACCATTATTTATGCAAATGAGGGAAACCTAAAGGTGACTCAAAATAGGAGATACTATACATACAGCCATATATGGACCCAGACTCATTGTTTATTTGTACCCTTAAAATCAGCTATAATAATTAGTGTAGGCCTCTGAAGTCCAATACCTATGACATTAACTGTGAGAAGAAACTCATGCCTGCTTCCGTAATCCCATAAGGTTCTTATACGTGCTTCTTTACCTTACTAGTTCACGCGTCATCCTGCTCTGTAGCTAATTTGAGTACAAGTCTACATCTTTTCCCTCTAGCACCCAACAAATGTCAAATTTGACACATATTTATTGTTTGTCTACAAGGTATACTGCACTGTGATAAACTGATAACACATTAGGATAAGATCTAGTCTGTGATCTGAAGTGGTTTACAACCTACTGGTCAAGTTAAAACACCTGGCTGGGTGTGGTGGCTCACGCCTATAATCCCAGCACTTTGGAAAGCTAAAGTCAGGAATCACTTTACACCAGGTGTTTGAGACCAGCCTGGGCAACATAGTGAGACCCTGTCCCTACCAAAAAAAAAAAAAAAAAAGAATCCTGACCAAATAACTAAAGCTCTCCTAATGCAAGCATTCTGCAATGGTAAATCGGTAGTTACAAACTGGTAATTTGTGGGTACAAAGCTGGGCTGCAGGGAAACCTGCTTATTTCTGACTGAACAGCATCTGAAAGTTTTCACCAAAAACTAAGAGTCTCAGCTTTTCGTGAAAATAATCACTGGGCCAGCATTCCTAATAGAAACAATCAACTACCTGCATTTAGCAAGCATTCCAATGACCACAGACCTCACCACTCTTTACTGTGTCTCGCCCGGGCCCTCTTTACTCACTGGCAGTATCTCCCTGCCCGTGTGAGATCTGAGTTTGTTGTACCTAGCATGGATAACACGAATGAAGTCCAGATGGCAGCCAGAGCGGGAAAGATCAGTTGTAATGAGAAAGGTTCATCGAAAATGCAAGACTTCAGCTAAGCCTAGAAGAAGAGCATGATTTTTTGAGAAAGAGCCCTGGGAAATGAGGCCAGAAAAGTAAAATAAGGAATGGAGGGCATGGAGTAAAATAAGCAAACAAAAAGGCCAAGAAGTCAGGACCTCCGAGAAAGGAAAGGGCAAGACAGAAATGGTTTTAGAGCAAAGTTGAGAAGAACAGCCTCACGCTGCCAGGCCCACAACCCACCAGGCAGTTAAGTCAAGGGTTATATAAACCTTAGCAAACCTTAGTGCCAGGTCCCTCACGAACATTAATCTATAGGGCCATTAAAGTTGATTTCCATAAGAACAAAATATCTCCTTGTTGATCTACTTAAAAGTTCTGAACTAGATAATCAAGAGACCCAATTTGTTTTCTCACCATCACTGAAGGCAGTTAGCATTTGCTATCTATACTACCCCTTAAAATGGGAGATTCCAGGATTTTCCTACCAAAAATCTTAGTTTGGCCAAAAAGAAACAAAGTAATTAGTTATAACTGGTTTTGTTTTGTTTTGCTTTATTTTACTTTAAGCAGTCTCATGCTTAGAGCAGTTTAGTACTGGGGAAAAGCCCACAAATTTCCCATAATAATCCCTGGCTAATACGGTATGTGCACCATTAACCCCTAAAGATTAATTAATTTAATTAAGAGGAGGTGCTCCGACACACCAGCTTGGCAGTTGGTGGGGACTTTACAAGCAAAAGGAATTTGGGCAGGGAATAGCTGCTGCCAGAGGCTGATCCTCCCACAGACCTGCCACAAAGGGAACATCACCATGGCCACCCCAGCAGGGAAGAGGTGCCTACAGCCACCATTTGGCTTTGCTATTAGAGAAGTGCTTTGCAGAGGCTTGGAAATGGGGGAGGGGTCAGAAGTCTGGTCACTTAGGATCACCTATTCTCTACTTTATCATCTACACACACACACACACACACACACACACACACACATACACACACACACACACACACACACAAATTCACCCTTTCATATAGTCCTTAAGCTCTACGGGAGACTTTCCAAACTCATCACCTGCACAATAGCCCCCTCCCCACCCCAGCCTCACCCCATCCAGTAACAGGGCTGAATCTCTACCTCCTGGGAGCCCAGTCATTCTGCAGAACAGAGAGGGGTTGGAACCTCAGAGCCAGGTGCTCCCTGCTCCCACTGATCTGTTCCCCTAGGTGCCCTGACAGCCTGGGACCCCAGCTGCTGCAGGGAGAGCAAAGGCTCATCCATCCCAACCAGCCAGCCTCTCACAGTGGGGATGGTGGGCAGCCAGAGGTAAAGCTCAGAGGTTCTCTCAGTTAAAGAATGGCAGGGGGTTCTCGTAAATGAAAACTACGCTCTACTGCGGCAGAAAATGGAGACTTTTGCTTCTGGAATAGTGAAAACAAGTCAGGTAAAAGGGACAGGAAATAAGGGATGGGTAAAAGTGAGAAAGGGGACACATTAACCTGGTGGATAAATCTGGAATCCTAGGTTCACCGAGTGCTTTGTAAAGTCCACCAGTGCTCCTCTGGTCACGGATTACTGTTTGCCTTGCCTAAAACCTCATCTTTACCCCTCCACATCTTCCCCTCCACCATCTAGCGCCTGCTAAATGTCCACTTTCAGGAGATTGACTGGCTTCTTGTGAAACCACCAATGCAAAATCCAGGGTGTTTCTGAAAACGTGATGCAGCTTTAAAATTCGCTGACTTCAGAAGTACCCAGGAAAGATGCAAAGTAGTAATGAAAACTTATTTGATGGCCATGTTCCACACAACAGAGTTTAATTGTGTAAACTTTGGCACAGTCACCATCTATAAGTGATGCTGTGATGAATCTCCTCTTCCAACACACGGCTTCTACACTTAAGGGTGAGAATCACTCACTTAACGGTGAGTGATTTTATACACTACATGCCCACACCTAAGGGCCCTGAGATGAACACTGTTACCAAAGAGTATTTTAACACAGACCCATAAAATGGGTGGCCGGAACATAAGAACAGCGTGGCCAAATTCTAAGCCTGCCTTTCTGGCAGAAGGTACAACCATGGATTTCGCTGGGATAAAAGGATAAGAAAATTCTATACCAGTGACTCTTGATTCTTTAAAACCTCCAATAATATATTACTTCCTCTGGGTGCTACAGACACAGATTAAAACATGAAAACAAACAAAAAATCCCTTCCTATCTGAGTCATTCATTTCACACTATTATAAACACTCTTGTCTAGGACTTTCTTAGGACCAGGAATGGATCAGGCATCTTGAGCCTTTTTAACTCTCATTTTTGACAATTCACTCTCTAACATAATCCAATCAATGAAAGTATTAGTAAAAAAGCCGCATGTTACAGAAATGTATGCCAAAAGATTAAAAAAAAAAAAAAAACACCTCAGTGGTGACTCACTTCTGGACATGTAGTGATTGGGGTGGTGGTTGTTTTTTAAAGAAATTAAGAAGGGCAATTTTAGGCAAATACCCTTTTAGTTACAAAACAGCAATGTATAAGTTGCCTATTTGTCCTATTTAAAGAAGGAAATGAAAGTGGTTTGTTTTAAACAAATACATCTGTACAAACAACAGCTTACCTTAGTGTTATTGGCATCTCCTTCATTCCCCCTCCACAAAAAATTTAAGGGACAAATGACATAAGTGGGTGTAACCACCTTCCCAGGCTGGAGCCTCTAATAAGGAAAACCCTTCCTGGAATGCCAGAAGTTCCCTGGGGTATGGGAGTCTTCTATCAGCCTCCACTGGAACTTACACACATCCTTTATTTTTCAACAGTGTGACATGATACCCACAGCTCACTAACATCTCTGTGAGGTCTCTCGGTGCCTGTGTGAAGCCCAAGCATCCAAAATCTATAAAGCTAATATACCATGTTTACTTGCATTTGCCACAATGCTCTGCACTACAAATGGATTAGGTACAAGGTATCTTCAAACATTATTTTCTAGGTTTAGCCTCTCTTCCTTTCTCGGCTGCCTCAAAACTTAACAATGTGGATCACACAAATACAGATAGCAGATCCCTGGTATTACATCAGCCAAATTAGAAAAGCAAATTTATCCACAACTTTTCAAGAATACATCCGCTCCATTATAGGGAGGCACGCGACTATCTCTAGCTAAGTATTTTAAAGAAAACACACAGTTTTAAAAGGTCAGCTGTCTGGCCCACAGCGAAGTTGCTGACTTTATTAGCTAGCTTATCGACTTGGGATCTCGTCCTGTTCACTTTTTCCATTGGGCTTCTTAAAGTTTATGTGTGTCATGAAATGCTTAGCTAAAGCCAAAAGGCTAAGTTTTTCTCTCTGCAGTATTAAGACATCGTGAAACACTCTAAATTTAAAAGACCACCTACCACACAATTTTCCCATTTAGGGGCATGGGGCAGTGATGATTTTCCTGGTTCTGGTGGTTGAAATGGCTGAGAAGATACAAAGTCAAGGTTCAAAAACCACAAAGTATTTCAGCATGCATACTGTACACAGACTATTCTGCTATTAAAACATGGAACTTCCTTTTCACTGAAATTACAAGCACGAAAAAGCAGATGATGCATGCAACCTCCATTCTTGAACATATTAAAATTTTGCTGTGTCAAATGGAAAACTGGCTGCGAAAATGACTGAGGCACAACACACTTTTCTTTTTTTAAAATCATTCACCAAGGTCCCTAAAAATGATGCCTCGCCTCTTCCACAAGATCCATCTACATTCTTTTTTTTTTTGAAATGGAGTTTTACTCTTGTCACCCAGGCTGGAGTGCAATGGTGTGATCTCAGTTCACCACAACCTCCACCTCCCTGGTTCAAGTGATTCTCCTGTCCCAGGCTCCCAAGTAGCTGGGATTACAGGTGCCCACCACCACACCCAGATAATTTTTGTATTTTTGGAAGAGACGAGGTTTCACCATGTTGGTCAGGCTGGTCTCAAACTCCTGACCTCAAGTGATCCGCCCACCTTGGCCTCCCAAAGTGCTGGGATTACAGGTGTGAGCTACCTAGCCTGGCCCCATCCACATTCAATGTGGCTCGGTGCATCACACCACCACACACCTGTCCCCCCACCATCCCACTCCCATTTGCAGGTCCAGGTCATTTACTCACAAAGAATGTGTCTTACAGGATTGACCCTAGTGGTACATTACACTCACTAAAGTAGATCTTAACCAAATAATGAATACTGGTGCCTGTGGAATATGAGTCAATTTTTTTTTAAGCCAATCACCAGCAAAGATGGTTAAATGTCTTATCAAAAGTCAATTATCAGTAACTCCTTTTGGAGTTTCAGTTACAGGCAGAAATCTAAGAAATACCATATGTACTTCTAGATACTCCATAGCCTCTCTGTGCACTGGGGAAAGACAAGAGCCATTCAATTCACAGACATACCAAAATGAGACATGGACAAGATCAGCTATATTGAGGCAGCTGCCCTATGAAAACATCTAGGACTTAGCCTAACACTTGCTATATAATGAACACACAATCTCCCAGGTTCTACCAATTACTTCCTTGGCAAATGCAGGTTTGTCAAAGTCTCTGCCTAGCCTGTCCTACATCAAGTGACTCCAACATGACTTTCCTCCAACAAACATGCTATCTTTGGTAGGAAGGTAGAAGGGTGGAGAATGACTTGCATCCCTGCATACTTCATACTAACGAAATTAGGCTGGTTTTGTTCTATGCCCTGAGATAGAGGGGACCAAACAAAGGATTGTGGGTGAGAGCAGTTTGCTGGAAAAGGCAGGCACTCGGCTATCAGATGCAACCTGTACTCCAGCTAAGTCTCCCCAAACCAGCTTTCCTTTCTCCTTACTCCCCCACACTCAGTCCTTAAATACTGTCAAAGTAAATAAAAGCTGTTCTAATCCCAGGTCTGGTCCTCATGGCCACACAAACATGACTCTGCAAAACTGTGCGGACAACTGCATTTACCTGTGGCAAAGTGAACCAGGATCGATAAGCCAAAGTGGGTTTAGATTTGGTTAGGTTTAAGCTTGCATAAGCACAAAGAGAAAACCACCCACTCTCAAATTCAAAGAACCAGTGCAAAAAGCACCTGCACAAACTCATCAGGATGGTTTATAAGGTCACAGGCACCTGAGAAAAGATTGTTTATTCCTAGGGGCATGAAACAAATGGCAGGCCTGTCACACTGCTAGTGTCAATATTTATAAGGCCTGGGTTTTCAGGATGGTATAAACCAGGCACCTTTTCAATTCAGTTATTCACATAATTCACCATTACAAAGCCCCAAAACAGAGATTCTTTTACGGCTTGAATTTCTTTTCTTCCACTTCCATACACAGGGTGCTGGCTGCAGGATCCATGGTCTGTGTCAGCAATAATCCCTGCAGCATGGGAATAAAGTGTACAATGTATTTCAGAACTGCTGATATCAAATGGCACTGCACCTGAAGAGATGGGGAAGGGAAACAGAGCACCTGCCTTCTTCCTTCCTATGGCAAGCGTGTTTTCTGGAAATGAGCAAAGCTTAGGCCCTACAGTAAAGTAAATGAACCTCAAGAGTCACACCTAGGCATGTCTAAGTGTGACTTACACTGCAGGATTAATCCAGCAACCAATACTCAAAGGTACATAAAGCTCAAATAGCCGTATCTGGCCAGCTCCAATTCTCTCCAACTCCTTCCTCTTTCACTCCTTTCCCCCTTAGCCTCCCCTCTCCCCCAGATAAAGGCCTAATCACAATTCTGTTTCCCAAGTAAAAGTCAAAAGAAATAAGCAGTCCATTACTATCAACTTTAAGAGGTCCAAGAGACCACTGAAAAACAGCTGTGGAAACCAGGTTCACAAATGGATTTCTCCAAGTCTCTCCCTATCTCTCAAAGTCCTCAAATCCCCCTTTTCCAAGATGCCACACTGCAGCTCCCTCAGTTAAATCTGCTGACATCTTCCTGAGAGACATCCTGCTGTATAAATCAAAGTACTAGAAAAGATAGCTGTCTCTCCAGGGTCACATTAAAGAACCTGCCTCAAAACCCTCTTTAAAAGTTGCTAGCTAAGTGGCATTAAGTAGATTTCTCAAGCCAGCTTCCTATTATTCACTAAACCTAATTTTCTGATTCCATACACAGAATTCTTCCCAACTACTGGGATCTTTACCAAAGTCCTCACGAGGACTCTGGATACTCAGTGCAGCCTGGTAAGGATCATCCTACTTATATATACCAGCAGGCTGCAAAACACTTCCATTCTCTTCAAAGCGAAATTGTGATGGCAACTGATGTGCCATGACGCATGACGCACATGTGGTCCATAAGGAACCAGCATTCCTACCTCTACTTTAAATACGCCTGAGAGCAGGCAGAAACTGAGCCCAAAATGGTAGCAGATGAGGGTGTGGTCACTTTTATTTTTTTCTTACATAAAAATATACTTAAGGAGCCAGTATTTCCTCACACACGCTGAAGTTAATAATTCACAAACCAACTAACATTCATCAAGGATCAGAAAATTTAAAGGTTGTTTGCACAAACACTCCTGTTCTTGCTCTTACTTAACAGCTGTTTTTTTTAACTGATGGCTGCTGTTGCCATCAGGGCCAGGTGGCACTTCAAAATGTTATTTGTTGAGCCAGACACACCATGACCCGGGTCATCTGCCCTCTGGATTCCATGGTATCCAAACTCCTGTCCTTAATTTTGCCTCTCAGACGGAACAGTTAGATAATTCTGGCAAGGCAAAAATACAGGACAAGATGATCCTAGTTTGCTGTTAGAACATTACTGTGATTATGCTCTCCCTTTTCTAATCCGGCCCCTCCAAATGGACAATCCCCAAAGATGCCAAGGCACAATGGAGCAGTAGGTAGGGCTGGAATTACCTCATCTGAGAGGCAAGCTGCCTGGACTTCAGCCCAGGATGTCTTATTACAAGGGGAAGATCAGTTTCTATACCTCCGTCATCCCCTAAAAAGGAGGACCCAATCCCCTCTCGCCCCAAACCTTATCCTGTCCACCTTTCTTCCTTTATCTCACTTAAGTCCATTCTTTCATTTTTAAAAATGTTATCATCAGAACCAGAAAGGTAAAATCATGCAGAAGTATATTGGGGACACACCTACGGAAAGGGGAGGGGGAGGAGGATCGGGGAGGACACTGATCTAATAAAGCCTTCTCCAGCAACTATTTGAGTGGCACACTACAGGATAGGAGTGGCCTGCTGCAGGATAGGAGGATTACCAAACAGCTCTGGGCGGTTGTTTTGACCAAAGAAAATTAAACCTTGAGGGTATGAGTTAGCTGCAAAGCCAAGGACTTCCTACCAACACATGACACACAGCCTAGGTTTGTAGGCCTGCAATGGCTTCAAGGCAACATCAACATCTACATAAGCCTTGTTAAAGAGGTTACACATTAACCACAGCACATCTCCACACCTTTTATTAGGTGATAGGATGAAAATCCATCTCCACACCTTTTATTTCCCGCCTATGAACGGACTTTCTGGAAGTTGCTACCACAGAATTGGAAATAAATGGAGATAAATCCAGTTTTTAGTTTTATGTTTTTTTTGTTAATACACAACTAATTTCAGTGCATGCAGGAGGTCCTGAAAAGGTAACCCAGTTAACATGGGGCAGAAAATAACAGTTAACCCCAAAGGGCAGATGTGTAGAACAGCCAACCCATGGTTATCGCGACAGGTGTGTGCCAGCAGGAGTTTCAGGGACATGATAAAGCAGTGTCCCGGATATTGTCAAGGCAGAAAACTCAACGGTAACTCACAGTTGGTGTGGAAATAAATACGCAAGTGTTTATTAAGCACTTGCTGTGTGCAGGAGGCCCACACAGGTCAATAAGGTAGGCACTGCCTTCAGTGTCTGCCCTCACATTTAAGACTCCAAAGCAATTTCCTCCAACAGCTGTTTACAATGCAGATTCCCAGGTCCTGGCACACTAAATTCTGACTGGAGGACTAACAGAGGCTACCATGTCATTATTATCTCACTTGTCTAGACAATGCAGCCCACTGACCACCTCCCTAACTCATGGATCTCCAAGGGTGGGGTGTGGGGAGTCAGTGTTTTTTTTCAACACGTCCCGGAAGGCCTTTTCTCAAGCTCACCACCACCCTCCTGTCAGTTTATCTAGAATGGGACTAAGGAGTAGGAAATTAAAAACTAAACTCAGAAAACCTGACCCTCTACACCCAGGCCTGCAGAAATTTAGTACTAACTCCCTGAGTAGCTCAATGAGCCATTTTCCTTCTGGTTTCTTGCTAAAGAAAACCACTGCAGACCTCGGCTCCCTTTCCCATTAAAAGCCACCGGGGCCATAGTTTTCAATTAGCTCTGTCAGCCCACCACCCTGCAGCCGCCCAAGTTCAATACATCCTCCCTTCCCCCAGCTTCTGGTCTCCACCAAGCACTTCACACCTCCCTATTGTAAACCTGTCCAGAGCAATTACCCTCCCTGCACTTGGACAGCCTCAATACTGCACTTCTGTCTAATTTATAGCTGCAAAGCTCCATGGGCAAAGCAGGCCTGCCCTGGAACAGAGGAAATGCAGAGAAAACGGTCAGGCTCTTCCACAGATGCATGTGCACTGCCCATTTCCTTAGGTTACAGGACAGCAAATTCTCCCATTCTCCTACTGACACTATGTAATAAGCTCCCCTAGAGTGTCTGCAGTCTGGATTCACTGCAAGAAGAACCAGTGCTCTTTCCTGCCACATTTTCTTCTTCTGTCGAGCTTCCAAACCGGGACAAGTTATCAGGTAAGTAATGTCCATTACACTTCTACCTGAAGATCTTAAAAGTCTTAAAAATAAAAATTCTTCTCGCCTGAGGAAGACAGACAAAGCACACTACCAGGCGAATACCCCAAGCTGTTTGAAATTGTACTTTCTAAACATGCTCTGCTTACCACTGAGCAATAAAAAGACAAATGACCCAACTAAAATACAGGCAAAGAACCTGAATAGACATTTCTCCAAAGATACACAAATGGTCAATAAGCACATGAAAAGATGCTCAGTGTCATTAGTCATTACGAAAATGCAAATCAAAACCACAACAAGATACAACACATCCACTAGGATGGCTAAAATTTTAAAAGTCAGGTAACAGCAAGTGCTGGTGGGGCTGTGCAGAAGTGGGAACTTTCATACCTTGTGGGTGGAAGTGCCATATGGTCCACACAGCCGCTCAGGAGACAGTTTAGCAGTTCCTCAAAAAGTTAAACACAGAATTGCCATATGACCCAGTAATTCCATTTCTACGTATATGCCCAAGTTATACACTCAAGTGAAAACATATTCACCACAAAAACGCATGCACAAATGTTCACAGCAGCATTGTTCATTACAGCCAAAAAGTGGAAATAAACAGTGTCCATCAACTATGGATAAAGAAAATATGATGTTGCCTCATGATGGGAGCATTCTTCAGCCATAAAAATTAATGAAGTGCTGATACCTGCTACAATCTGGAAGAATCATGAAAACACTGTACTAAATAAATAAGTAAAAGAAAAGGCCACATACTGCATGATTCTGTTTATATGAAATGTCCAGAACAGACAAATCCATAGAGACAGAAAGTAGGTGTTGCCAGGGGGTGCTGATGGGTACAGGGTTTTATTTTGGGGTGATGAAAAAGTTCTAGATTATTAGTAGTTGCACAACTCTATGAACATACTAAAAACCCAGAATCCTATCATTTAAAACGATGAGTTTTGTGGTATTTAAATCACATCTCAATAAAGCTGTTATATTTTTTAAAAGTCCTGTTGCCTGCCTTGGCAGGCACTCAGAATTCCAGGCTGAAAATGCCACCTAGATATTTCTACACCATAGATATGCAGAAATAACTGCTCCTCTACGTGCTAGGAGATAAATGAACACCCAATCAGCTTCTTTGTGCTTCCCAAATTGTCCTGTACTTACTCCCGAGCCCTGCCCATGAGTCCAGCAGGTGCAGAAAATATCCGCTAGAGTTTACCCTCCCACAGAAAACAAATTCTTCGCATTTTGAAAGAGCATTTCTTTTCTTCCTTTGAGAAATTATTTAATAAGGCTGTGGAAAGCAGGGTTCCCAGTGGCCAGTCATTCAAAAATTAAGACCAAGCCAGAAGGCAGGAGGAAATGTCACCACAACGAGGAGAGAATTAATTAGTTAGATTAAGATTAGGATATAACCCTTTTCTGTGATTGGGGCTGACGGATTTGAGAATAATAGCACACGATTTCAGGAAAGTCCCTCCAGAGTAAAAGCTAGGAGGGTGGGGGTGTGAGACTATATGTTTCAGTGTTAGATTAAAATTTGTTGAAGTTGATTGAAAACAGATATAAATAGCCAATGGTCCCCCTGCATAGCACAGGTATGCCGGTCCTCTGTGGCTGAGGTCCCTCTACATCTCAGACCACACCTCAGCACTGCCCTCGCCAGCAAAGGTGCAGTTAACCAGGAGGGCCCAAAGTCTAATGGGGCCAAGATGCTACACAACATCAAAGAGATTCCAGTTGCTACCCTCATGCCATAAACTCTTTCACCCAACATCATTCACACTTTCAGAGTGCAAAGTTCACTCTGATATTGGTGGCTTTCTCACTTTGTAGCTTTTTTGGCAAGTGCCCCTTGGCCTGGTTGTTCATTAATATATAATCAGAACATTAAAAGCATTGTTTCACCTTCTAGGTAGGCTGTGGCCAATTTAATAAAGCCGGCATTGTCCCTAGGGTGGGGGGAACCACCTGGAAATTGGCAGAAAATTCAAAGATGCACAGACCAGAAGGTGTATGTATACACACACACACTCACATGCACACGCACACGTACACGCACACGAGTTAAGTGTTTCACAAGATGTTTTTGATACTCCCCATGGCAAATGGGCAAAATTAAAATGCTTCTCTCACCACAGAAATTGACCTGGCATTTCTTTCCCTTAAGCCTTTCAATACCAAATTACTCCTTACTTTTAAAACCTTTACAGGAAGCAGTGATCTTTGTGGCAGGAAGACAAACAAGAAGGGATGGTCTGAAACTCTATCACAATTATCTATGAGAATGCTGGTTCAGTGCACTACTTTTACTTTTCAAATCACACACACACAATGACAACTCACTTTCGAGACCATGTTTACTTTGCTGAAAGCCACATTCTAAACATGGGCTCGCTTGCAGAAGGGAAGCGGCTTACAATTCAACCTTGTTTATGCTCCAAGTAGGTTTGACAGAAAAACCACATCAATTTGTTTTAAAATAATTTCCATTTGCTGGAAGCTGTTCCTGAAAGGTTCTCAGCCATGCTAATTTGCACTGATTCCTACCAGCTGTAGGTACCAGGCACCCTGGCCAGACAGGGCAGCCTGGGCACAGGCATGCTGGCTCTGCAGAGGGCTGCCGCTGTGCGGGATCCACAGAGCCACTTCAACAGTCCCCTCCAGAACACACAGTCCACATCAGTTTAAGAAGAACCCAAAAACATGTCCTGGTTCCAAGTGTGTGACCCGCCTGCTGAGAGCACAGTTTTCTATGCAATTACACCTGTGCTCTCTCAGAAACACAGCTTCTCTAGTACCAAAGAGATGTACTGTGCTCAAGCCCAAAGTCCACAGTTGAGGACAGCAGATGATTTACTGGGCTGAGCATCAAAAGAGGATGGAAACTCAAAAAGGAAATATCTGTGAGTACCCTATGAAATATCTGAGAGTACATCATCCAAAGAAATGCAGATTAAAATAATCTGAGGCAACTTCCATCCATTAAACTGGTATATGATGACAGAAATAAACAGCATTTAATGTTTGTGAGGGAGGGTGTGGGACAAGCATAAGTTCACAGGTAAGTTGGCAGCCTCTTTCTTAGAGGCAGTGGTACTGAAAGCATTAAAAATCTGCATTCTCAGGGCTATTTGGATTGAGTAATTCATCCTAAGGAAAACAAAATGGTTAAACATTTATGCATAAGGATGTCTAACAAAGCTTAGCAAAAAGCCTAAATACCCAATATCAGGGAAATTTTATGAGTTTTATAGTAAGTTTTGTACTAATTCATTATAGAATATTAAAGCATATTTTTAAAACTGTTAAAAGTCAGGGAAAATATTCATGATATTGAGTCTTTAAAATGTAACTGAAATAGGTATTCAGCTTCAGACACTACTCGAAATATATACACTAAAACAATAATAATTTTATCACTGGATAATGAAATCAGTTGTTCTTTTTTCTTTTGTACTTTCTTCTTTATTCAATAAATGCCTAACATATGTCACCAGAAAATCAAAAGTAATAAAAACATAGTAACTGAGCTAACAGGTCAATAGCAGCCCCTCCAGCAGCCCCCCTACAACCACCAGCAGAGTAATCTGCCTAGACTAGCTCACTAGGGACAAAAGGCTTCCCTACAGCGTCACAGTCCAAGACCTCAATACCATTAAAAGAAATGCGTGAGGCCGAGCTCACCCAGCAGAACACAGCTTCCCACTGCTCCTTGCTAGCACGCCTGGGAGACTGCCCAGAGAGAAGCTATGCGAGCTGTGTTAGCAGTGCTTCCTCTGCCACAGATGGAGATCCTGCGTGTCTGAGGATGGGGTGGAGGCCAACGTCTCACGTCGGTGGTCCATGCTGAAAAGGGCCAGACTGAGAAGTGTATCTGCCTGAAGTCTCCTGCCATAGAGGCTTCTATCAATTTACGTAGTTACTCGGGCTGGGTCCACAGAGGGCAGGGCAAACTGTCCTTAGTGTTATTACAGCTCCCTCTGGTCAAGGAAAGCAATCTTTCTCTCTGCCAGCAGCAAAGAGGGAGAAAAGTTACCTTGGCCTGGTCATCCTTCTTGTCAAAGCAGAGGCTCAAGTAAAGTAACTAAGAGCTCAAGCAACCAAAACCAGCTGCCTGGCGAGGGCTCAGCATAAACTGAGCAAAATAACCACAAGGGGAAGGGTGTCTAGACAGCTTCGGTCTATGGAAGAAGCCACCCTCCCCTGCAGTGTCAACTCTGGAAAAGCAGGCTCCAAAACTCGGCTCCAGCAAAAGAGCAGATGAGAGACCATGTCAACAGCTGGGAAGGGCACCGCGGGCTCCCTCGCCAAACGCAACACAGAGGAGAGCGGCTGAGCCTGGCCCACCTGCCAAGGACAGCCACCAGCAATCCAGCAGGGATGCAGCACCCAAGGACCCCATGTGGGGACAGTGCACTGCTTAAACTACAAAGCCACTTCAGTGACAATTATTGCATATGGGACTTCTCCAAAATTCAGAGGGACTAAAAAGACCACCAATTCTAAATGTGGCAGGTAAACAGCCTGTCACAGTTTTCAACTTCGGTTCTATTTGCTGCTCCTTCCTTTCCATTCTAAGTTTCTGAACACTTAGAGACTTTGGCGGAGGGTGGTGAGGGGTATAGGAAGCTACCAAACAGGCAAGGTGTATTCAGGAAATACACAGACAGTGAAGCCTGGGAGGCCTAAATTATTCTACTCTCTGGCAGAAGTATTTCCATAGTAGGTATAGGATTCTATAGAATGAATGCCACTATCTATACTGATATCTGTCATGAGCATTTGATGTATCACAGGCTTCACACTAGATTCTGGGAATATAATGGTGGATTCAGGGAGCTTATAGACTAATGGGGCAGTCAGAAATGAATCAAATATTCACACAAAACTTCTGTACATAGCACTGCAGAATCCTCACAATGGGAATTTAACTCAAAGGGAATGTCAGCAATGGTTTCTATGGGGAGAAACGTTTAAGACAGATGAACAGGAATTTGTAAGGGAAAGCAAAAAGAATCATTCTCCAGACAAAGGAAATGGTGGGTGAGGGACATGGGACACAGCAGTACAGGGGGAAAAAAAAAAAAAAAAAGAGTCTTTTAAAAAAAAAAAAAAAGCCCCATGTGGTGGCCAGGGCAGGTGAAGCCAGATAAGAGGTGTGAGAAGAGGCAGGTGGAAAGTATCAGCTTTAAGCAATGGAATTCATGTGCTCCAATTTGTGACTCTGCAGACCCCTAGAGCTGGGGGTGAGGGGTTGCAAACAGATGTGAGTAAAAAGCTCTCTACTCCCCCTAAAGTCTGCATAACACAGTGAAATAGTTATGACAGAAAAGTGTGACATAAAATTTATCCTACAGGCCATGCATGGTGACTCACACCTGTAATTCCAGCATTTTGGGAGGCCGAAGCCAGCAATCACTTGAGCCCATGTGTTCGAGACCAGCCTAAGCAACATAATGAAACTCTGTCTCTACCGGCTAGAAATACAAAAATTAGCCAGGCATGGCGGTGCACACCTGAAGTCCCAGCTACTCGGGAGGCTGAAGTGGGAGAATTGCTTGAACTGGCAAGGCAAAGGTTCCAGTGAGTAGAGATCGCACCACTGTACTCCAGCCTGGGTGACAGATTAACACTCTTTCTCAAAAAAAAAAAAAAAAAAAAAGGAAATATCATCATATAAAATTATTGATAAATTCCACACTTCTCCTTCCATCTCGCTGCTGCATTCCTTTTCTTTTGAATGAAGGGTGGAGGCAGTGGGTCACTGATGGCCACAGCACTCTCCCAGGACTACGTACATCCTACCGCGCCACAAATCCAAGCCATGCCAAAGATTTCAGGCGGTACACAAACTCCATCAGCAGGCTAAACTGTTTATATGTTCTTGAGTTAAAAATACACCACTTGGGTTAGTGTTAACACCAGGGCCTCATCACTAAGGCTGTCTGTGAGCTGGTTACTCAAGGCTGGACCATGACTCGCCCATCTTTTAGATGTGTCTCGATCTGCAAATTATCTAACGATACATCAGTGAGATGATAATAAAGCCAATAAATATACACGCATTTGAGAAAAACACTTTCCAAACCCAAGGATACTTTACTGTTTATAAATAGTTTACTTTTTTTGATCCCCAAGCATATAATATTCGCAGTTGCTCCAGAAACCAAAGGAACATGGAACAGAAACATAAACCACAACGTAACAGAAACAATAAACAACAGATGGCAAAACATATGTGCATGTTACCACCCCCTTTACCGAAGAGGCAAACCAAAAATGGATTTGACACACCCGCCTACCAAAGAAGAAGCACGCTCTTCAAGATCACATTCAAGACACCACGTATAGAGCACCAGCTGTACGGTCAGAACTACACCAGGTGCTTCAAGCCACCAAAGACCAATCGCTCACCTCCACGAATTCAGAGACGTCAAAGGCAAGAAAGAAGGCAGTGCTACTCTTACCATATTTTCTTCTAAATATGTACATGCAGGTCTAAGTTCTAACTCCGGCAGCTGCTAGACCCTGAACAAGTCATTCAACTACTCTGGGCCTCATGTATACAACAGAGACAATATTTTTCATAGAGTTAAGATGGTGACGATGAGTTAACACAGACATATCTCGCTGCAGAAAGGTACATTGCTATTATTTGATAGTTACAATAATAATATTATAGCTAACCTTCCTCAAGCTTCTGCTTGTGAGGCCCAGTTTTAGATATTTTATTTTTTTCCTCATGACAAGCTTAGTGAAGTCGGCACTACAATTGTTCCCATTATACAGAAAAGGAAACTGAGGTGGAGTAAATAGTTAAGGTCACCCAGGCAGTCAGGCCCCAGAGCTGCCTCTTACCACTGGGCCACATAACAGCACGGCTGCTGCATCCCCACAGCCACGGCCCCTCGTAACTAGACACCTGGAATGCAGGACTCTGAGAAGACAAGGACACACATTATCTTCCCCTGAAGACCCTGAAACACTGCACTGCTCTGAGCTTTTCACTGGTGAGCAAGGCGCCTGAACTTATTTAAAGAGCTCAAGACAAATGCTTAAATAAATTCTGATTCTCAAGTCACATTTGATACAACTAATGATTCTAATTAGCTGATGTTTATGACATTTTTTAAAATATCTCAAAACAAAGGAAAAGTGTACCAATAAGTAAGTGTGGCTATCACACTGTTTCCCATGTATGGACATGGCTATTTTAGGTATCACAGCCTCATGTCCAACCACTCTGCCAACTTCACCTCAATGCTAATATTTTAAACTCTGACTAGATTTTTCCAACTACACTGTAACTTTAAGCTTTTGTGTTTCTTCTACATTTAAAAAGAATGCCATTTCCCAATATATAACTCCCAGATGTAGAATTCACAGATGATTCATCTCACAGAACAAGTGTTCTGAGACATCAGCTCCAAATAGAGGAAAAACTTGGAATTCCCTTCGCCCTCAAAGAAAGAACTCGCCTAGATCTGCTTTGCTCAACAAAGTTTGTTTTCAATTATATTTCCAAATTCTTCTAACAATAACTCCACGGCATCTGGCACCAACACATCTGATTCTTTGAAGTGGTTCTCAAGCAGAAAGTAAAAAATAAGGAGAAATAGGAAAGGAAGAAAGGACCATCCATAATTTTTGTTTTAGGTCAAATATTCTCTCCAAAAGTTCTGACATATAAAATCAGACAAACCACAAGCTATGACTTCTTATTGAGGGGCCACACTGCAAGAAACAGCAGCAATTGAAGAAAGTGTCTGCATTTAGCTGCTGGCTCCAGAGGAGAAAACAGATACTCAGCACAAAGGAAATGGCCTTTTACTCCTTATATTTAAATTCCAAAAACACTCCTATGAAGTCATCCACACAGGCCAATCAGGAACAACTACACTTCAGGGGTAAATCTCAGAACCCCTTAGAGAAACAATGAAAGTGGGGATCTGTTCTCCCCTGAAAGAATGTACCAAGCTCCAAGACAGAAACTGGTAAGGCAATAAAAAAATAGTTATCAAGGGATTCCTGGGTACATGAAATTGAGTGATCTGCTACTTTCAAGACTAAGTGGAGAGAAGTCAGAATCAGACACACACACAATAGGGATGTGTTTTAAAAAGTTACCTAATCAGATAGACTCAGATTCCTCCGGGAGAGGACAAGATGTAAATAACAAATTCACCAGAACGAGACCAAGTGAATAACAAGGGAGTGTGTGAGACACTGACACAGGAGGCTCATGGATTGGTGGGAAGATCATTTGGACTGTTTTGATCTCATAAAGCACAATAGGAAAAGGTCATCTTTGGGTCTGAAAGGGAGAATTTTTTTTGTAAAGTCTAGTTTTTTGGACTCTTTATTCCTAAAGTGGTGCCTAATTGTTGCTAAACTTCTGTCAAGAAGTTCCAAACCACTAACAGTGCCTCCAACTTCATTGCATTTTAGCTGTATCCCCAAACAAAACTCTAAATTCCAAGCATTTGTTCTAAATTTGTTCTGAATAAAAAATAAAAATTTAGAAATCTGAAAGTTTCATCTTATGAAAATTTACATGATAAAGAATGAGTGCAAAAGCCTCAGAATTTCCACTGAAGGCACTAACAAATTCCACGTGGAAGGAGACATCCAGAACAAAGAAAATAAAAGCTTCTAGATTCTCCATGATAAACATTTTAAGGAGTTCAGTTACTGTCATAATTGTCGAGATTTTCAAAAACTGTGTGTAACCAAGAGTAAACCAATACAAACCTAGGTAGATGGGTAAATTTAATATGAACTTGACCAAAAACAGAATCAGACTTCAAAATTAGAATAAGAAGCCACAGCCAGGTGTGGTGGCTCACGCCTGTAATCCTAGCACTTTGGGAGGCCAAGGCAGGTG
Organism: Sapajus apella; assembly: GCF_009761245.1. Classification (NCBI taxonomy): domain Eukaryota; kingdom Metazoa; phylum Chordata; class Mammalia; order Primates; family Cebidae; genus Sapajus; species Sapajus apella. Next base: position 17,742,376 of record NW_022436963.1, read on the forward strand.
GATCACTTGAGGTCACGAGTTCGAAAGCAGCCTGGCCAATGTGGTGAAACCCCGTCTCTATTAAATATACAAAAAATAAAAAATTAGCCAAGCGTGGTGGCAGGTGCCTGTAATCCCAGCAACTTGGCAGGCTGAGGCAGGAGAATCACTTGAACCTGGAAGGCAGAGGTTGCAGTGACCTGAAATCACACCATTGCACTCCAACCTGGGTGACAGAGTGACATTCTGTCTCAAAAAAAAAAAAAAAAAGAAGCCACTAGGCTGTACATGTTAATCGACTGAGTTTCCACTTTGAAAGGGATACATGAAAGATCTCCCTGGTAAAAGGGATGGCAAGCTGGCCCAGAAATAACAGGCAGTGCAGTGAGTAGATGCCCTCCTATGACCATGATTACAGAATGTGACAGGTGGCCCATCCAGTCCTTAAGGTAATTTCTCAGCATCACTTACAACTTCACTCATCACAAGTATTCATTGAAGGACTGCTTGAGAAAGATGCTGCCTGCAGTAGCCCTAAGAAATGACCCTTTGAGAAACATGTCTGTAATTTATTTGACTGTTTTTAAATTTTTCCCTAAGTTCTTCAAAAGACTAAAATGGATCTGTACCAGCTTCGAGTTTTCTTTGGGACAGAAGGGAAAAGGAGGTAATAATGAAGGAAAGCACTAGTTTCTTTGTGGAGTATCTGCTACTCCTCGATTAACATCAAAAGGCTCACAAAGGGTCCCCATTGAGATTCTGCACGCACACACCCTTTTTTCCTCTTTGCTGCTTATGATATCCATCTGAGAATTTTGCTCATAAATAGCATATATTGGCCCAGCATGGTAGTTCATGTCTATAATCCCAGCATTTTGGGAGGCCAAGGTGGGAGGATCACTTGAGCCCAGGAGGTCAAGACCAGCCTGGGCAACATAGCAAGACCCCATCTTTACAAAAAAACTAAAAACTAGCCAGGTGCGGTGGCACGTGCCTGTAGTCCTAGCTACTCAGTAGACTGATGGAGGAGGCTCACTTGAGCCCAGGAGGTCATGGCTATAGTGAGCTATGGTTGCTCCACTGCACTCCAACCTGGGTGACAGAATGAGACCCTGTCCGTCTGTCTGCCTCTCTCTCTCTCACACACACACATACACAGAGTACGTTTAAGTATCCCAGACACAGATCAATTTACTAACTCTTACCATCCAATGAAATGTAAGTTTACTCCCTTTTTGATTCAATTAGAATAGAATCATGAATGTAAAAATGAGGAGTCTTAGAAGTTATACATTCTTTTACAGACAGGAAATTAGGTGTGACCAGCCCAAGGTCACACTGCCTGCCAATCAGTGGTGGAGCTGGGACAAAACCCCAAGGTTTCCTGAGGCCCAGCCATGAGCTAGTTTCCCATTCTACCACATTCTCACTTTCGTGACTGTAAGAAAATTAATTTTTTCCTCTCAAATCAATCATTTTTATGCCTTTTTGGTCAAGCACTCCTTTAAGAAACTTCATGAAAATGTGGTCTTCTTTCTGTCCAGAAAGACATTCTGAGCACCAAGACTTCACATAAAGTTTCCCCCAAGTAAATAATAAGGTCAGCCAATCTTTATTTTAGAATAGTAAGGAACTGAATATAATTTAATCATTTCTAACTATGGTTTCAAATGAACTTGTGAAAGAATACAAAAATCTTCATAGAAGAGTCTCTGATTTTTCTATTGGGTAAAGCATAGCCCTGGATGAGGCCAAACTACCCAAAGCAAAGAGTCCTACACAGACTCCAAATCTGAGAAAACCATCAGAGGAATTTGCGATGAGGCAGATCCTGGTAACTCCAGTGCATGTCCACTTGCTTTCTGGATCTCCCCTCCTACAAGATGGAAGGAAACCCTGCTCCCTTCGAGCTGCAGCTTCTGCATCCATCACTTCATTGCATCAACAATCCACTTCCTGGAAGCAACGAGCTCTTCTGACTGTTTATAAGTTTTGCAAGCACTGGGAGCTTGTGTGCCAGAAACTCACACCAGACCAGGTGGAGGGAGAAAACCACAGACACAGAGAAAAATTCTTCTTAATTAAAAATAAAACAAAAACTAAGATGGAGGCATGATGCTAGGTCAAGGTACCACACTGCTGAAGCCAGATGAAAGAACGCTGCTCTCCCGATTTGCAAAACAGCACTTAATTTTATAGTCAGAGTCTCTCAATACTAAGCTTTTCTGTCCCACAATTTTTTTAAAAAAATGCACTGGAGTGTGCTTCCACTTTTCTAAACAGAGAACCCAAGGTAAATGTTCACTAATCGGATACCATATAAATGTAATTAAGCTTCAGAGATCCATTAGTTTAACCTGACCACGCTGGACAGCTTTACAAGCCACTGAACACTCCATAATCTACCTGGAGTTTGATTTTCACAGATAGAAGATGGAAGTCATTTCAAACACTAGGATAGAGTGAGTGAAGTTTGGAGGACTAGTAACTCCCACTCAGATTCCTAAATGAAGCTCCAGCTAGAACAAAATCCATTCTAAAGGACCCCCCCCCACCCTCACCAACAAAGTACCAAACTGTGGAGAAATTAAACTATGGACTTTTATAAAATAAAACAAACCATTCAACAGCTACTTGGAGAAAGCATTTTCAAATCTGTGTGAAGTTTAAATCAAGCACAGAGGGTTGCAGGAACCTAGTTCTTTGCTTTTTGAGGCTTACAGGCTGCTTCTAGCGCTATTTAAAGCAGCATCAAGGAGCCACAGCTGGAGGGTCAGGACTTACAAAGTAAACAATAGTTAACTCAATTCAGACTCATGACTAAACTACAAACAATGGCTAATTATCCCTCTACTAAACAACAGTATCTGGACATCACTTTTTAAATGATCTATTCCATTTCTAATTACGTTTGTTCACTAATGTATTCTAATCAACAGTTCATAGCATGATAGAAACTTCCCAAGTAAGAGTTATGTGGAGAAAGTGGAAGGTTAATCAGAATTGAACAAAGGACTAGCACAAGGGAGCTTGCTAAACACCTCCTACAAACGAAAAGAAAAAAAAAAAAAAACCGCATTTTGAGAACATATAGAAAGCATACATTATGTGCCCAATAAACATTCTGTAAATATACAGCTTACCAAAACTCCCTTTTGAAAAACATAATTAAAATTAATGTCAATTTTTTCAAAATTCCCAATTTCTTAAAACCACCCCATAGTAAATAATAGGGTATATAAATTATATTCCAATAAACTGTTAATTTAAAAAACAACCTAGACATTTGCAGATGAAATGATATGTCTTTGATTTACTTCCAAAAAAATAAATAAATAACATGGAGGGGCAGAAGCATATTGGGAAACAGATCAAATAAGACAGGCCATGAGTTGATGATTGTTGAAGCTGGGTGACAGACAGGTACCTAGAGTTCATTACATTATTCTGTCCACTTGTGTAGATATTTACCTTTCCCCATAATCAAAAGGTAAGAAAAAAACACTCCATGGCAACAGAAGTGAGTTAGTTTATTTAAACTACCTGGCTGCATATCAAATCTTTCCTTAATTCAGAATTTTTTCTAAAAACTATGTATTTCAGATCACCTCACAAGAAAAAGAAGCTATATCTGCAACAGCCTACTTCCTAATCAGTTGGAAGTTTTCACTAAGCAGAGCCCAGCCTGTTAATTTGTTATCCAGCCCAAAGTGCTAACACTTAAGAGACAAAGGCTTTCAAACAAAGAGCACTGGAACTACAATATTTGAAACTACAACAAGATTATCTATCTTGCAGCTCCGAAGTGCTCAGTCCTTCTCATTGTATCTAACGGGCTAACATCAAGTAGGTAATCCGGGAGAAAGGAATTTATCAGTGCAATGTATGCCTTTGACCAAGATAAGCAGTAAATTACTTGAATGGCAAATTATAAATTGGTATAAGGAGCAAAACAGGGAGGGGGAAGTTGTTAAATGCTGCATAAAGGAATCTTAGAAAATAATGAGGTGTTTTTTTTTTTCTAATCAGCTTAAAAAAGAAGAAAAAAACTCTGCATTATATTCATATTTCTCAATGTCCAGCTAATTCTGCTTGTAAGAGAGATCCTCACTCATTTCCTTCATTTTCGTCCTAATGTGAGATCTTGAAAATGCAGATCATAAAAAATTAGAGACCTGTACACCACAGAAGTTCAAAAATTAATCAATGCAAAACACTTAAAAAGAGACAGGCTATGCTTTCTTTAAACCCTCTAAATGTCACCTTTTGCCAAAACAAACTGAACAAGCCGTAATTAGAACCTGCATCCTGGTTCATAAGGAAACCAAAATGTATTAGGACTTGCAGAGATGAACAGATTGGTTGTTCGCACAATGGGCCTTACCGGTTGTGCTAGATTAAATAGTAATAAAGACGCAAACAATTGTGGCCGTTCATGTGGGAAAGGCTGTGAATCATGGCCATTCACTGGGGAAGGAACTCAGGTACAGGTGCACAAGAAGTGATAGCAAACAGTAAACGGCTTTTCAGGTGGCATCCTTGCCAGATTCCTCAAATGACCCTGTGTTCCCCCCCTGTGTCTCCTACAAAATTACCATGCAATTCCAAACAGACCGAAACAAATGAAAAATGTTCTCTGCATACAACTCCACAATTGTCTCCTGTCCTCCCACCTCCTCCCTCAAGGTTTTCCAAAGAGAAGAGGGTAGAGTGAGGATTCAGCCAGCCCTAAAGTCTGTAACTTAACCCTGTTTGGAATAGCACACCTGCATTTTTCCAAGCTATTGACTGAGAGGTGCTACTTGCATCTTGGTAGGGCTCAGTTTCAATGAAATCCTGGGAAATAATCGGATAAAATGATTAAAGGGCCTCTCACTTCCCTGCTGCCTTCCCATACCTGCCTCCCTTCCAAAAGGATAATACTAAATAAAAGTTATTTGTACAACTGGAATAGATTCATAAAATACCTTAATAATTTTTGCTAATTATATAATCTGCTGCAACTATTCATAGCTTCCTGCCTGTTTGGCTGAGATTTCCAAGGGTATGTGAAGTTCACTTGTGGCACTTCATACACATCACCAAAAACCCATTAGAGAAGGCAGCTTCACAGGTATCACCAAAACTCATGGGAGAAGGCTGTCATTTTCCCATCCCAAAAGACTCCTTCAGAGCAGAAAGGTAAACATTTCCAGGAAAGCCTTTGTCACCAGCAATCTGCTTGGAAGCTGGGTGTGGTAGCCCGAGCCTTGTAGTCCCAGCTACTTAGGCTGAGATGGGAGAATTGCTTGGGTCTGCAAGATTGAGGCTGCAGTGAGTCTTGATCGTACCACTGTACTCCAGGCTGGGCAACAGAGTGAGACTCTGTCGAAAGGAAAGAAACAGGCAGGGAGGGAGGGAATTAAGGAAGGAAGGAGGGAGGGAGGGAGGGAATTAAGGAAGGAAGGAGGGAGGGAGGGAGGGAATTAAGGAAGGAAGGAGGAAGGGAGGGAGGGATGGAAGGAAGGAAGGAAAAGGAGGAAGGGAGGGAGGAAGAGAGAGACAAAGAGAGAGAGGGGAGGGAGGGAAGAAGCAAGGGAGGGAGGAAGGAACGGGGGTGGGGGAGAGGGAAGGGGGAGAGAGGGAATCTGACTTGGAGAGATTGGCTGTGCAACAGGAGGAAAATTGGAGCTACTAAGGCCTTTAACCTTCAAATTGTGCTCCAGAATCATCATAAAGTTGAGGGACCCATGTTGAGGAATCTATTAAATACATGCATCATCTAACTTTGTCCTCATAGCTTCTATAATATTCAGCATTTTTCTATTTTTTTAGACACGAAGAGGTTTGCCCAAAATCATACATGTAGCTGCAGACTGGAGGTGCCAGGAATGGACCAGAGAGTTAACTTTCAACCCCTTCACCACCATTCCTTAATGAAGAGTGTGAGCTGGGTGTGACCACAGGGACAAGAGCCCCTGCATATTTAACACAGTAAAGGTGAGAAAAGCTTTGTCCTCACCCATTCTCTCCCCCAGTCAATAACCCAAATGGAGACTAGGGACAGCTGGGTAGCAAACGCCCATTTAGAAGATATAAAGAACTAAGGGCAGGAAATGAAAAGTATAAAACCCAGTGAAATGGAGAAACAGTTTAAAAAATGGAATGACTTCTATAAACAGATTGAGGTTATAACTTGTGTTTCAAAAGACTATGTATTAAGTGCTTGGGTAAAAAGATAACATATTAAATTATACAAAAATAAGAATATAGGAAATATAGGAACATATAAAGCAAGAAGCCTTTGTATAAGAAAAGTTCACAGGCATACCCACCACCCCCTACCAAAAAAAAGGCATAAATTGGCAACTTTCAATTAGAAATTAGATCATCAACAAAATGCAGTTTTTTCCTGCAATCTTTATTGATCCATTCATTTTGCTTAATAACAATGATCAGTTATCAAGTACTTCAGCAAAAAGTACTCTCAGTCCTAGTCATAATCGGGCAATTAATTGGTCAGCTGGGACTGCTCTTCTAAATTGCTTGGCCACATAAAATTGTCTAAGCAAAACATAAATGCAGGTCCCAGGGGTAAACTATCATAAAAATTTTAACCTCTGCTCTTCAAAGTCCTCTATTTCTTTGCAGAGGACATAAAATCTGAGTTTCTTACAGATTTCCACACTTTAACCTGAAACAAAAGCAGACGATAACCACACAATTGACATACAAGAACTAAAGCTACGAGTTAGATGCAATGAACCCTAGTGGCTCAGTGTCATGCTCAAGTTATAAAAAAAATAACAGTAACGGTCCCTAAATTTCCCACAGGCTGGTAAACATTGGAGATTTTTAGATATTTGCCCTTCCCTGCCTGGGAATTTTTCCTCCACCCCTCCTCCCTCCTGTCTCAAGACAATGCCTTCAGCCTTTGAAACTGCATCCATTGTAAACAGCTCTGAATATTAACATGGCCCAGAGTCCCGTTCACTTTTAAAAGACCCCCAGAGTTTCGAATTGCAGTCACTGAGGAGGGGGAAAGTCCCCAGTGAGTAAATGTCACATAGCTCATTCAAAAGGAATTGAAAGTTAGGCTTGCTCGTGAAACTCAAAAGTCCTTCTACCTATGGGGTAGGTCAGAGGAATCCCTTTTATGTTTTAAACAAATTAGAAAAAGAAGAAAAAAGACTCTGGTACAACCAACATCCTTTACTGCTTACAGCAACTTTCAAGTCAATTAATCCCTCTTCTAGATTTCCCTCTCCTGTGGACGCTACTTTTTAAATAATCATAGGCTATTTTAAACAACCTCCACCCAGCCTTCCAAGCTAACAAACCTCCAGGGCTTTAGCAGGTGCACAGCACTGGGCCAGGTGCATTGTTAAGTCACATAAAACCCCAGTGCTCTCTCCCGCATTCCTGTCCATCCTGAAAGAGAGGATGCTGAAAAGAGTCTGCACCAAGGAGACACCCCTGCAGAAGCCAGAGAGTCCCTTTCATTGTGATCATGGTGTCTGAGGGAGAGAAAGGTCAGCCAGAGGCCCTCCCAGCGGACTCAGGAAAGCTGCAGGGAGAACCCAGGCAAAGTAATTAACCCTGGAGGGAGGGAAGCTTTCTGCTCACGTGCAGAGCTGCAGAGATGGGACAGGAGGACATCCACTAGGAACCAGCTCTCATCACACTATACTTACGTTTCTTCATCTTTCTAAAGATGGTTCCAAGAATTACTGCTAATAATATGTTCAAAAGTCCAAAGTTTGTGAAATCTAGTAACCAGATGTAATTATGCAAAGAAACAACACACTACTTTTTAAAACAGTCCCTTGAAAAGCTGGGCAGGAACAGCTCTGACATGTCCTAAAGGCAAGAGGGACACTGTGTGCCAATACAGTTAATTCACATTTGGCCCTGGTGATCTCTGTACACCTCCTACTTTAGCAATAGTCAAAAAGTAGACATTATGGCCATAATTTCATATCAGCAAGACTTAAACAGTGTGCCTTTTTCTCACAGCAACCAGTATCATTTGCCAGAAACCTCACCTGACTCAAAAAAAAGTTGTCAGAGAACTAGCAACAGACAAATTTCCCCCCATCAAGAGGTAAGACACTTGTTGCAAGAGAAAAGGACTCTGAGCTCAAGCTAAAGTTTCCTGAAACTCCAAGAGCCCTTGCACCTTTCAGATTGTCTTCTTGGCAATTACCCTGGGTTTAAAATGCTCGCTATTCCAAACAACCCTTTCCCTGTCCCACTAATTGGAAGATGTTCAAAGTCTGTTGAGTTTAAGTGATACAGAGAAGTATTTCAGGACCATCCATACAACAATCTACTTAAAAAAAGGTAAATCTCAGTTTAGGTTCTGGAACAATTTGGTGATCTGCACTTTAAATCTAATTTGCATAAACAGGATGGGAAGTATTTTCCAAACCCTTAATACACAATACCCTGCACACCTGGGCCTTCCAGCACAACTGTAAAATTTGAAAGACAAAGGCCCTCTTTGCTTCACAACTACAATGGCAACCATACTTGTGTTTATTTTCTAATGTAATCATAGGCACCACTTCTTTGCCAAAACTGGCAAGGTCAGATTTAAGTTAACTGATTTGGTATTGCAAACATATAGTACAAAGAGATCCAAATCAATAAACTCATCTTAATGTGTCTTAAGACAACTACATTTAGTATACTTTTGTGAATATCCTTGCTTTTGAATGCTCTCTCATCTTTGCTCCACACTCAGAAAAATCAGGGTTTGTTCTTCCTCTAGGGCCCGCCTGCCTTCCTAATCCCAATCCCAGTTCACAGAACGTTTAAACTAGCAACATTTTGTGACTAAACACTGCTCAAATTTATGACACAGGTAAGAGTCTAAGGTGAACGGTATTTTATATTTCTTAAATAGCTTCTGAAGCCATGCTCTCAAAAATAATTTCAAAGAAAGCAAATATCTGAGTTCTAAGAAGTTCAACTTCTTCTCAGGTTCTGGGAAGTTGGAATAAGGCTTGGCAGTGGCTTGGTGCTATTTATGAATGTGCTAGTTGGACCATGCCAATCTCACCTACGTAATGGGCTGGGAGACTGAAATTATGGCTTGACTACTACAACTATAAGTTATTGTGCTGAGTAAGTTATCCTCAGGCCCCAGAAATGAACCGATTATCAGTTCCATTCTGTTTCTTCTATTCACACTGCATTTACATTCACTATTTAAAAGTTCTACTTTTCTTATATTAGGCCTAGAAGCAACTTCCACATTAGATGCACTGTTTACAAAAGAAAAAAAAAAAGGTCCCATAAAGCCACAGGTCTCATGCTATCTCAAACCCACAGCCAAAAGTTGTTTGAACTAACTGCAGTAAATCTAGTTCATGGGTTTATAAACTAGCTCAAAGCACTTTCTAGACACCATGGGTTTAGAGCGTGTAAACCTGGTGAAACTACATGGTATTTCATTATATCATATAAAGACACTTTCTCCCCTAAAGTCTTGCTGAATCTTAGTCAGGAATATAAATCATATAAATGCTCTTATGGAAATTCCAGAATAAGACTCATGGAGACTAATGGTTTAAATTCAGAAGTCTGAGGTCTAGGAAAAAAAGAACACATTTGCTTGATTTGTCCTTAATCACAAACAAGATCATTTCACAAATATTTTTCAAAGGATAGCCTTTTCATACTGCACACTGTGTTGCTACATACTAACCAGAAATCAATGCTCATATCTTAAAGTCTAATCAGTTAACACCATAATCAAGTATCCTAAAGTCTACTGATGCTCAGAATACCCATGTTGGTATTTATTGATCATCAAATGTGTGAGTAAAAGAGAAGGACTTCCATTTTGAAGGTATTTACCCATGTGAAATGTCACCCCTAGGCAACGGAAAGCCTAAAGAAATAACCAGTATGTTTGCTCCAAAATTAAAGGGCAAGGCAAAGTGGATCTTGTGACCACAGGAAAGTGCAAATAAGAGGACACCCTGTCCTCTCTGGGAAGTTACTGCTGTGGAACTAAATGACTTCCCCACAATACCACTGACACATGGCATTGGGAGTCACTCTTCCAATAGGTGAACACTTAACAAGTTAATCTGATTCTGCCCACATGATTCTGTTTAAAAACAAACAAACAAAACAAAAAAACTACCATATGTAAGGGAAAAATCACAATACCCCAGACTAAATAAGATCCTACCAAAGGACAATACTGGGCTCTATCTCCCAGTAACTAACACAGCTCTGCCTCCACCCTACCACCACTGATTTCCTCTAACTCAGTGAATTCTGTAGAAGCAGATACTGAAAACCTAACTGTAACTACAGGGTCCTGGTTGTCTTCAGAACTCTATACTTGCTCGTGGAGCAGTATCTCGGGCCAAGTAAGATTCTTGCTCCATTTTGAGAGGTACAGGGTCTTTACATAGAAAGGAATTAACTTTTCTTCCCTTCAAGGCAGTCAGAACCCAGGCCACATATTCCTCGATCAAGCCACAGGTGCTGGTTACAACTTGTGACAGTAGTTTTCTCTTTTTAAAACAGCCATAGTCATGCCTCAGGTTACTGCTGTGCCTTTCCTGTATTCTAGGAAAAATGTCCAATTATTCAACTGAAACGTGGACTATTTTAAGCTAGGCCTTTACTCTACTACTTCTACAGAGATGCTAATTACCCATAACTGAACAAGATTTGACTCATGGACCAGATTTTTTAGAAGCAAAAGAAGGGTATTCTATTCCACCATGTTTACAGACGTCTAATGCCTTTTTTCCTACCAAATCTCCTCAAAGAAGTGTCCCACTAAGTTCTAATAGACCCACATCCTGACAGCACAGAAAAGGGTCTCTTTCTGATGAAACAAACTGTTTAAATCAGCGAAGACCCTGGTACCCTCTCCTGAAGCAGCACTACTCCAAAACTCATTTGCACCATGTATGGAGGAGAGACTCTTGAGGGTGGGCCCCACCCCACTGGATCATCAAGCCCAATGGGGCCCCAGGGAACACACAGGAAGGGTCTGGAACACAGTTCCGTAAAATGCCAACCAGGCGGAAAAGGACAAACTCCCAGCACTCACAGGTCGCCAGGAACTGTCAAAGTTCTCTAACTCAGGGGTCCTCGGCGGAAGGCTGCCTTCTGCCCCGCACAGAGAGCCAAGTCAGGTCACCACGGTCTTCAGGGATCACGAGGCGGCTACTCTCTCTCTCTTACTAATAAATAATGTAAAAGAAAGATTGGAACCAAAAGTCATCTTCATTCACTACCCACTGGAAGACCAAGGAGCTGAGACACCAAAGAGTTGGATTACAGGAGAGGAAAAGGAAATGCATCCACAGACCCCTGCACAAACTTCTTCAAACTCTGCTCCAGACGTTTCCCACCCACCCACCCGCAAACACACTCAGCTCCAGACTCCCACTCACTAACCCCCAGATGGCCCTCACGACGCGTGCTAACCCCCAAACCTCCACGACCCACGCTCGCTGGTCTGTAGACCCCACGCGGCACGCTCTTCTCCAGGCTCTCTCGCACGCCCTCTCCCCCGGATCCTCACGCAGGGTCTCCCCTCTGCCACCCCAAGCTGACAATCTTCCCGCACGCACAATTCCACACACACAACCCAGTCCGCACCAGCTCCCCGAGTACAAAACCCCCGCCGCCCCGTCCCGAAGTGACAGAGCCCCGAGGCGCTGGGAGGGCGGAAAGGGCGGCACTCACAGGCTCCGCGTCCAGGAGGGCAGGTCCCCGGGCGGCGCCGCCAGCCCGCGCCCGCCGCAGTCCAGCGAGTCCCCAGCGCAAGTGCAGGCAGCCGCGCAGGGCGCCCGCGGGCCGGCCGCGGCGGTCACCGGCTCCAGCTGAAGCAGCAGCAGCCAGAGAAGGAGAAGGCAAGGCGAGCGGCGCGGGGCCCGGACCGCTCCGCCGACCGGCCGCGCCATCTTGTCTGGAGCGCGCTGCGAACTCCGAGCGCTGGGACTGAGAGGACCCGGACGGCCGCAGACGCGGGCGGGCTCGCGGCGCGCTCCGCTCGGCTCTAGGTTCCACGCCGGGGCATGGCCCCCGGCCCAAGTTCTCTCTGCGGCCGCGGCTCCGGCGCTCAGCGGGACCCTGGTGCCCCGGCCGCTCCGCAGCACCCGGCGGGGGCCGCGAACTCCGCGCCCATCCGGGCCGGCCGGCCCGCCCGCGCTCGGTGCGAACTCCGCCGATCCAGGCAGGGGTGCCCAGTCTGCGCTTCTCGTTCACCCGGCGCACGCCGAGTGCCGCTAGCGACACCGGCCGAGGGCAGTGCTGCCGCTGCGCCTGGAAAAGAAGCGTTCAGCCTCGCAGCCCGAGTTCGGCGCAGGCGGGCATCTTCCTCTCGGCTCGGAGCACAAAAACGTAGACCCTGGGCTGGACCGTGCGGCCGGCCTCGCGCTCAGAGGGCACTGTGCGCCTCACTGGCCCCGCGTCGCGGGCAGAGAGCGCGCGCGCGCAGCCTCGGGTTCCGCACGGTTCTACCGCGCAGCGAGAGTTCAGCCGACCTCGCGGCGGAACAATCAGCCGCTCGCCTCTCGCCTCCCAGCGGCCCAGCCCCGGCCGGTCCCCCAGACCCCGCCCCCGGCCGCTCGCCCGCACACACCCCCTGCGCTCCGTGCCCCGCGGCCGCCAACAGACCCACGTTGGAAGCTTTGCAACAGCGCCACGCCACGCCCCCAACGCCTGCTGCTCATTGGCTGCCGGAGTCCAACGGCGGCCAGCCTCGAAGGCCATTGGGCTGCTCGCTGTGATCCCGCCCCTCCCGCTTCGCCGGCCACCCCGCCCCCACACTCTTTTCCCACCCAAGGTGTGAAGGGCGGGAGACTGGGAGGAGAAAGGAAGGGACGGCCCCAGCCTCTTAAAGGGGACGCGCAGGGTGTTGGAGATCTGGGACGCGGGCTGGGAAAAGGAGGCGTGAAGACAAGCCCTCTGCCTCTAGAAGAGGAGAGAAAGTTAAGACGGTAACGCCCCCGTTTTGGAGCTGTCTGGCCCCAGGGCGTTTTCCCTCTTCCTCAGGCTGCAGGCAGGACCGTAGATTAAGAGCAAACCCGAGCCCATTTTCCAGGTGCCTTCCAGGAGCGAAGACACAGGTTTAAAACTTAACACATTTCTTCCTGACTGGGGCATCCTTCCTCCTCGAATAGCCTGGAGCATCTGCTCCTGTCATGTTCTTCACGTCTTAAATCCAGCAATATGTCCTTGATTACCAAAATGGATGTGGGCTGCAGAAACCTAGTTTCAAAGGTGCACCCTCAGTCGCGCGTGGTGGCTCACGCCTGTAACCCCAACACTTTGGGAGGCCGAGGCGAGCGGATCACCTGAGGGGAATTCGAGACCAGGCTGTCCAACATGTACCCGTCTGTACTAAAAAAGAAAAATACAAAAATTAGCCAGGTGTGGTGGCGGACGCCTGTAATTCCAGCTACCTGGGAGGCTGAGGCTGGAGAGTCGCTTGAACCCAGTAGGTGGACGCTGCAATGAGCAAAGATGTCACTGCACTCCAGCCTGGTCTTTCGCAAGACTCCTTTGAAAAAAAAAAAAAAAAGAAAGTGCACTTTCCTCTCCAGCCCCTAGTCAGTAGAAAGGTACTTCTAGAAATGCTCCAGCCTTTGATAAAGGAGTTGTTGTTTTGGGGTTTTTGTTTTAATCAGAGCATTTTTAACATGATTTTCAAAAAGCCATAGTGTACTCGTAAGAGTCAAAGGAGAAATAATAGTTACAAAGCTTCCTATTTTGGCCCTTACAGATCAGACCATAGTAGTTGTGTGTTATGATAGTACATGGAAACATGAAGGAAGACACACAGACACACACACATTGAGAAAAAAGGAAAAAGATTAGCACTGTAACATATAGCTGCCTTCTGGGCATTTTAGTTTGCTGGTGTCTCATATCCCTTCCCAACAGAATGCAAATTACCAACATAACTGTGCACGTTGTCAGGAAAATTAAGCAGGTCAAGTTTGTCGAAAAACATTTGCTCCAGAACATTAAATCTGAGTTGTGTTTTATGGAAGTGGGGTGGGGTGGGAGGTAGAGAGAAGAAGATGTTCCTTAGGGGAAAAAAAGCAAAAAAATAAATAAAAATAAAGGGTTTATTCCATTTTTGACACAATCTAAGAGGTTTGCTTTAATTGAGATGCAGTAAATGTATTAAACTTCCCCTCAGCCTTAAGATCACTTCTTTTCTTTAGCCAAAATGTAATCTTCCTATCCCTTCCTCCCCTTTTTCCACCTTGCCCTTCTGATTCATTGTGCTCTCAGATAATGGTGCCTCATTTTTTTCTTTTTTAATTTTGCATGAGCTCAGCAGTGATGCCCAAAGCAGTGTTCGAATATGTGGGTAAATCAATTCAAATCTAATTCCCAAGAAATATTATCAGAAAAATGCTGCACCTGACCCATTTGACCCAGAGCTTCAACCAGCTTTTATGTTTCATGTGTAATCCACATAAACACACACTTTCCATCTGGACAAGAAGAAATATGCCCCTTGGTTCTATCCCTTTTGGTTATTATAATAATAATAATAAGCAAGGAGAACAGAATTTAAAAGATTCTAAATTTATGAAGTCCTCTAGGTAAGGGTTTAAGTTTTCCACGACCAAAGAACACAAAACAGTAATTTAATGCAGAATACCCACAGCCCTTTCCTGAAATGAAACTGTCAGATCCACCCTGTCCCCACCCCAGAATAAAACAGCATATGCAATGAAATTGAATTGAGCTGATTGAATCTCTTGAGATGCTGACCTAAAATTATCTTTCAGGTTTGTCGGATTTCTAGTACTATAAAATGGGTAATTCTTGTAAAATGTTTTTTCAAATGTGTATGCATGTACTTGTGAGATGCTTTTCTGCAATCCCAGCATTCTGGAGGATAGAATTTAGAGAATCCACAAGGTGAGGGAGTGCCCACAAATCTAAAGCATCCCTTGTGGTATGGCTACCATGCAGCCAGAGAAAAGGATTCCAAAGCCGAGGCACACTTGGGGGGACAGGGCGCCTGAGCCTTGGCAGTTCCTCTCGTCTACAGCAAAGCATGAAGTCATGTCTGCTCCCCATACCATGTATGGAAGTTTGCCCACATACTAGCAACCTGCTTGTGATTGCAATAAGAGTGTGAACTTGGAGAGCAGTGATATCCAGCTCAGGCGGGAATTCACCTACAGTCACCACCTAAGATGAAGGAGACCTCAACAACAACAACAATGGCAAATGCCTAAGGGAATCTATGTCCCTGCTTAGAAAAGTGCAAGTCTTGGTCCATTCAGCACAGAGCAACAGTTGATTTGGGTACTCTAGGTCCTTATTTTCCTCACACTGCAATTTTCATCATTTTAAATGCTTATTCCTTGAATGAATCATCCAGGGATTATAGATTTTCCAGTTCATTCTAATCTGCCCCAGGGATAGCATGGAATCAAATCCCCAGTGAGAATCTCTGCAGGTCTCTCTTGACTACAGAAGCCATAGTTAATCATTCTACACTCACTGCTCAAGAGAGGAACCCAAAATCTAAATAGCCTGAAATCTATTGAGGAGAGAAGCAAATAACAAAATAACAAGAAAAGTTAACCATAAGGATTTTTTTTTTTTTAACACAACTTCCTGGGGACTGAATTTGTGCCAGTTTGCTACAGTTCTAGGTGGTGGTCGTTAGTGGTCTTAAAGAATGCTGAGTTACAGAGGTGCTTTCTTTATGTTAGATGAGATTTTACACTATGTTCAGTACATTAAAAGAGCACCAGGGCACCATTCAGGAGAGCTGGGTTCCAGCCAGGCCTTGTTATCCATGAAAACTTTGGCCATGTTACCCATGAAACCTCTCTTGGAGCTTCCGTTTTCTCAAATAGAAAACAAGGGGACAGGCGTAGTGGCTGTAATCCCAGCACTTTGGGAGGCCGAGGTGGGTGGATCACCTGAGGTCAGGAGTTCCAGACCAGCCTGGCCAACATGGTGAATGAAACCTTATCGCTACTAAAAATACAAAAATTAGCCAGATGTGGTGGTGTGTGCCCATAGTCCCAGCTATTTGGGAGGCTGAGGCAGGAGAATCACTTGAACACAGGAGCCAGAGGTTGCAATAAGCCAAGATTGCACCATTGCACTCCAGCCTGAGTGACAAGAGCAAAACCATCTTAAAAAAAAAAAAAAAGAAAAAAAGAAAAGAAGGATAATGGTGCTTGACCTGGGTGCTGAGAGAGTAAAGGAAGGATCATTTTGATAAAGGAGACAAGGGGCATTATAAACTGTTTAGGTCTATATACATCTAAGGTTTGTTTTCAAGGTGTTATTGAATTGTTAACTCTGAAAAACCGAGCGCCCATATGTATAATATAGATGGAAAATCTTAGCAGGTTCTTTCAGCAGGAAAGCTTCTTGTCCAAGAATGTGACAAAGGATTAATAATTACCTATAAAAGCCCTGAAGACTTGCAGGGTGATGACAGCCCTGCTTTGAGCCTGTTTTGTATCTCTCTTCCAAGGAAAATAAAACTGTGTACTCATTAACTCCTTCCTCGCAATAATCTTGTCAAGGAGATGGATTGGTGGAGAATGTAAGAGAGGAGGCTAATAAGTCTGGGAATAGAATATAAAAAGAGAAAGATTTGAGATCTCCCCACCCCCCATTCCAACATTTGTCTTTGGTGGAGGTGGGGAGAGGTGTGTTTTCTTGTGCCATCTCTGGCGACTGGAATATTGGTTAATGCCCAAACGTGCCAGGCTGCAGCTGCTGCAGTTCCAGAGCAAGAATGGTAGGTTGATGCCTGCAGCTCACCTGTGACCCTTCAAAAGTTCTACCCTCCTCCGCAGAGCATCAGGGAGCAAAAACCTTTAGAGTCCATTTTCTAACACAAACTAGAACCTTGACACTTGTCCTTGCCTTGTGAATGTGAAATGTTTACTGGTTCACTGAAAGGATGAAAAAAAATGAGCAAAGATAGGAGCATTTCAGAATTTGGAGATGGAGATTCTGGAGTGATGTTCATTATAGGAGGCAGTCCCTTACCTCTGACAGTGATGATGAAGGGAGGGACTAATTACATCATGACCGGAGACTGCACCTCTCCCTCACAATCTGCTGCCTTTGCAAATGTCACTCGGAGAAGTACATGAAGGCGAGTTCAGGGAGGAATCAAAGTTTATGCCTCAGTGCCAGCAACTCATAACTAACACTTCAATGTATGTAAGGAACAGCACATTGATCATAACTTATAATAATAATCTTTATGAAGTCATATACCTTATATTTTTCAAAGCATTGTCACATCATAACACAGCTATCATTTATGGAGCACTTTATTGAGCGCTTTATATACTTTTTTCATTGAGATAGGAGCTAAGAAAAATGTTTAAGGACACACAAGCTAATAAGTGACAGGGCCAAGATTCCAAACCAGTTCTGTGGACACCAAGGATCTTTTTTTGGTTTGGGTACAGTGGCTCATATGTGCAATCCCAGCACTTTGAAAGGCCAAGACGGCTGATCACTTGAGGTCAGGAGTTTGAGACCAACCTGGCCAACATGGTGAAATCCCATCTCTACTAAAAATACAAATATTAGCTGGGCATGGGGGTGCGTGACTGTAGTCCCAGCTACTCAAGAGGCTGATGCAGGAGAATCACCTGAGCCCAGGAGGCAGAGGTTGTAGGGAGCTGATATCGAGCCATGGCATTCCAGCCTGGGTGACAGAGCAAGATCCTGTCTCAAAAACAAAAAGAAAACAAAAAACAGAAGATCTATTTTGACATTTGAGCTTCCTAAACTTTGAATATGAAATTTGTTATTGTTCCTGCTTTACAGATGAGAACGCTGAGGGTCAATGATTGCCCCAAGGTCACACAGAATCAGGAATAAATACAATCTTAAATCACAAGTTTTATCACAACCACCAATACACATACTTTATATTCAGTGAAAGTCTTATGAAGTGTATCATGAAGCTTCTTTCTCAGGGATGCCATGAGAATGGATGTAATTTCTTTACTTTTTCATGTTTACTAATAGATTTCCAAAGTTCTCTCTATGATTAATAAGCTAAAATGTTAAATGATAAACATATTGACTTTTTTCTCACACCATACACAGCAGCACTTGTATAAGCACAGTGGTTAATAATTACTGAGCACTTACTATGTGCTAGGCATTATTTCACATTGTGGCTTACTTTGACTGAAGAATTCTATGAGGTACCTTAGAGATAGTCATCCTATAGACGAAGTTACTGAAACTCTGAGGCCCATCCACTTGCCCACATTATACCCTAATTTGGTGCTGAGCAGGAAAAGGCTCACAGCTGACCTATCCCAATCACATATCCTCTCTTATCATTCTCGCTTTTGATTAGTTTTCCTGTTTATCTCTCCCTCCAAACTGGTAGTTTAGTAATTAAAAGACAGAGTCTAAATCCCCTTTTGGTATTCCTGTTGTCTAGCACAATTTCAAGGTAGGCACAGAGACAATATTTGCTGAGTGACTCTTGCCCCCCCTGCAAGGAGGGAGAATTATCAGGCCTCTTTCCTCCCCCATTTTATTTTATACATGCTTGAGATTCAAATCTGTGCATTAGCCACATCAATATCACCTGGAGCATCTCAGCAATGTGACCCTTAAGGCCGGGCATGGCAGCTCACACCTGTAATCACAGCACTTTGGGAGCCTGAGGTGGGCAGATCACTTGAGATTAGGAGTTTGAGACCGGCCTGGCTAACACGCTGAACCCCATCTCTACTAAAAATACCAAAATTAGCCAGATGTGGTTACACGTGCCTGTAGTCCCAGCTACTCGGGAGGCTAAGGCAGGAGAATCACTTGAACCAGGGAAGCAGAGGTGGCAGTGAGCTGAAATCGTGCCACTGCACTCCAGCCTGGACGACAGAGTAAGATTCCACCTCAAAAAATAAAAAATAAAAATTTTAAAAAGGCCGCACGCAGTGGCTCATGCCTATAATCTCAGCACTTTGGGAGGCCAAGGCAGGCAGATCATGAGGTTAGGAGTTCAAGACCAGACTTGGCCAACATGGTGAAACCCCATCTCTACTAAAAAATACAAAAAATTAGCTGGGCATGGTGGCTTGTGCCTATAATCCCAGCTACTTGGGAGGCTGAGTAGGAGAATTGCTTGAACCGGGGCCCAGGAGGTGGAGCTTGCAGTGAGCTGAGACAGCGCCACTGCACTCCAGCCTGGGCTACGGAGCAAGACTCCATCTCAAAAAAAAAATGTAATTTCAAAAATAAAGGCAAGCATGTGGTTGGAATTACCGCACCTAAACTGAAGAGCATTCAAAACATCTGCTGCCCATGAGATTTTGGTAAAATCCTCTCGTGCCATTCAACTCTCTTTTCCTTCACCATGCATTCAGTCTAATAAAAAGCATTTGTGAATTTTATGGCCTGTTATATTTGTTTCCAAAAAGACAGTGGGGTTTATGACACATTTCAAATTTATTGTAAACTTACAGACAGACACTTATACTTTTCACTGTCATTCTTATCCATGAGCCACATTCTTCAGACCATCATTTAAATATCCTTATTTCCCCGGGGGAGCTTGACACTCTTCTTGGATTAGGTGCTATAAATCAAAGAAAAGTTTTTGTCTTGTCACCATACTCCCAATCCCCACCCTAGCAAAAAAACCACAAGTCTTTCTTATTTGAAGTGCCTTGCCTGGGTACTATTTGGAGAAGGCAGCTGTATGGAAGGACCATCAGCTGATGGCCACTAGCAGTTTCTCCCCACAAGAGGCAAAGTCTATTTTCTCTCCCTCTTAAATCTAGATTGGCTTTGTGCCTTGCTCTGACCGATAGAATGTGGTAGGAGTGACACTGTACCAGCTCTGAGCCTGGCAGCTTTGTCTGTCACCCACTTCCTACCAAAGCTGTCATGTAAGGAAGTCCAGGCTGCCCTCCTAGAAATAGAGGCCCTGGAGAAGAGACCATAAAGAGAGAGAGGGCATGTGGAAGTAAACTGGGTGGCCCAGCCGACCCAGGCAGCACCATAACCCCAGACATGAGAGTGAAGTCATTTTGGACCTTTTAGCACAGACCAGCTAAATGCAACTGCACAAATGAGCCTTGTCAACATCACATGAGCAGGGCTACGCCATCCCCAAGAGCCTTGCCCAAATTCCTGACCCACAAAATTATAGCCAATAAAAAAAGATCTTGTTTTAAGCCACTAAATTTTGGGGTGACTTGTTTGTTATGCAGCCACAGATAACTGAGATAACAAATGTGGCTAAGTGAGCATGCAATAAAACGAGTGGATCTTGGGGGGAGGGATAACATCTAATCAAATAAACCTGTCATTAGGAGTGTCAAAAAAATTAGTCTTATCAGTTGACCTTCCTGGCATGTTTGTCAGGGCCCTTGATTGAGTGCAACACGCTAACTAGCTGATGCCATTGAACAAAACTTCTTAGGTAATAAATAGTCCGGTTCTTCAGCAGGCCACAAAACAGGTTCCCTTCCACTTCTCTTGGAAACAGGTATGAGAGAAATGCAGAGCATCTGCTTATTTATAAAAGGTATGTTTTCCTGTGTAACTCCATGGCAGCAAGGTAAAATAACTGATTGAGAGGATGAAATAATTGAAGTTCTCTTCTGTTCTTCCTGAAAATATCAGATACAGCTTAAAGCGTTTACTCCATTTTTTCATTAGGGACAAATACATTAGTATTGAAAAATGGAATCCCAGCCATAAAACTGACATTGAGATACAGCGCTTGGGGGTATGTTTTGATAGGGGGTGACAGAGGTGGGGATTATACCTCTTAGCTGTGTGCTAACCTTTAAGGTCTGCAAAGCACAGCTTACTGCCTCCTTATGTATTTATAATCTTGCACTCTTCTCGCACTCTCGTTTGTTAGAAGCCATCACTGTGAAGCACTGTGGCATACAAAATCAAGTTAGCTAAGTCCCTGCCATCAGAGAGTTGATAATCTTATGGTGTTGTTGACTGCTAGGTCCCCAGAATCTAGAACAGTGCCTGACACATAGCAGGCATTCAACAAATATTACTGAATGAATACATGATCAAATGAATGAATGGTTTTCTGTATGTGGACCTCATTTTCTGGTCAAGCATATAAGCAGGTCACAGGAAGCAGGTCACAGAATCACAGGCTATCTGAAGACAAAGGGATTTCATGTCTTTGAGTGCAGGGGTCAGGCTTCACCTCAGATCTGCTGGGTCAGAAACTTCTGGTGACCAACCACCTAGGTTTGGAACTCAGGTGTTTCCCAGGTTGTGGGACTTCAAGTGCTGAAATAGGAAAAGTTTTGGAAAAAATCAGGCCAAATTGGTCACCCTAATTGGAATCCTAGTTTCTAAATGCACATTTGGAACCTTTTGCATGCCATATAGCTACACTATGTGAGAACCTACTACAGTATGCATAGGGAAATAACTTGAGTGTTTCAAATGTATTAACTCATTTGATCCTCCTTATAGCCCTATGAGGCAGAACTATTAAAATCTTTCCTTTCTATAAAGTAGAACACTGAGGTGCAGAAGGAATTAATCCACTTAAGATCACACAGATAGGAAATTAGACTACAGAGCTCACACTTTTATTACTATTATTATTGTTGTTGTTATTATTGAGATAGGGTCTTGCTCTATATCCCACATTGGGGTGCAGTAGTGCCATCTCAGCTTACTGCAACCTCCAAGTAGCTGGGACTACAGATGCATCCCACTATGCCCAGATAATTTTTCGTATTTTTAGTAGCGACAGGGTTTCATCATGTTAGCTAGGCTGGTCTCAAACTCCTGAGCTCAAATGATCCTGCAGCCTCAACCTCCCAAAGTGCTGGAATTACAGGCATGAGACACTGCACCCAGCCCAGAACTCACACTTTAAACCAGCGCTCTCATATACTTCATTATAGTAGATACCCAGCACCTTCTCAAAAAAGTTTTAAACCTCATCCCTTTGTTTGTATTCATAACACCTTTCACGGTTTGCAGTTATTGTTAGATTTTGTCAGCCCATTTTGTACCTGACTCTTTCTAATAGTAGAGCTGGAGCCTGATGCCAGGGATGTCCACTCTACCCCGCAGGGTCTCTCACAGCACTTGGCATGAGAAAAGCTCAGGACATATGTATGAATGAATGCAGTAGACACGAAACACGGTAGGTTGACTGAAGGACTGATGAGGTCGATTTCTAGCTCAAATGGAATCTAATATTAACCATGTTTCAGCCACCATCCAGGTAAAAATGCTGGCCAAACTTGGGCTTCACATGGAATTAATTTGGCCTCAAGTATTTATTTTCATTTTTGGAGACAGCATCTCACTCTGTCACCCAGGCTGGAGTGCAGTGGTGCAATCTCAGCTCACTGCAACCTCCACCTCTCAGGTTCAAGCAATTCTCCTGCCTCAGCCTCCCAAGTAGCTAAGACTACAGGCACACACTGCCACGCCCATCTAAATTTTTTTTTGTGTTTTTAGTAGAGACAAGGTTTTGCCATGTTGCCCAAGCTGGTCTTGAACTCCTGAGCCAAGTACAGCAATCTGCCTGTACTTGCTGTACAATGAGACTGTACTTACTGTACAGTCCCCAAAGTGCTAGGATTACAGGCGTGAGCCACCGCACCTGGCCAAAGTGTTTGTTTTTTTTTTTCAAAATTTGAATTTGACCTACCTTTAGAAGGTAGGCCTCTGCTGTCTTAATTCATATTTCCTGTGCGCCCACCTGACCAGGCATTTGAGTTTGCCTCTATGATCCCAGCCTTTCTCTAACACTCATTCATTTATCCTTTACAGCAAGCCTACGTAGTAGGCATTTCCGTCAACAGTTTATAAATAAGAAAACTGGCCGGGCGCGGTGGCTCAAGCCTGTAATCCCAGCACTTTGGGAGGCCGAGGCGGGTGGATCACGAGGTCAAGAGATCGAGACCATCCTGGTCAACATGGTGAAACCCCGTCTCTACTAAAAATACAAAAAATTAGCTGGGCATGGTGGTGCGTGCCTGTAATCCCAGCTACTGAGGAGGCTGAGACAGGAGAATTGCCTGAACCCAGGAGGCGGAGGTTGCGGTGAGCCGAGATCGCGCCATTGCACTCCAGCCTGGGTAACATGAGTGAAACTCCGTCTCAAAAAATAAATAAATAAATAAATAAATAAATAAGAAAACTGAAGCCCGGAAAGCATAGGTAACCTGGCCGAGATAAAAACTTACGAACTGGGGACTAATACTCAACTCAGGGCTAACTCCTCATGCTGTATCCACCCCCTCACTCCTTAGCCACTAAGTGCCTCTAGACATCACATGAATGAGAGAGCTATTACTTCTCAGTCAACATGTCTGTTTTACAAGGGTGAGGCTTCTACACAAAGGATAAGACTCCTCCTGCATTCAATACAGGCAACCCAAATGTGTCCCAGGGGCTCCTAAATGTTTCTCTCCCATGATTCACCACCTCTCCTGTGCTCTGCAGCAGACACGGTGTTCTGAAAGCTAAGTGGGTGGGACAGTCCACTGTGGGAAATGCTTTTGGAAGATCTAGGTGAGAACTAAGAACTGACCATTGGACTTAGCATCAGATTTTATTCCAACCTTGATGATGGCTTTTTTGGCGAAGTAGAGAGAACAAAGCCAAGATTAGAATATTAAAGAGAGAACTGAAGATAATGATTTGGCACAATGAGGATAGCCCTTTTGAGGAGTTGTGCTATAAAAGCAGAGAAATGGGATGATCGCTGGAGAGGGAAGTGGAGTCAAGAGAGTTTGTTTTATTTTGAGATAAAAGAAATAACATGGCATTTTTAATGATGAAAATACATTTGTAGAGAATAGAAAAAAGGCAATAATGTACTAGGGGCAGGGGAGAAATGTGAGAAGAATATTCTTGAATAGCCAAGAGTGGTCAAGAGGAGAGGAAGATTTTACCTGGGACCAAAGAGTGTTAACAAGCTGGAAGGCAGATTACAGGCACACCTTAGAGATACTGCAGGTTTGGTTGTATACCACTACAATAAAACAAATATTACAGTAAAGAGAGTCACAACTATGCTGGCTTCCCAGTGCATACAAAAGTTATGTTTTCACTGTTCCATAGTCTATTAAGCATGCAATAGCATATGTTTTAAAAAAAAAAGTACATATCAGTCAGGCATGGTGGCTCACGCCTGTAATCCCAGTGCTTTGGGAGGCCAAGGCAGGTGAATCGCGAGGTCAGGAGTTTGAGACCAGCCTGGCCAAGATGGTAAAACCCCATCTCTACTAAAAATACAAAAAATAATAATAATAACTGGGCATGGTGGCCAGCACCTATAATTCCAGCTACTCAGTAGGCTGAGGCGGGAGAATCACTTGAATCTGGGAGGAAGTTCAAGTGATTCTCCTGCCTCTAGCCTGGTGACAGAGCAAGAGCTCATCTTAAAAAAAACCGTACATATCTTACTTTAAAAGTGTTTTATTGCTAAAAAATGCCAACGATCATCTGAGCCTTCAGCAAGCTGTAATCTTCTTGCTGGTGGTGGGTCTTGCCTCAATGTTTGATGGCTGCCGACCTAATGAGGGTGGTAGTTGCCAAGGCTGAGGTGACTGAGGCAATTTCCATAAATAAGATAACAGTAACATTTGCTGCAGAGACTGATCCCTCCTTTTCAAGATTTCTCTGTAACATGCCAAGCTGTTTGATAGCATTTTACCCATGGTAGAACTTTTAAAATTGGATTCAATCCTCTCAAATCCTGCCTCTGCTTTATCAACTAGGTTGACGTGAAATTTTAAATTCTTGGGCATTTCAACAGTGCTCTCAGCATCTTCACAGGAAGCATATTCCATCTCAAGAAACCACTTTCTTTGCTCATCCATAAGAAGAAACTCCTCACCTGCCCACGTTTGAGCATGAGATTGCAGCAATTCAGTCACATCTTCAGGCTCCACTTCAAATTCTTGTTCTCTTACTATTTCCATTACATCTGCAATTCCTCCCCCCACTGAAGTCTTGAACCCCTCAAAGTCATCCAGGAGGGTTGAAATAAACTTCTTCCAAACTCCTGTTAATTTTGAAGAACATTCATGGCTTCTAAAATGGTGAACCATATCCAGAAGGTTTTCAATTTACTTTGCCCAGATCCAGCAGAGGAATCACTATCTGTGGCAGCTGAAATACATTGCAAAATTTATTTCTTAACTAATAAGACTTGAAAGCTGAAATGACTCCTTGATCCAGAATGGGGTGCAGAATGGATGTTGCGTTAGCAGGCATGAGAACAACGTTCATCTCCTTGGACATCGTCATTAGAACTCTTGGGTGACCTACGGCACTGTCAATAAACAGTTATATTTTGAAAGATATCTTTTCCTCTGAGAAGTGGGTTTCAACAGTGGACTTGCTATATTCAGGAAATCATGCTATAAACAGATGTGCCATCATCCAGGTTTCATTGTTCCACTTCGAGAGCAGAGGCAGAGTAGATTTAGCATCATTCTTAAGAACCTTAAGGTTATCAGAATGGTCAATGAGCATTGGTTTCAACTTAAAAAGTCATCAGTTGCATTGGCTCTAACAAAAGAATCATCCTGTCCTTAGAAGCTTTAAAGCCAGACATTGATGTTTCTTCTCTAGCTGAGAAAGTCCTAGATGGCATCTTCTCCCAGTGGAACACTGTTTCATCTACATTGAAAACCGATTGTTTAGCATAGGCACTTTCATCTGTGATCTCAGATAAACCTTCTGGATAACTTGCTGCCACTTCTCCATCAGCACTTGCTGCTTCACTTTGCACTTTTATTTCATAGGGATGGCTTTTTCCTTACACCTCACGAACCAATCTCTGCTAGCTTCTGCTACTTTTCTTCTGTAGCTTTATCGCCTCTCTCAGCCTTCATAGAATTGAAGAGAGTTGGGGCCTTGCTCTGGATTGGGCTCTGGCTTAAGAGAAAGTTGTGGCTAGTTTGATCTTTTATGCAATCCTCTCATACTTTCTCCATATCAGCAACAAGGCTGTTTAGTTTTTTTATCATTCCTATTTTCCCTGGGGTAGCATTCTTTTTTTTTTTTTTTTTTTTTTTTTTTTTGAGACAGGGTCTTACTCTGTCACCCAGGCTGGAGTGCAGTGGAGTGATCTTGGCTCACCACAGCCTCTGCCTCCCAGGCTCAAGTGACCCTCCCATCTCAGCCTGCTGAGTAGCTGGGACCACAGACGTATGCCACCACACCCGACTAATTTTTTGTATTTTTGATAGAGACAGGGTTTCTCCATGTTCCCCAACCTGATCTTGACCTCCAGCACTCAGGAAGTCCATCCACCTTGGCTTCCCAAAGTGCTGGGATTACAGGTGTGAGCCACCGTGCATGGCCTGGGGTAGCACTTTTAATTTCTTTCAAGAACTTTTCTTTTGCATTCACAACTTGGCTAACTGGTGCAAGAGGCCTAGCTTTCAGCCTGTCTCAACTTTCAACTTGCCTTCCCCACTAAGCTTAATTATTTCTAGCTTTTGATTGAAAGTGAGAGGTGTATGACTCTTCCTTTCACTTCAACACATGGAGGCCATTGGACAGTTATTCACTGGCCTAACTGCAATATTGTTGTGTCTCAGGAAAGAGGAGGTCCAAGAGGAGGGAGAGAGACTGGGAAATGGTGGCTGGTGCAGCAGCCAGAACGCACACCACATTGACCTGTTAAGTTTGCCATCTTCTATGGCATGGTTTGTGGCATCTCCCCAAAGTAACAATAGTAACACCCCCCTCTAAGAGTGAAAGTGGGTCAGGAGTTAAAATCTTTGAGGATCAGTAGATGACTGCTATAAGGTAGCAGAGGGTTTGGGGAGGCGTGGATAAGAGAATCTGAAATCATAAGATTGAGCCAGGAATGGAGGCTCATGCCTATAATTCCGGCACTTTAGGAGGCTGAGTCAGGAGAATCCCTTGAGCCCAGGAGTTGGAGACCAGCCTGGGCTATTTAGTGAAACTCTGTCTCTACATTAAAAAATAAATAAATAAAATTTAAAAAAAAATAGCTGGGCATGGTGGTACATGCCTATGGTCCTAGCTACTCAGCAGGCAGAGGTAAGGGGAATCACCTGAGTCCAGGAGGTCAAGGCTGCACTGAGCCGTAATTGCACCACTGTAATCTGGAGCCTGGGTGACAGGGTGAGACCCTTCTCAAAAAAAAAGAAGAAAGAGAAGGAGAAGAAGTGGAGAAAATATTATTAAGAAAATTATAAAGAAGATAAAATATATTTACAATTTAAGTGCAAGTGGATCATCATACAAGTCTTTATCCTTGTCTTCATATTGAGTAGGTTAAGGAGGAGGATGGAGAGGAGGGATTGGTCGTGCTGTCCCAGGGGCAGCAGAGGCAGAAGAAAACCCATATATAAGTTGATTTGCACTGTTCACACTTGTGTTGTTCAATGGTCAACTCCACTGTACTCCACCATTGTATCACAAAAGCAGCCATAGACTATATGAATATGAGCTTATTCATTTAGAATATGTGTAAGTGCAATACAATAAAACTTTATTTACAAAAACACATTGCAGGCCTGCAGGTGGAAATCTGCTAACTGCCGATCAATACTGCTGAAAAAGCTCAGCTAGGAGAAGGTCTAATGAACAAAAACAGAACATGCTTATCTGAGGACCAAGAATAAAAAGGATATAAATTTAGGATCCTGGTTGCAAGCAGAGTGGCCATGTATAGTTGTGAAGGTTGTTCACTGCACAACCCCGGGGACACTAGTCACATAGATTCCATATGCTGTGCAGGGCATAATCTGCATAGCCACACTTGACAGTCCTAGTCGCAAGTAACGTCAAGGATTTTACTATAATAAAGGAGTTGAGAGGAGCCTCAAGCCTGAGAGAATGTCTCTACTCTTTTTTTTTTTTTTTGAGATGGAGTCTTGCTCTGTCGCCCAGGCTGAAGTACAGTGGCACGATCTCAGCTCACTGCAACTTCCACCTCCTGAGTTCAAGTGATTCTTCTGTCTCAGCCTCTCGAATAGCTGGAACTACAGTCATGTGCCACCATACTCAGCTAATTTTTGTGTTTTTAACAGAGACGGGATTTCACCATATTGGCCAGGCTGGTCTCGAACTCCTGACCTCGTGATCCACCCACCTCGGCCTCCCAAAGTGCTGGAATTACAGGCGTGAGCCACCAAGCCCGGCCACAGATCTCTAATCTTTCTAGAAAAACAGTCACTGCTTTTACTGAGCACCTGGCTTAGGAATATATAAACATTATCTCATATAATCCTCCTAGCATGGCTGTAAGGTATATATTTTCCTCATTTTATTTTAAGGTTCAGAAAGGCTGAGCAATTTGCCTAATGTACCCAGCTAGAAAATATGTAAACCAACGTTTGCCTGACTCCCAAGTCTGTCTTCCTTCCTATTCGCCTCTCCTTTCAAACCGGTTACAAGGTTCTCTAATGATGACCCAGTCAAACATACATTAAAAAATTTCTTCTGGAAACCTAATTAAAGATAATTACATACCTTAAAAGACACTAAAAATACGGCAGGCATGCCAACAAAGAAGACAGTTCTTATTATATCAATGTCTTTATGGATTTGGATTCTGTTCAGAAAAGCTCAGGCTCAAAAGGTAATTGCTGGCAGCATGCAGAATCCATCAACCCATAATTAACATATGACAATTATTCTAATTGCCTCAAACAACATTTCTATGTTTTTAATTGTAGAGCAATTTGCCAATAGCATTGTTAATTGGCAATTTATATTTTAAACCTGCAAAGGACAATGGGTCCTTATTTCCTCTGAGGCAACTGCATGCATTAATTGAATTTTAAAAATACATTTTCTTCTTTTCTCTGACCCCAGGACCTCCTTCAGATGGTTCTTATTGCAGTTCCTTCTGGCCAAAGTGTGTTTTCTCTGGGTAACTTAATCTTCCTTTAGCACTTTAATACATTTTCATAACAATTCGCTTAGACCAGATCCTTGTTTCTCTCTAGACAACCTGAGCAAGGCTCCTGTTGACTTCAAAGGGAAAATAGTGGGTGCAGGGAAAACGAGGAAATCTGGTTCCTGGTTCAAAAAACCTCCACAAGCTATAAAACCTCACTGGTGTCTTCCTGTGTGTTAAGAGCCAATTAATATATGTGAGTGAAGCCTTTGTACGAAACCACCCTGGCAACTCGTGAACTTGCTGGGAAGCACAGCAGCTAATACAAACCAATGTTTCGTGGACCCAGTTCCCATGCAGACCCCCCATTTACTCATAGGGAGGGAATGAGAAGAGTAAGAATTGCCTCAAAAGGCAGAAAAGCAATAAAGACCACCATTGATTCTCTCTTTCTGTCTCCCTCTCCATTCCTTCAACACACAATTATAGACCACTTTGAACCAAACACTTGGCTAAGTATCAAAGATTAAAAATAATTCATTACCTAAGCATCAACCACCAGCCCAAACGTTAAGGGTCACCTTCCTCTGGTATGTTTGGGAATGAGGTGGTAAGCCTGGCACGGCTCCTCAGTGTTACAGAATCTTCCCTTTGGCCTGCTGGCTGTCACCTGGAGCTCCTGAGCTCAGCCCTGCCACAGGATGCTGCTCCTCTATGTGGACTTTAGTGGAGGGGAGCAGGAGGGGCAAGGTGCCTTTAGCTTGTCCCTTCTTGACCCCACTGAAACCAGCACCAGGACCAAAACCTCTACCTTGTAAAGCTGTTCTAGAATATGAGAATTTAGGGATGATCTAGAAGTGACTATGATGGAAATTGAAAGACAAAGCTTTAATAATATCAAACTCCTTTTAACTTAATATAACTGCTCCCCATAGACAAGGGGAAGGGAGAGAAAAGCCAATACCTTGACAGAGATTTCTAGCCTGGGATTGTTTCTCAGACTTCTGGGCACCCTCCTCCCAAGACCATCACCTGCAGACACAGTGGAGCTGAACTCTGGACTTATGTTAACTGAAGAGCTCTACCTGTACCAAGTCAATCAGAATCCCTGGATATGGGGCCTAGGGATCAGTAGATACGTTTTTCTCTCCCCAGGTGATTTTCATGTGCAGCTAGGATTGAGACTTCCTGCCCTAGGATAGATCCTGTGCCACCACCAGGCCATGGGGTGGAGTAGGGGTGGGGGTGTGGGTGGACGATGTCAGCATAGGTCCCAAAGCTGGAGTTATTCAGTCTAGACTGGAGTTTGCAAATTGAAGGCCCACCCACAGGCTGGATTCAGCCCACAGATGTGTTTTGTTTGGCCCGCATGGGGCTTTAAAAACATGAATTACTTGCCAGCATTTGTTAATGAGAAATATATTGCACAAAAATCTGGATATCTGGCTTCTTTTGGAAAATAGGAATATCTGACTACTCTTGGTCTAAATTTCTTTGTGACAACAATTGGCTGGAGGGGAGGAGCCACCAGCCCTTTAGGTACAGCCTGTGCTCTTGGATTCACCATAGTCTTCACTGCTCTCTAATCTCACACTGGTCCCACCCCACTCATTTACCTCCCTGGCCTCTATAGCTCTGCTTAATGAGGCACACAGGGGAAAGGGAGGAAGCTTTGTCTCCCTTTGTAATATCCTCCCCATGAAGTACAATCCAAGGACTGACATCCACAGGATAAGAATGTAGATAAACACAAGAGATTCCTAAGAATCACAGAACAGGACTATTTTTCTATATACAACTGAAACAGGAGAGTTCCCCGATTTCCTTCGAAGGACCGGCAACAGTGTGACTCACCTGTTCGGTCATCCCCGAGGCTCAAAACCCTAGGGTGAGCATGCAGATGGTCAGGTGCAGAGGCTGGGATGAGTGCTTTGGGTTCTCAGCCCTGTGGTAGCGTCTAGGAGTGGGTGTCTGCACTCCAGTGTTACCAGGCTCTTTCAGCTTTGCCATCTGCAGACGGCTTGTGTGTTAATCAGCTCAATGGACCCTCTGCTTTGCCGCAAGGACAGAGGGCCAGTGTGACAGCCTTCTGTATCCTGAGCTCTTGCTCAGTGTCCCAAAAGAATTGGATCCCATGTGGGCTAGAAGGATTAGTGCAAGGTTTTACTGAGTGGTGGAGGTGGCTCTCACTGAGATGGATGGGGAGCCAGGAGAGGGACGGAGTGGGAAGGTGGTCTTCCCCTGGAACTGGGCCACCCAGCAACCGGACTCTCCTCCTACCACCCACGGCCAAACTCCCCTCCCTCTTCTCTCTCCCTCTCTGCTGCATCACTCCTCTTTTTCTCTTTCTCATCATTCTGCTTCATTGGTCTGTTGGTCTGATGGTCTGCAGGTCCGCTCTGGAGCATAGGTTTTGGGATTTCTACGGGGGCAGGATAGCGGGTGTGGCAGGCCAAAAGACAGCTATTGGGGCACAAAAACAGAAATGCCTCTTCTCATTTAGGGCTGTGGGTATCCAGACTTGAGGGTGTGGCCTTTGCCAGGGAACCACTCTCTTGTACCCAGTATTTCCCTGTCTCTTGTCCGTATCACAATTAATCTGCCCAGGGCTCTGCCTACAATGGAGAGTGCTTAACCTTATCATCACAGAGTTTGGAGGCCCAACCCATTTCTATCCTCACCTCCACCTCTGCTCTTTGCTCAACCTCAGGCTTGAGCTTGCACAGGAAAAATCCCACCTCACACCCTTCAAGTATCCACCCTTTCAACGATACACAGTTACTGTTTATCAATGCCTTAGGCTAGGTCAGGTTGCCATGCCAGATGGCCTCACACCTGTCTTCCTGGGGCAGTATTTCCCAACATCTGACTCCCACACCTCCTGGCAGAATTCTATGCCCCAGTTCAGATTACTGAATCTAGATATCTAGAGGTGGGGCCAGGCACCCACATTTAATGTGCCCAGTGAGCGTTCTGCTCAGTAACAGCAATAGCAGCTACACTTACGATGTGCTTCACATGTGTTATCTTATTGAATCTTCATAAAGATCCTTGAGTTGGGTAGTAGTAGCACCTCTTTGCAGGGGAGGAAAACTGCAGCACGGAAGTTAGGTAACTTGTCCAAGTTCACACCGCTGGTAAGTAGCAGAGCTGAGATGGCGCTCACCTGCTCTGGTTGGTGATCCTGTGCTCTAAGCGATAGGGAGGCAAGTGATGAAGTCATGAACCTCCAGGCCAAGTCATTCAAGGAAGATGGGGTAGAGTTTGTCAGTTACTATGATGAAACATAGGCCTTGTTTTCTGTTACTTGAAATTGTTTTGAGGTAGAGACTAGACAAAAGCCTCTTACCTATAACATATGGCAGCATATGATTAGATGACAAAAAATATCCTGTGTCCCATAGGATCTACTCTCTGCTTGTCTCTCAGGGACCATCTT
Organism: Sapajus apella; assembly: GCF_009761245.1. Lineage (NCBI taxonomy): Eukaryota > Metazoa > Chordata > Mammalia > Primates > Cebidae > Sapajus > Sapajus apella. Next base: position 17,774,634 of record NW_022436963.1, read on the forward strand.
CTGCATTTAATTCCAGCCTTTCTGCTGTCCTCCTGGTCCTTAGGCTGGGACTTAGCAGGTGTTGTTTCCTCTATCTGAATAGATGATGGGTGGGATCTGGTGGGAGGTCGTCATTTGCCTTGGATCTCACAAACAGTTCTTTCTTGTGCCTCCAGCTCTGCTCAGCTCAGCTCAGCTCAGCTCTTGTCTTCTCAGAGAGGCCTTTCCTGATTTCTCTGGCTGAAGTTGCCTCTTTCTTCCTCCTAGTCATCTCTTTCTCATCAGCTTAAAAAATGAATAGCACTTACTGAGATTTTCATATTCATACTTAGTTTCTTTGCATAGAGTGGGTCTTCCTGTGCTAGCATACAAGTTCCATGAGAGGAAGGTGGTTGTCTGTGCTGCCCTTTGCTGTTTCTTCCATGTCTAAACAGTAAATGGCACACTGTAGGGTGAGTAATTGGGTAAATGACTAGGCAAAGCTCTCCCTCTCCTGTAGGACAACTCACATTTCCTTACCATGCTAAGCTAGGGGGCTACAAAGATAAAATATTACCCAACTACTGCCCACAGGAATTTTAAGTTGTAAGAAAAACACAAAACAAAGCCTGATTTCTCTTTCCTAGAACAGAATAGTTTCCTGTGTACAAAGGACATGAATAGGATATGAATTAGGATGGTGACAGGTGAATAATGCACATAATTCTTGGAGTTAGGCATTCTTTTTTTTTTTTTTCAACGAAAGAAAAGAACAGATTCATTGAAATGAAAATACATTCCACAGAGTGGGAGGGGCTCCAGCAAGTGACTCAGCAGCTGTTAGGCATACTTATTATTCCAAAAGTGAAATTTTCATCTTGGACAAAACTAAGGGTTTCTACATTTCCTTATGAAAAGCTTAAACAATCATTTCGAGACAGGGTCTTGCTCTGTCACCCAGACTGGGGTACAGTGGTGTGATTATGGCTCACTACAGCCTTGATCTCTCATGCTCAAGCGATTCTCCCATCACAGCCTCTTGAGTAGCTAGGACTACAGATGCATACCACCATGCCTGGCTATTTTTAGTATTCTAGTTTTTTTTTTTGTAGAGACAGGGCTTCATTATGTTGCCTAGGCTGGTCTCGAACTCCTGGCCTCAAGCAATCCTCCCTCCTCTGTCTCCCATGGTATTGGGATTAGAGGCATGAGCCACTGAACCTGGCCTTATTTTCTTTTGTAAATAAATAATACATTAAAACAGTTGTTAAATTGTGCCTAGTCAGAGTATGAAGAAAACAGTCTCCTTATACACTGGCAATAGCATGTACATGAAAGAACAAACAGGCTGTTAAAATTTTTGTAAGCAGGGTCCGTGGGGGCCCCACAATTACAGGAGAAGCTTCTCTTAAGGCCCCCAGGGTCAGCCAAGTAGCACAGATGGGGCAAACCCTATGACATTCATCTACATCATAGGGAAGTTTGATGCTGGAAGTTTTCATTAAACCACACTAAAAAGAGCAGCTGTCTATTTCATTCCCGCTAAGGACTTATAAAAGGGGACTGTAGGCCGGGCGCGGTGGCTCAAGCCTGTAATCCCAGCACTTTGGGAGGCCGAGACGGGTGGATCATGAGGTCAAGAGATCAAGACCATCCTGGTCAACATGGTGAAACCCCATCTCTACTGAAAATACAAAAAATTAGCTGGGCATGGTGGTGCGTGCCTGTAATCCCAGCTACTCAGGAGGCTGAGGCAGGAGAATTGCCTGAACCCCGGAGGCGGAGGTTGCGATGAGCCGAGATTGTGCCATTGCACTCCAGCCTGGGTAACATGAGTGAAACTCTGTCTCAAAAAAAAAAGGGGGGGACTGTATTGGTCTATTTTCATATTGCTATGAAGAAATACCTGAGACTGGGTAATTTATGAAGGATAGAGGTTTAATGGACTCACAGTTCCATATGGCTGGGGAGCCCTCACAGTCATGGCAGGAAGAAAAGGAGGAACAAAGGCATGTCTTATATGGCAGCAGGCAAGAGAGCATGTGCAGGGGAACTGCCCTTTATTAAACCATCAGATCTCATGAGATTTATTCACTATCATAACAGCATAGGAAAAAACCACCCCCATGATTCAATTATCTCCACTTGATCCCTCCACAACATGTGGGGATTATGGCAACTACAGTTCAAGATGAGATTTGGGTGGGGACACAGCCAAACCATATCAGGGACTTCATCACATTTGCAGATGGAATATAGAATGGGAGTGGATCTCAGTATTTCAGGGAATACAGCTCTGACACATGACTGACTCCCCAGATGTCCGCTGGGTCCCAGGTGGTGTTAGTCCCATGTGGACTTTACAACACTGAACAATCAGGCTGAAGGGAGTTTTGTAATAATAATAATAAAAAGACAGCACTGGTGCTGCCTAAGAGGCCTGTCACCTGAGGCCTGATGATGAATGCTGAGTCCTCTGCAAATCTATTTCAGCCAACGAAGTCCCAAAGGGTACTGTGAGAACTGAGGCGAAAGCAGCCATGTCTTAAGTGTGGGATTCCAAAATGAAGATCTGCTTGTTTCTCTGGCAGACAGCCCTGTTTTCCTCAATGCATCAGCAATATTTCCCTTATTACATTAATTATAAGTTGTTTAAAATGACTCAAGGATTACGTTCTTGTTCCCCAGCACTCAGAGCTTTGAGATTTGATCGACACTCTCTCCATACAAAGTGACAGGCTGGCAGGCAAGGAGCACAGTGGAGAGGAATACAAAGATGAAGAGAGGAGGGTCTCCCCATGCTGGGGCTCCCAACTGATCATGAGGAAGTATGTGTTGCACAACATATTTAGATACTAAGATACTGAGAAGGTGGGATTTTAAAATTTAAATTTTTCCATTATCACTGAAAAAATATCAAGTAAGCTGCTCTTACTGGCTACCAATGGTTACCACTCATTGGGTGCATAATTTGTGTCTTATCTAATTTAATTCTCAGAGGCAACCAGTGAAGTGGGTTCTATTATTGCCCTGTTTCATGGATGAGGCAACCAAGCATCAGAGATGTTAAAAGAAGCTGGTTCACACAGCTGGTAAGTAGATAAGCTGGGAAACAATTCGGAGCCTGTTTAAAATTCATACACCTGGCCACCAAGCCCCTTCTGATGACACCCTTCTGGGTTGATCCACCCTTAGGTACAGGGTGTGATTGGATCACTCTGTGATTAGAAGGGCCCTCTCATCCCTACTACCTCGCATGCCTTGCTTCTGAGAGCTGTGATTTTACTATTAGAGATTCATTTCTTTGAAGGGGAAATCTAGATCTCTTGATAAATTACAAGTGCCCCTTCAGAAGACTAACACATTACACCTTCATCCTTTATAAACTGCTCACTGTCATATTGTAAAAAGGGAACATGGAAAGGATGGTCCAGGAGGTGGGGATAGTTTAGAGAGTGGTCCTCAGAGGAGTCCCTTGTGAAGCTTGCAGTTTGGGGATTCTGGTACATCTGGATGTAGGGCAGGGGAGCATGGACATGGGAGATGGGCCTTTCTCTCCTCCACAATTTGGCTTCAGACCGCCACTGATATGTGACCTCTTCCTGGGTACCTGGCTGTGATACATGTCCTTGTCTCTCTTGGAATAGGTGTGGTCACACTGAGTTCAGGCCAGTGAACTATGAGGGGACATGAAATGAGTCTTAAGAAAGAGAAGAGTAGGGACCCCTAAGTAGCCACTGCATGGAAACCCCACCCCATCCTCATCAATGAACTACGATCTGAATGAGAAGTAAACTTGGTGCATGAAGCCTCTGAACGGTGGGGAGTGTTTGTTATGGCAGTAGCTTACCCTGCTGCATGGCCAACAATTTCCCCACTGTTCTGCCCCCTTGACTTGCCAACGCTCTGCCAGTATCCTCACAAGCCAAGTGGGAATGAAGAGCTGTTTGTTTGGAGTTGGCTACAGCAAGGTGTACTGGGCTGGACAGTGTCCCCCACAAAATTCATGTGCTTCCCAGAACCTCCAAATGTGATCTTCTTTGAAATCAGTGTTATTGCCCATGTAATTAGTGAAGATGAGGTTATACTGGAGTAGGATGGGCCCATAATCCATGGTGACTGGTGTCCTTATAAGAAGGGATGGGAGCCAGAGACAGAGGCCCGCAAGAGAACATCATGTGATGATGGGGTGGGTATTGGAGTGATGCATCCACGAGCCAAGGAATGCTGATTGCCGGCAACACTACAAGCTAAGAGAAAGACAAGGGGCAGATTGTCCCCTAGAGTCTTCAGAGAGAGCACAGTTCTGCTGACACCATGACTTGACTTCCAGCCTCTAGAACTGTGAGAGAATACAGTTCTGCTGTTTAAGTCACCAAACTTGTAGTTACTTCTTATGGCAGCTCTGAGAAATGAATACACATGGGAGTCAGCCACCATTGCTTGCATTTGGCAGACTCAAAGACTGCTAGGGGAGTGAAAAGCTTTATCGACAGAATAAGAGAAGACTTCAGGTGTGCTCTGATTGGAGGTTGTAGGCATGGGGCAGCTGGGGGCAGGCACACAAGAAGTGGGGCATTTTTTTTTTTTTTTTTTTGAGATGGAGTCTCACTTTGTGGTGAGGCTGGAGTACAATGGTGAGATCTCGGCTCACTGCAACCTCCGCCTCCCGAGTTCAAGCGATTCTCCTGCCTCAGCCTCCCGAGTAGCTGGGACTACAGGTGTGCGCCACCACGTCCAGCTAATTTTTATATTTTTAGTAGAGACGGGGTTTCACCATGTTGGCCAGGATGGTCTCGATCTCTGGACCTCATGATCCACCTGCCTCGGCCTCCCAAAGTGCAGGATTACAGGCCTGAGCCACTGCGCCTGGCCGAAGTGGGGCATTTTATGTGATTGGTTTGAGGGCAATTTGGCTTTTTCTGGTTGGTCTTGAGTTGGAAGTGGAGGCAAAAAATGAAGAGACCTTGGCAGTCATTGACTGAGTCCTGACTGCATAGATTGTGGTTTGGTTTCCTGAAGTGGCTGCTGTAGAGGTTGCGGTTTGGATTCCCAAGGCAGTTGCTGCAGAGATTGTGGCTCAGGATTCTCTCGTCCTGTATGGTCTCACCACTGCCTGTTTATATATTCCATCTCTCTATCAAACCCTCTGGGCCGGCATCTTTTGAGAAGACATCACTGATCCCCACCAATGCCCGCAGTGCATTTCCAAATATGTCCCTTACCCCTCCTGGCTCTTCTGTACCTGCCTGTCATCATTTTATGCCTTTTTCCCTCTTATCCTCTCTTCTCCTTCCTTTTCCTCCTCTTCTTTAGAGATAGTATCCTTACTAAGAAACCATTAATCAATAAAAATGATAATATCTAACACTTACTGAATACTCTCAACATGCTAGAAATGTATAGTGTCCTTTTAATCATTTCAACAACCCTGTGAGTTAGATATTAATAGCTCTGTTTTGCAGATGAGGAAAAAATAGCTCAGAATAACTAGGCAATTTTCTAAGAAGTAGAAGAGCTAGGATTTGAATTTAGGAGTCCTTTTTTTCAAGTTCTTCCTTTTTTACTCTTCACATTACCTTGTAATAAGTTTCTCTACACAAAACTAATAGCCTTATTATAATTATTTTATTACTATTGTTAAATATATTTTTTATTTCAGAAAACCTTTTCAATGTTCTTATTACAAGAATAAAAGGTAGCATTTTTTTCATGATATAATGATGGTTAAAATAAATGTGTTTCAGAAGGAACGCTGTATATTTAAACTAGGGTTTTTAATTTCTAAAAACTGATATTATATAACCTCAGAGCAGAGAGCTGATAAAAACTAATTTAATGGAAACTATTTTATTTTGTTATTAAAGATTAAATTTTGATTGACTTAGCAAAACAAACTATTAAGCAACATTGAAAATCGATGTGAAAAGGGTTTCTGTATAATATGCCCACTCATGAACTGAAGTTTGACAGAAAGCAGGTGCTTCATTGGAATCTAATTATAGAGACTGGTTCAATACAACTCCAAATTGATTACCCAAAATTCACATTATAAAGACTATAGACTCATGCCTGCAGTCTGCCCTCCAAAGAACATAGTCATCTATTTTCAGAATCTCTCCAGTGATCTCTAGCCCTCCAATTTTTTTTCACTCTGTAGAATTTAAAATTAGGTGTGATTGCCTTTGGCTAGAAGAATTTATTAAACACGTTTGTTCATTAATACAACAAAAATTATTGAGCACCTGTTAAACAGGCAAAGCACTGCATTAGGCAACATAGGAGCTATAAAATAAATCACACACCAGAACTCACAGCCTTGGAGAAAAGATCAGGTGTACATCAAAGTACCTAGACAATGATCTCTGTTCTTTAAGAAATGGCCTCAAATTATTTGATACTCTTCCTGTAGAATAGTGGGGTTCACTTCTCCTTCCCTTGAAATCTGGAATGTGACTGCCTTGGGCAGTAAAGTAAGGCAGAAATGATGCTATGTCAGGTCCAGGCTCGCTTTAAAGGGACTGGCAGCTTCCATTTTGGTCTACTGGAAACGGGAGCTACCATGTACAGATGCTCACTACCCTGAGGATACCATGCTATGGCAAAGTAATGCTAGGCATGTGGAGAAACTCTGGAAAGAGAATGGGCAAGAGGGATGCCCATATCCACTCAGCCGAGGCTCCAGAAATCACAGAGCAACAATAAGCCAGCCCTGTCTTGTCCTGATCTAAGTTTTGACTCAGGATCATGAAATATAAAAATCATTATATTTTTAAGCTACTAAGTTTTGGTGTAACTTGTTGTAACAGATAACCAAATGTGCTTCGTATCAATAAAAGTGGATAGAGGAGGGCCCTGTGAAATCAGAAGAAAAATTTATTTCCAGCCTTGAAGGTGGTGGGAGGAAACAGGGAAGGTTTCAAACTAGTGGTGACATTTGAGTTGAGTCCGGAAAACCTTGGGATTTGGAAAGGCAGGGAGGAAGGGATAAGGATACTCCAGACAGAGAAAATAATGCTGACAAAGATACAGAGGTGAGAAAGAGCCTGATGCATCTGGGGAAAATTGAGTGTTACTGAGCAGTGGGCTCGCTGGGTGACGCCCACAGAAGCCAATACTTACAGCACTGACTTTTGAGATAAGAAAAAGCTTTATTGAGAGTTGATCAGCAAGGAGACAGGAGGTAATGCTCAAATGTGTCTCCTCTATATACGGGTTGTGGGGAGGGTCAAGCTTTTATGGCATTGCTAAGTAGTCCTAGGTGATGCCAATGCAGCTGATCTGCCAGGCTGGTGGTATTAATAATTAGGTTTCATTGCAGGTGCCTGGGTGACATGGCTTGCAATTCTGGCTCTGTGCCATCTGTAACAACTTAAGCAATGGTTAATTGGTTTGAGCTGGTCCCACAGTAACAAATGGTTCATTTTGACAAAAGAAAATTGTTTGCGAGAGTGAATTGTGATGATATAAATGAAAGGAAGGCTGGAATCAAGTATCACCAAAGGCCCAAAAGCCTTAAAGATCAGGGTGAGGAGTTACATTCAGTTACGTGGATGCCAGGGTGAGGACTTAGATTCAATTATGTGGAAGAGGAAGAGCCATCCCACATTTTGAACAGAGAAGTGATATTGCTAACCTTGTGTTTTGGAGGAAGTTAATTAAAAATGAGAATTAATGGAAGGAAGGAGGCAAGTTATGCCAGCTCACTAGCCAGTTGGAGAGCTGGGGGCCCAAACTGTTTCCTCTTTGGGGTAGAGGTGGAGGCCTGGAGGGACTGGGTTGGTATGCAGAATAATGGCCCCTAGGGATGCCCACATCCTAGTCCCTGGATCCCATGAGCATGTCATGGCAAAAGGGACTTTGCAGATGTGATCAAGGTTAAGGCTATTGAGATTAGAAGTTTACCCTGAATGACCAGGGGCCTAATTTAATCACGTGTTCTCAAAAGGCAGAAACTTTGGAAGCTGTGGTCAGAGGAAGGTAGGACTATGGAAGAAAGGTGGGAGAGATGCAGAATGACAAGAACTTGACCTGCCATTCCTGGCTTTGAAGATAGAAGAAGGGGCTAAAAGCCAAGGAATGCAATCATCCCTAGAAGCAGGCAAGGGATCTCAGTTTACAGCAACAACAACAACAACAAAAACAGTTAAAATTAGAACCTCAGTTTTACAACTGTGAAGAACTGAAGTTTACCAACAACCCAAATGAGCAAAGAAAAGGATCCTCTCCCAGAACCTCCAGAAAGAACATAGCCCCACCAATACCTTGTTGTAGCCTAGTGAGACCTGTGTCCAACATTTGAACTCCAGAACTGCAGGTTAATAAATATGTGTTGTTTAGCCACTACATCTGTGGTAATTTGTTAAGGCAACAGGAAACTAGTAGGGACCTCAATTAGCTAACAGCATTTACTGGACACCATTGCATTAGAAACCAGGAGCTGACTGACCTCTCTTGAGCTGCAGCTTCTTTTGGGCTATGGTTCTAGTTTCACACTGCATAGGAACATGGCTTTTTGTCCCTGTGTTTTCTGGATTCAGCCAGGTGTTCTTGATTAACTTACCTAAGGTCTCTGAGCTTGTTTCATGCGTTCAATGAGGAGCCTGAGCAAAAACAGCTCCAAACTTTACTTTTTTTCGCTATGACATGTTTGATAGAGAATGTTCCCATCTTCCACTCAGTGACAGGCATCATCTAGGTTTGGGAAATTTCGAGCACGCTAGAGATAACACTATTTCCTCTCCCCATCAAAAAATCAGGCCGGGTGCCATGGCTCACACCTGTAATCTCAGCACTTTGAGAAGCTGAGGTGGGTGGATCGCTTGAGCCCAGGAGTCCAAGCCGGCTTCAGCAACATAGGGAGACCTTGTCTCTACCAAAAACAAACAAAAACAAGAGCTGGGCATGGCGGCATGTGCCTATAGTCCCAGGTACTCAAGAGGCTGAGGTGGGAGGATCACTTGAGCCTGGGAGGTCAAGGATGCAGTGAACCATGAATGTGCCACTGCGCTCCAGCCTGAGCCACACAGTAAGACCCTAGCTCAAAAAAAGAAAGCATCCTCATTTAAGCTGGGTACAGTGGCATGCACTCTAGTCCCACCTACTCGGAAGACTGGGGTGGGAGGATCACTTGAGTCCAGGAGATCAAGGATGCAGTGAGCTGTGAACGTGCCATTGCACCCCCGCCTGGCAATAGAGCGAGACCCAGTCTCAAAATAACATAAAATAAAAAATAACATAAAATAAAAAATCACCTCAGAATACAAGTGATAAGTGATGTTTTCATAGGGATAACCTTATATTTACTCTAATTTATTGAACTTAGTTGCAGGGTTTGGACATTTGTCTATATGCATCATAATATTCTATAAAAGTGGCACAGAATTACATTAATATAATGCACAACAAGAGATCTACCATAGACTGGGCACAATGGCTCACACCTGTTATCCTAGCACTTTGAGAGGCTGAGGTGGGAGGATAATTTGAGTTCAGAAGTTTGAGATCAGCCTGGGTAACATAAGGAGATCTCATATCTACTTAAAAAAAAAAAAATTAGCAGAGTGCGTGGTGGCACACTCCTGTGGTCCCAGCTACTTAGAAGGCTGAGATGGGAGGATTGCCTGAGCCCAGGAGGTTGAGGCCACAGTGAGCCATGATTGTGCCACTGCACTCCACCCTGGTGACAGAGTGACACCCTGTCTCAAAAACTGAAACAAAACCAAACCCAACAACAATGAAACATTGTATATCATAAATATAAGCAATGAAGTTTTACTGTTATTATCACAATGTAGCCGTGAGCACTGGGCTAGATGTTGGTAATACGCTTCCTAGCAGTGAAACTGAGTAGTTTCAGGAATTGAAGAGTGGCCTGAATTAGTTGAGGGAGAACCACTTGCACCTGAAAGGGTAGAAGAAGGTGAAGGGGGAAAAACCATTTTCTAAACCTTTAAAAAAAATTAGTCCCTCCCCCTGAATCCCCACCCCCAACCAAACTGAAAAACCCCTTAATATAGCAATATGGTATTAGAGTTGTAATGATTTCACACTTCATCCTGAATCTGTGGAGGGAGCTAGGGCCAAGGGCCCCCTGATAATTCCTAATGATCTTCCTATTGAATAAGAAAGAATTAAAACAGGGTAGCAAGAAAACCGATCAATATCGATAGCAGGCCTGCCTGAGCTGCAGTCTATTTAGTGGCCCTGGAGCTGCTTCACATTGAGCATCTGTGCCAGGAATAGTTCTAAATCTGAATGTTTCAATATTTTCAAGGCAGTTCAACTTGAGCTAGGCATCCAGACACAAAGCACATGAATTTCTTGAAAAAGAGACGAAACGGTGTTGGGAAAGGAGTCCTTACATGGTGTGGCTGGGATCCTGGGCTCTGGGGGTCACACATCCCGGTGTATCAATCCCAGTTCTGCCATTAACTATGAGTATGATATTAGGCAAGTTACCTCACCTCTCTCGACCTCAGTAGCCTTTTTTGTGAAGTGAAGAGAATCATAGTGCCTTCTTCCTGTGCTGAGGACTTAGACAGATGCCTGGTGGGAAGTGAAGACTCAGTGTCAGCTTTCACCATTATTAAGACCACAGATACCTCAAGGAAAAACCTGCCAAGTAGACTGGATTGCTTTCTCATCATGCATTATATTAATGAAGTTGCATTATAAAAAATTTCAAGTCCTGCTTCTACGCTCTTATGTACTTTTTGAAATCTACAGTGTGGTTTTCATGGCATTTCCTTTTTTAGATGCGAATCCTTTTTTGTTTTTTTTCCATATAGAGTCTTGCTCTGTCCCTCAGGCTGGAGTGCAGTGGTGCAATCTTGGCTCACTGCAACCTCCACCTCCTGGGTTCAAGTGATTCTTGTGCCTCAGCCTCCCAGGTAACTGGGATTACAAGCACGGCACCACCACAACTGGCTAATTTTTTTTTTTTTTTTTTTTTTTTAGTATTTTTAGTAGACACAGGGTTTCACCATGTTGGTCAGGCTGGTCCTGAACTCCTGGCCTCAAGTGATCCACCCGCTTCGGTCTCCCAAAGTGCTGGGATTATAGGGGGTGAGCTACCGTGCCCAGCCTAAATGCTGATCTTTTTAATGTGTGAATTGCACTAGACTTCTGTTGAGAACAGGATTATACTCCTGTTCTCCTGGCCCAGTTCTGAGAGCAAGAGATGCATCAATTACTGGAAATCTGAAGTCCAGTTAGAAGACCTTCCTTCCCACTCCATAGCGATATGCAGTAGAGAATGAAGAACACAGATAAAGTAGAAGAAATGCTTTTATTTTTGTGCAAATGACACTGTTAGTTCTGAACAGATGACTGGACCACAGAATTATTAGGATAGCACAGCAGGTCCCTGGTAGGAGTGACTTAACGTGGTTGCCTTGCTTTTTGTTAACACCAGTGAAATTTGAATTGCACAGAGGAAAAAATGCATTGGAATGGGGAGTCAAGGGTGATGGATTCTAATCCCTCTTTTGCCAGAAATAGTTATGTGACCCTGAGCAAGTCACTTGCCCTTTCTGGCTTTAAATTTCTCCTCCATAAAATGAAGAAATTGAACTAGATCAATGCATCTCATTCTGGGACATGCAAAACATCAGTGCTGTGTGATTAGGTAATTTTGTTATGTATTTACTTTAACATGTACTTAGAAAATATATGAAGTAGCTGGGCGCGGTGCCTCATGCCTATAATCTCAGCACTTTGGGAGGCCGAGGTGGGTGGATCACTTGAGGCCAGGAGTTCAAGACCAGCCTGACCAACATGGCAAAATCTTGTCTCTACTAAAAATACAAAAAATTAACCTGGCGTGGTGGTGCCGTACCTGTAATCCCAGCTGCCTGGGAGGCTGAGGCATGGGAATTGCTTGCTTGACCCCAGAAGGCGGAGGTTGCAGTGAATCAAAATTGTACTACTGCACACTCCAGCCTGGGTGACAGAGTGAGACTCTCTCTCTCTCTCTCTCTCTCTCTCTCACACACACACACACACACACAAAGGAAAATGTACTAAGTATATCAGCCCCATGATTTCACAAATCGTATTGCTTAAAATGAAGCTAAACATATTTAAGTTTAGAAAGAAGAAGCAAAAACAGATGAAAACATTTTGTATTAGACACTGGTCTGATTTCCTAAGATATATATCCCGGCTGATGATGTTGGCTGGTATTAATCATGTTCTTTATTTTGCAGATTTTATGGTGCTTTGATATCTGGAGGCCTTTCCATTACAGGAAGGGACTGCTTCTCTCAGGATTAGCTAATTCCTAGAGATAGCAAACAACTGCTTTAGAGCATGCCTTTGATATCCAAACCAACCAATCCTGTGTCCATACCTCCCACCCACCTCTTTCATTAGGCTCCAGCAGTCTGGGATGCTAGCCTCCTGCCCTAAATCATACTGGGCCAGGTACAGGACAGTTAGGGACCATCCCCTATAGTCATGAGCTCACTGAAATTATTCAAACTATTCAGTGCTAAATCTGATTACCCTGCCTCGCCCATTTCTTCCTGTAAAAACCATAATAAAAGCTCTGGCCCATGCCCATGCATTTTCTTCCCTCCTTCTGCCTCCTGACCATCCCTGGTGCTTCCTGACTTGGCCCTGCATGACATGCCCTGACCCTCCTCTTGGGAACCGTGAGTAACAAACTGTCTTTTCACTGGTGGTCAATCTCCTGATCTGATGGCCTCACCATACCTGGATTTCAAAATGGTGAAAGAATACCTTTGAACTACTCTAATTGTGAAGAACTTTTACCTCATCACCTTTCAGGCCTGCTTTTTCTCTGTTTTAAAAATTATCTTGTTACAGAAAGTAGATTAGTTGCCAGGGGCTGGGAGGAGAGAATGGGGAGTGACTTCTAATGGTGATGGGATTCTTTCTGGAGTAATGAATGCTGGTTGTGGAATGAGATAGTGATGATCGTTGCACAATTTTGTAAATATACTAAAAACACTTTAAAAGGGTGATGTTTATGGTATGTGAGTTATATCTTGATGAAGAAAAAAATGCTCCTGTTGACCACTTTTCCTCTCTTCTAACTCATTTGTCTTGCAAGATTCAACTTCGATGTCATTTTGCCCCCCAAAGCCTTTGCACAAAATGCCTATGGTTATAATAGTTCTCCTTGCTGTGTTTTCAGGATTTTGTTTTTGTTTGTAGATACACAGGGTCTTGCTCTATCACCTAGGCTGCAGTGCAGTAGTACCATCACAGCTCACTGCAGCCTTGAACTCCTGGACTCAGTAGCTCAGGACTCAAGTAGCTGGGACTACAGGTACATACCACCATGCTCTGTAAATTTTTTTTTTTTTTTTTGAGACAGGGTCTCACTTTGCCACTCAGGCTGGAGTACAGTGGTGTGATCTTGGCTCACTGAAGCCTCAACCTCCCACGTTCAAGCAATCTTTCCACCTCAGCCCCACTAGTAGCTAGGACTACAGGGACGCATCACCACGCCTGGCTAATTTTTGTATTTTTTGTAGAGACAAGGTTTTACCACATTGCCCAGGCTGGTCTTGAACTCCTGACCTCAGGTGATCCACCAGCCTTGGCCTCCCAAAGTGCTAAGATTACAGGTATGAGCCACCATGCCTGGCCCTGGCTAATTAAAAAAAAAAAATTTATTTTTGTAGAGATGAGGTCTCACCATCTCATCTCATCTCAAAATAAAATTTTGTAGAGATGATGAGACCTCATCTCACCTTGCAATTAAGGTTGGTCTTGAATTCCTGGGCTCAAGATATCCTCCCACCTCAGCCTCCAGAGCGCTGGGGTTACAGGTGTGAACCAGTCCACCAGCTTCCTTGCTATGTTTTCAAACTGGTTTATGAGGGGTTGGGGTTAAGAAAGAGAAACACTTTGGGACGCCTTACTGTTGCTTGTGGAACTTGCCATTTAACCCCCACCCCCACCCCTGCCACCCCACCCCACCCCACCCCACCCCAACCCACCCCACCACTTCTTTGATTCAAGAAGTTCCTAGGCAAATCTCAGTTTCTACTTCAGTCTGAAGTCTATGATTTTCTGGTATGACTTTTCCCACACTTTTTCCTGGGGCTTCTAAGTCAAAAAATGTGAGCAAGAACTTGTTTGGACATTTGGAGGCACGGCTTTTCAAAGATCTGGGGACAGATGAGTTAGCAGTCAAGCAAGGTCCAAGTCTTATCTTTGCTATTAATTCATACTGGAAAAGATGACTTTTTCTCAGGAAAAGCCTATGACTTTGGGAAGAGCTCCAATCCACAAATGCCCATCAGAAGAGCCATACGACATGGAAGCAATTTCAGCAGATGTTGACTCTAAAGGATTAACTGCAAGGTTTGATAACTGGTTTTGTCAGCTTGTAATTGGCTCCTGGGGAGGAGGGAAATCAAATCCTTCTACTTCTATGTATCTATCCATATCTTTTCTGTGCTGTTTGGTCTCTGCTGTTTTTCTTGAAAGACTACAGCAAACCCGCTTATGACAGAGCCTCCTGATTCAATGCTGATGAACTGCAATGGTTCCTCTTAGACAAGACAGGACTCTCTCTAGCTGCCTTTACTCCTGTAAAGCCAAGTCACAAGCCAAAGCACAATCTCCTTGAAGAATGAAGAATGAAGGAAGGGTTGTTTAGTACCTGAATGGTGGGTGGAGTTTAAGGAGGTAAAGGAGTAGGCCAGAGAATTCACAACCTCCTATCCCACTGTGCTAGGGTTTCTCCAGCTGTAATGGGCATACGAATCACCTGGGCGTCTTGTTAAAATACAGGTTCTAGTTCAGTATGGTGAAATCTGAAATTCTGCATTTCTAACGAACTTCCAGATGACGTTGATGCTGCTGATCCTCAGACCATATGTTGAGTAGCAAGAAATATTTCTGATTTCCTATGTATCTTTTTGTCTTCCTTTTTATTCTTTTTGAGACAGGTTCTCACTCTGTCCCTGAGGCTGGAGTGCTGTGGTGAAATCACGGCTCACTGCAACGTTGGTCTCCCGGGCCCACGGGATCCTCTTGCTTCATCCTCCTAAGTAGCTGGAACCACAGAGATGTGCTGCCACTCCTGGCTAGTTTCTTAAAATTTTTTGTAGAGATGGGGGTGGGGGAGTCTCCCTATGTTGCCCACACTGGCCTTGAACTTTTGGGCTTCAGCGATCCTCCCACCTCGGCCTCCCAAAGTGCTGGGATTACAGACATGAGCTATGTAACTTTAAAATCTAGATTGAAAATAACTTTTTGAAAGTTGACAATTGGGGGTTCTTTCTTGCCTGTCTCAGTTAAATATTAATGATAGCAATAATAATTAAAATAACAACGACTGACATTTATGGAAGGCATAGTATGTGCAGGGCTAGCCTAGCCTAACTATAACTGCTACTCACCTGTGAAAGGACTATTTCTGGTCTAGAGACACTAAATAACATGCCCAAGATCTCTTTGCCAGGAGTAAGTGGCTGAGCAGGAATTCAAAGACGATTTGACTCCACAGGTGTGCTCTAAATATTACTGTCTCTCATCTCCCTGTGTCTTATTTTAGGTTTAGTGAGGCTGAACATGTGAAGTGTGATCTTTGCTTTCAAAATGGAGCATTTTCCTGTGCTCAGGACTAAGCCAGTGGTGCAAAGTTACCCATGAAGTCAGAGGAAGGCGTGGGCAGGCAATGCATGATACACAGGCAAAAACTCAATGGAGAAACTGGATGACCTGAAGACTTGGTCTGCACTGAGAGCAAAATGCTTTCCCCAGTGATTTATTTTTTCCTTGTAAAGCAGACACTAGATTAGGAGATTGTTGTCACTTTAATATGAGGCTTATTGAAAATTGGTGGGGTGGTAAGAAAGCTGTATCAATTATGTTTTTAAGTCAAAATTATGTAGTCTTTCTCGAACACAAATTAAAATGCTTAGACAAGACACCAAAAGCACAGAAAAAAAGCACATAGAAGAAAAAATAGATGACTTGGACTTCATCAAAATTAAAAATGTATACACTTCAAGTGACATTGTAAAGTGAAAAGATGAGCCACACAGTGAAAGAAAATATTTGCAAATTATCTATCTGATAAAGGGCTTGTGTCCTTAAACCTCAGTATTAACTCAATTAAATAATGACTAAAAGATCTGAATAGACATTTCACCAAAGAGGATATGCTGATGACCAATAAGCACATGAAAAGGTGGTAATATCATTAGACATTAGGAACATGTGAATTAAAGCCACCATAAGATGCTACTTCATGCTCACTAGAGTGGCTGTAATAAAAAAGACACAATAACAAGGGCTGACAAGGATGTGGAGAAACTAGAACACCCATGCATTGCCTGTGGGAATGTGAAATAGCTCAATTACTTTGGAAAATTCCAGTCATATAAAGGATTTTGTTTCCTTGCATACTGCAATGCCTTTTTTGTGGTAGGTTTCACTTATTTTTTTGACCTAAAATTTTTTTCACATCAAAAATATTTTAAATCCTTTAAAAGATGAAGTAGCTAAACTTAGACATTTTTGTTTTTGTTCTTGTTGTAACTTTTTAAAAATCATATTAATCGCAAGCAGCAGTTCATACCCAGAGCTACGGATAATCAAATTTAAAATCCAGCTTTATTTAAATAATTAAATTTAAAATTATAATAGTTGTCAGTTTTAATTTATATTTTGCCTTTTAAGTTTAATAGATAATTTAAAACATTTTAGAATAGAAACCATTTAAAATATTTCAATATTTTATATTTACTTTAATATTTTAAATAAAATGTATGCATATTTACGTATGTTTGTGTTAGTTGATTTCCCTTCTCTTTCTTCCCCACACTATTTTTATATAGTGTTATTGTGGTTAACTTTACAGTTGAGTCCACAGGCCTTATAATATTGAGATGGGATCCAAAAGAATTAGAAGAATGGTCCTCATGCAGAAACCCTGGACTTTGAGCTGGATACAGGAACCAAAGAGATTTTGTGTTGCCTTCTTCTGGGAAGTGGATGAGATCGTGATGAGATTTGGTTGCAAAACATTAACTGGAAACTTAAAAATATATACATACATATGGAAAGGCATGTTGAACAGCCAAAGGAATGAACTGTATTTCTTTAGCAGCTATCTCCTGTTCTAATTTGGGAGGAGTCACCAATTGCATGTGCTGCCTCTCTTGTTACAAAAGTCAGAGGGAGATGACAGGTTGCTCCTCTTCATTCTTCATGGATGCCAGAGTGGGGGCACGTGAACCTGAGCAGTCACTCAGCTAGGTCTGTGCAGGCCTTTACATCTTGATTGAGTGACACAGAGGAACATTATCACAGTTCACTCCTGACAGCAGCCTGATCTTGTCTGAGGACCTTGATCATAGTACCGCTCATTCTGCCTAGAGATTTTCGCATCAATCTCCCGTGGCAGCTCCATTTCTTTTTTCACGTCTCGGCTCCAACGTCACTCCCCTGGTCATCTAAAACAGTCACCTCCACTTCCCATCATTCTCTGTTCTCTAACTCGGCTTTATTTTTTCTATGTGGCACATATATAGAATTACATATTTATCTAAAAAAAATTTTTTTTTGAGACGGAGTCTCGCTCTATCTTCAGGCTGGAGTGCAGTGGCACGATCCCCGCGGACTGCAGCTTCCGTTGTCCGGTTTCAAGCAATTCTCCTGCCTCAACCTCCCAAGTAACTGGGACAACAGGCACGCTCCACCACGCCCGGCTAATGTTTTGTATTTTTAGTAGAGACAGGGTTTCGCCATGTTGGCCAGGATGGCCTTGAGCTATTAATCTCGTGATCCACCCGCCTCGGCCTCCCAAAGTGCTGGGATTGCAGTTGTGAGCCACGGCGCCCAGCCAATTGCTTTTTTTTTTAATTTTAACTACAATGTACTGTATTCTCCTCGAGGATACAAACATGTTTTGTTCACTTTATCTCCAGGGTACAGAACAGTGCCTAGCACAACTAAGTGCTCAGTACATTTTTGTGAAAAGTGAATAAATAAATGAACGCTAGTCCAGGGCTTGGCAGGCCAATCAATACCTGTGAAACTAAACTGAATTAGTATTAGTTCTATATCAGGCTCACTTGGGCGGAAATTGAATCTACTAAGTGACACAAAGATTAACACACGATTAGAGTTTATTTCCAGCAGCAACTTGTTTCTTTTGTGATGAAGCATGAAAACTTGGCCTAATTTAAAATGGCATCTGCTTGCAGGCCCTGACACAGTATCTGCCAATGTTCACTCAAATACTTATGAGAACTAAGAAAAATATAGAAACCAGCACTGACAGACAATCAGATGTAGTACATCAGAAGAATTTTCACTAATTCTAAGTCAAATAGTGCAGTGTTAGGCAAGCGAGTTGCAGTTCTTAAGAAACAGTGAAGCCTGCTCCCTCAAAAGAAATTAAAACACACTTTCTTCACTAGTAACTGACACCAGTTAAAAGAATAGAAACAAAATATAGCATATTGGTTACAAAATCTCTCCCCAAAGGAAATTAATGAGAAAAGGCTAGACATAAAAGAATGAGTAAGATTTTTCTAATGCAAAGGAAAGAACACAGAGGTGGCAAACTTATTTTCTGACAGTGTAGAATCTGAGGCAAAGAAAAAAAACATTAATGAGGCAAAAGAGGAAATTTTATACTGATAAAAGTTAAAATGGACGGCAAAGGTAGAAGAGTCAGTAATGTACATGCATGGTTTGTCAAAGAGCCAGAGAAAAAAGGAAGAATGGATAAAAGGCAACTGTGGGAGCTTTTGAAACATTTTTCATACACTTTTACAAATCTGGTAGTTAAAAAATATGTGTAGAGGAGAAAATTTGAACAATAAATTAAGATTTATTACGTATATTTGTATCTCTAAACCATATGCTCTTCTTGGGCACACATAATTTTAAAAAAAATTGCTTGTGGGTTAGCATAGTGAAAAAATAACTTCCCCAAATGAAAATACAGACCAAATGTTCTGAATATAGTACAGTAAAATTAGAAATGAATAACAAAAGTGTAAGAAAGAAATTTTAGGCCGGGTGCAGTGGCTCATGCCTATAGTTCTAGCAGCTTAGGAGGCCAAGGTGGGAGAATTGCTTGAGCCCAGGAGTGTGAGACCAGCCTGAGCAACACAGTAAAACCCTAGTTCTAAATTAAAAAAAAAAAAAAAAATTAGCTATGTCTTGTGGCATGTGGCTATAATCCCAGCTACTTGGGAGGCTGAGGCATGAGGATTGCTTGAATGCAGGAGGCCCAGGTTGCAGTGAGCTGTGATCACAGCACTGAATTTTAGAAGAGACGGGGTTTCACCATGTTGGCCAGGATGGTCTTGATCACTGTAGCCTCTGTGACAGAGTAAGACCTTGTCTCAAAAAAAAAAAAAAAAAAAAGAAAGAAAGAAAGAAAAGAAAACAGAAATAAATTTTAGAAATAAATAAAAATAGGGTCAAGTGCAATGGCTCATGACTTTAATCCCAGCACTTTGGGAGGACAAGCCAGTAGATTGCTTGAGTTTAGGAGTTCCAGGTTAGCCTAGGGAACATGGTGAAACCCTGCCTCTGCCAAAAATACAAAAAATTAGCCAGGCATAGGTCTGCCTGTGGCCGCAGCTACTTGGGAGGCTGAGATAGGAGGATCACTTGAGCCTGGGGGTGGAGGTTGCAGTGAGCCAAGATCACGTTACTGCACTCTAACCTGGGTGACAGAGCGAGACTGCATCTCAAAAAAAAGAAAAAAAAAAAAAAAGAAAGGAAATACTTTTCCCAAAAACACTGAGTCAAAAGAGAAATAAAAAGTATGATTTCTGACAATTTAGAAATTAATGTAAAAAAATATTTTCAGAAATCCAGCAAAACCAAACTCTGAGCAAAATCATTGGCTTAAGGAAGTACAAAAATAAATGAAGTGACTGTTCAACACAGAACTTATCAAAGTGATAAAACATAGGCATTGAAAAACAGAAGAAAAAATAATAAATGTTGAACAAAAGTTAGTGGATTTGAAAGAAGAACAATTTAATGGATAAATAATTAGATAAGCTTTTAAAAGGAAAAACAGTAAAATAGACAAATCTCAGGAAATTTTACCCAGCAAAGGAGGGAAAACAGAATAAAAGAAATTTCTTTTTTTTTTTTTTTTGAGACAGTGTTACTCTTGTTGTCAAGGCTGTAGTGTAATGCATGATCTTGGCTCACTGCAACCTCTGCCTCCTGGGTTCAAGTGATTCTCCTGCCTCAGCCTCCCAAGTAGCTGGGATTAAAGGCATGCACCACCACACCCAGCTAATTTTGTATTTTTAATAGAGACAGGGTTTCTCCATGTTAGTCAGGCTGGTCTCTAACTCCCTACCTCAGATGATCTGCCTGCCTCGGCCTCCCAAAGAGCTGGAATTACAGGCGTGAGCCCACGGCACCCGGCCTGATAAAAAAATTTCAAATGAAAAACAGCAAGGAAAAACAGATGTCCTCTGTCTATTAATATATTTGAGGATTTGAAAAAAATGGATGATATTTTGTGAGAACATAAAACTACCAAATAATCTTAGATGAAAATTGAACTATTAGTTAAAAAATTATCTCTAAACTAGCTTCCAAGGCCAAACCAGTGAGATCTCACACCATCACAAAATAAATAATTCCTATCTTTACTACATAAACTTTTCTAGAATAAGGTTAAATAAAATTTAACATTATTTTATAATAATCATTTATGATGACCAAGTACAGATTATATTAGTATTTCAAAGGAGTTTTATACTGGGAAACGTGATACTTCAGAAGGTTTCATATAAAAATTATTGTTTAATAAACATAGAAAAGGCACCTAATATTAACATGTTCTTATCTAATAAAAATTTCTTAGAAAAATATGAAGAGTAGTTTATTTCCTCAGTGTGCAAAGAACATTTATTTCATATCAGCAGGAAACAATGTTGAATAGTGAAATATATTCCCATTAAAATTGGATTTAAGATTGTTGTGGATGTTCTGGCCAGTGCCAATAAGACATGAAATAAAATATGAAAAATATTATTGGAAGGAATGAGATGAAGTTCTTAGGATATAGAAGATAGATTAGTAAATTTCCAGGATATGATGTAAATAAAAATTGGTAGCATTTTGCATACCAGCAATAACTAACTAGAAAATACAGTCGATAAAGTAGATTTCTTTCCAAATAAAAGTAACAACAAAAAATGAGCTAGAATCAATTTCAGTAAGAAATGTATGATACACACACACACACACACACACACACACACACACGTAATAAAACTACAAGAGGGCCTTTGAGATTATTTATGATACAATGTTATTTTTAAATGGTAGGATATAAATATACATATTACAAGTTTAATGTTATATTACATGTCATATATATGCTTAGAAAAAATATGGAAAGGAAATATAAGTAAATGTCAACAGCAATAAAATAATAGTAAGAGCTTTGGAGTCAGAAGAACAGGGTTGAATCCTCTCTACCTCTTGCAGAGACCCACTGAGGGTTAGGCCTTCAACCTATGAATTTTGGGGAAACTCAATTGAGTCCACAACAGAGATATTTGTGGATGAAAGAGAAATCTGAAACTTATACTTATGTCTTGCAGAGTACACACAGGTATGTTAATATCATTCATAGCAGTAACAATAAATATTCCTTAATATTTTGTAGTTTATAAAGCCTGCTGACATATTTTCCTCAAATCACTGAAATGCCACCTCTTCCTTGAGGTCTCCGAATAGCACCCATGTATCATGTGGCATTATGTGTACATAATAGTATCCCCAGACATTGTTCTCTCACCTCTTACCTAGCTTTACTTTTCATTCATCATCTTACCATCATCCAATATATTTATTTTTTCAACTTTATTAAGGTATAAATGACAAAAATGGCATATATTTAAGGTATACAATGTGATGCTTTGATATACATATACATTGTGGAATTATTAGTACCATCAAGTGGATTAAGACATTCATCACCACACAAGTTACCATTTCCTGTGTGTTTGTGTGTGATGAGGATACTTATGATCTGCTCTCCCAACAAATTTCAAGTAAATAACACAGTATTATTAAATAGTATGATTAACTACAGTCAGCAGGCTATAGATCCTCAGAACTTATTCATCATATAACTGAAAGTTTGGACTCTTTGGCCAACATATCCCCTTTTTCACCCCCTTTCAGTCCCTGACAGCCACAGTTCTAGTCTCTACTTCTATGAGTTTGACTTTTTTTCTTTTTTTTAAGAGACAGCATCTCATTCTGTCACCTAGGCTGTACTGCAGTGGCATGATCATAGCTCACAGCAACCTCGAACTTCTGGGCCCAAGTGATCCTCCTGCCTCAGCCCCTTGAGTAGCTAGGACTACAGGCATGCACAACCATGCCAAGCTAATTTTTTAAAAAAATGTAGAGATGGAGTCTTGCTATGTTACCCAGGCTGGTCTTGAAATCTTGGCCTCTGGCAACCCTTCCTTCTTGTCCTCCCAAAGTGCTGGGATTATAGGCATGATCCACTGTGCCTGGCCTCTAATTCTGACTTTTAAAAAATTCCACATATAAGTGAGATCATACATTATTTGTTTTTCCGTGTCTGACTTATTTCATTTAGCATAGTGTCCTCCAAATTCATCTATGGTGTTGCAAATGGCAGGGTTTCCTTTTTTAAGGCTGCGTAATATTCCATTGTGAATATATACCACATTCTTATTATCCATTCATCTTTCAGTGGATACTTAGATAGTTTCTGTATCTTATCTACTATGAATAATGCTGCAATAAACACAAAAGTGCAGGTGTTTCTCTGATATATTGATTTCATTTCCTTTGGATATATACTCAGTAGTGAAATTGCTGGATCATATAGTAGTTCTGTTTTTAATATTTCGAGGGACTTCATACTGTTTTTCATAATGGCTGTATCAATTTCCATTCCTGCCAACAGTGTATAAGGGTTCTCTTTTCTCCACACCCTTGCCAACACTTAGTTCTTATTTTTGTTTGACAACGGTCATCCTAACAGGTAATGATGTGATATTTCATTGTGATTTTGATATGCCTTTCCCTGATTATTAGTGATGTTGAGCATTTTCTTCATATACTTACTGGCCCTTCATATGTCTTCCTTGGAAAAGTATCTACTCAGTTGCCCACTGTTTAATTAGGTTGTGTTTTTTTGCTATTGAGTTGTATCAGTTCCTTGATATATTTTGGATATTAACCCCTTAGCAGATCTGTGGTTTGCAGATATTTTCTCTCACTTTGAAGGCTGCCTGTTCATTTTGTTGACTGCTAGCTTTGCTGTGTAGAAGCTTTTGGGTTTGATGTAGTCCCACCTGTTTATTTTTGCTTTTGTTGCCTGTGCTTCTGGTGTCATGCTCAAAAAAACATTGCAAGTATTGGTTTAGTTATTTTTTGCCCATTGCCTATACTAGGAAAGACTTCCTGAGAGCATAATATCCACTGGCTTTGTTCACTATTATGTCCACATCCCAGCATCTAAAACAATGTCTGGTGCACAATAGGTGACCAATACAATTTTATTTGAAGATTAAGTTATTATGTGATCATCCCAATTAACCATGTGGTTAAGTAGGTAGTGTAGGTACTGTTTATAGATGAAGGACAAGAAGCTCATATGGTCATAGGGCTTCTGATTTCCTGTCCCATAGGCTTTCTGTTATCAGGTACATTCTGTTATCAGTCTTCATGACTCATGATCTTGTCTTAGATTATGAAATAAATATGTGGGTTTTTTTTTAAAAAAAGCTTTGTTGAGATATAATTCATGTGCCATATAACTGACCCACTTAAAGTACACAATCCAATGGTTTTTAGTATATTCACAGAGTTGTACAACCATTATTACATCAATTTTATAACAATATCATCACCTCCAAAAGAAATTCCCTATCCTTTAGGCAGCACCCCCCCAATTTCTCCATCACCCCCAGTCCCAGGCAACCACTAATCTGTCTGAAGTCCTTTTAGATTTGCCTTATAGCTCACTGCAGCCTTGAACTCTTGGGCTCAAGCCATCCTCCCGCCTCAGCCTCCTGAGCAGCTAGGACTACAGGTGTGCACCACCAAAACTGGCTAATTAAAAACACTTTTTTTTTGTTGAGATGGAGTCTTACGCAACCCTCCTGTTTAAAAAATATACACAGCTTCTATACATTGCTTGTTAGAATTACTTCTATATGGTTTAGGTGTTTGTTCCTATTTTGTGTTTTTTTTCGTTTTTTGTTTGCTTGTTTGTTCTTGTTTTTGAATTGTTTTTTGCATAAGACTTCTGGTCTTATGCAATGCTCCTGCATAAAAAATACACACAGCTTCTATACATTGCTTGTTAGAAATATTTCTGTATGGTTTAGGTTTTTGTTGCTATTTTGTTTTCTTTTTTTCTTTTTTTTTTTTTGAGACGGAATCTTGCTCTGTTGTCAGGCTGTATTGCAGTGGCTCGATCTCGGCTCACTGCAACCTCCGTCTCCCAGGTTCAAGCGATTCCCCTGCCTCTGCCTCCTGAGTAGCTGGAAGTACAGGCACATGCCACCACACCTGGCTAATTTTTTGTATTTTAGTAGAGACAGGGTTTCACCATGGCCAGGATGGTCTCTATCTCCTGACCTTGTGATCTGCCCACCTTGGCCTCCCAAAGTGCTATGATTACAGGCGTGAGCCACTGCACCCAGACTTTTGTTGCTATTTTCAAAGAATTGAGTGTTCTAGAGCTGTGCTGTCCAACATAGTAGCTGCTTGACATATGCAACTATTGAGCTCATGAAATGTGGCTGGTCCTGTTTCTTTTTAAAGTCACTAGTAGCACATTTAAAATGACAGATGTGACAAATTATATTTCTGTGGAATGGTCATGTTCCTGACAGAACAAATTTATCAGATGAATTTAAAACACGTATTCTACTTTGTATTTTGCAGCCAAAATACTACAAGCTCTCAAGAAAATTGAGATTTGCTGTGAGGGTAAAATATACACCAGAATTGTAAAACTTGGTATGAAAAAAGAATGTACAGGCGCGGGATACAAGATGGCCGTTTAGGAACAGCTCAGGATTGCAGCTCCCAGTGAAAGTGGAGAGGCTGCTGCAGGTGATTCCCAGGCATGCAGGGCCTGGAGTGGACCTCAGCAGACCTACAGCAGAGGGGCCAGACTGTCAGAAGGAAAACCAAGAAACAGAAATAACCTCATCATCAACAAACAAAACGTCCACTCAGAGACCCAATCTGAAAGCCAGCAACTACAAAGATGACAGGTGCATAAATCCATAAAGATAGGAAGAAACCAGCACAAAAAGGATGAAAACACTTGAAACCGGAACACCTCTCCTCCTACAAGGGATCACAACTCCTCACCAGCAAGGGAACAAGGTTGGATGGAGAACGAGTGTGATGAAATGACAGAATCAGACTTCAGAAGGTGGGT
Organism: Sapajus apella; assembly: GCF_009761245.1. Taxonomy (NCBI): domain Eukaryota; kingdom Metazoa; phylum Chordata; class Mammalia; order Primates; family Cebidae; genus Sapajus; species Sapajus apella. Next base: position 17,800,021 of record NW_022436963.1, read on the forward strand.
AGTAAGAAACTTCTGTGAACTAAAAGAACATGTTCTAACCCAATGCAAAGAAACTAAGAACGTTGAAAAGAGATTTGATGACATGCTAACGAGAATGGACAAAATAGAAAGGAATATAAGTGAATTGATGGAGCTGAAAAACATAACACGAGAACTTCGCGAAGCATGCACAAGTATCAACAGCCGAATTGACCAAGCAGGAGAAAGGATATCAGAGGTCGAAGATCAACTCAATGAAATAAAACGAGAAGGCATGATTAGAGAAAAAAGGGTAAAAAGGAATGAACAAAGTCTCCAAGAAATGTGGGACTATGTGAAAAGACCTAATCTATGTTTGATAGGTGTACCTGAATGCGACGAAGAGAATGAATCCAAGCTGGAAAATACTCTTCAGGATATTATCAAGGAAAACTTCCCCAACCTAGGAAGGCAGGCAAATATTCAAGTCCAGGAAATACAGAGAACACCGCAAAGATATTCATCAAGAAGAGCAATCCCAAGGCACATAATCGTCAGATTCACCAGGGTTGAAATGAAGGAGAAAATACTAAGGGCAGCCAGAGAGAAAGGTCGGGTTACCTGCAAAGGGAAGCCCATCAGACTCACAGCAGATCTCTCAGCAGAAACCCTACAAGCCAGAATAGAGTGGGGGGCAATATTCAACATCCTTAAAGAAAAGAACTTTCAACCCAGAATCTCCTATCCAGCCAAATTAAGCTTCATAAGTGAAGGAAAAATAAAATCCTTTGTGAACATGCAAGTACTCAGAGATTTCGTCACCACCAGGCCAGCTTTACAAGAGCTCCTGAAAGAGGCTCTACACATATAAAGGAACAACCAGTACCAGCCACTTCAAAAACATGCCAAATGGTAAAGAGAATTAACACAATGAAGAATCTGCATCAACTAATGGGCAAAACAGCCAGCTAGCACCAAAATGGCAGTATCAAATTCACACATAACAATATTAACCCTAAATGTAAATGGACTAAATGCCCCAATCAAAAGACACAGACTGGCAAATTGGATAAAAAGACAAAACCCATCGGTGTGCTGTATCCAGGAAACCCATCTCACATGCAAGGATACGCAAAGGCTCAAAATAAAGGGATGGAGGAAGATTTACCAAGCAAATGGAGAGCAAAAAAAAGCAGGAGTTGCAATTCTCATCTCTGATAAAATAGACTTTAAAGCAACAAAGATCAAAAGAGACAAAGATGGACATTACATAATGGTAAAAGGATCAATGCAACAAGAAGAGCTAACGATCCTAAATATATACGCACCCAATACAGGAGCACCCAGATACATAAGGCAAGTTCTTAATGACTTACAAAGAGACTTAGACTCCCACACAATTATAGTGGGAGACTTTAACACCCCATTGTCAATATTAGACAGATCAACCAGACAGAAAATTAACAAGGATATCCAGGACTTGAACTCAGACCTGGAACAAGCAAACCTAATAGACATTTACAGAACTCTCCACCCCAAATCCACAGAATATACATTCTTCTCAGCACCACATCACACCTACTCTAAAAATGACCACATAATTGGGAGTAAATCACTCCTCAGCAAATGCAAAAGAACGGAAATCGTAACAAACAGTCTCTCAGGCCACAGTGCAATCAAGTTAGAGCTCAGAATTCAAAAACTAACCCAGAACCGCACAGCTTCATGGAAACGGAACAACTTGCTCTTGAATATTGACTGGATAAACAATGAAATGAAGAGAGAAATAAAGATGTTCTTCAAAACCAACGAGAATGAAGACACAACTTACCAGAATCTCTGGGACACATTTAAAGCAGTCTCTAGAGGAAAATATATAGCAATAAATGCCCACATGAGAAGCAAGGAGAGATCAAAAATTGACACCCTATCGTCAAAATTGAAAGAGCTAGAGGAGCAAGATCAAAAAAGCTTAAAGTCTAGCAGAAGACAAGAAATAGCTAAGATCAGAGCAGAACTGAACGAGATAGAGACACAAAAAATCCTTCAAAAAATCCATAAATCCAGGAGCTGGTTTTTTGAAAAGATCAACAAAATAGACAGACCACTAGCCAGATTAATAAAAAAAGAAAATAGAGAATAACCAAATTGATGCAATAAAAAATGATAAAGGGGATATCACCACAGATTCCACAGAAATTCAAACCATCATCAGAGATTATTACAAACAACTCTATGCACATAAATTAGTAAACCTGCAAGAAATGGATAAATTCCTGGACACTTGCCTCCTCCCAAGCCTAAACCAGGAAGAAGCCGAAACCCTGAACAGACCCATAACAAGGTCTGAAGTTGAGGCAGCAACTAAGAGCTTACCATCCAAAAAAAGCCCAGGTCCAGACGGGTTCACAGCCGAATTCTACCAGACATACAAAGAGGAGCTGGTACCATTCCTTCTGAAAGTATTCCAAACAATACAAAGAGAGGGAATTCTTCCCAAATCATTTTATGAGACCAACATCATCCTGATTCCAAAACTCTCTTGTTGAGGCAGAGACTCAACAAGAAAAGAAAACTTCCGGCCAATATCCATGATGAACATAGATGCAAAAATCTTCAATAAAATACTGACAAGCCGATTGCAACAGCACATCAAAGAGCTTATCCACCATGATCAAGTAGGCTTCATTCCCGGGATGCAAGGCTGGTTCAACATACGCAAGTCTATAAACGTAATTCACCACATAAACAGAACCAAAGACAAAAACCACATGATTATCTCAATTGATGCAGAGAAGGCCTTTGACAAAATTCAACAGCCCTTTATGCTAAAAACCCTCAATAAGCTAGGTATTGACGGAACGTATCTCAAAATAATAAAAGCTATTTATGACAAACCAACAGCCAATATCATACTGAATGGGCAAAAACTGGAAGCATTCCCCTTGAAATCTGGTACTAGACAAGGATGCCCTCTCTCACCACTCCTATTCAATATAGTACTAGAAGTTCTAGCCAGAGCAATCAGGCAAGAAAAAGAAATAAAGCGTATTCAAATAAGAAAGGAGGAAGTCAAATTGTCTCTATTTGCAGATGACATGATTGTATATCTAGAAGACCCCATCATCTCAGCCCAAAAGCTCCTGAAACAGATAAGCAACTTCAGCAAAGTCTCAGGATACAAAATCAATGTGCAAAAATCACAAGCTTTCCTATACACCAATAACAGACTTAAAGAGAGCCAAATCAAGAACAAACGGCCATTCACAATTGCCACAAGCAGAATAAAATACCTAGGCATACAACTAACAAGGAATGTAAAGGACCTCTTCAAGGAGAACTACAAGCTACTGCTCAACGAAATAAGAGAGGACACAAACAGATGGAGAAACATTCCATGTTCATGGTTAGGAAGAATCAATATCGTGAAAATGGCCATACTGCCCAAAGTAATTTACAGATTCAATGCTATACCCATCAAGCTACCAATGACCTTCTTCGCAGAACTGGAAAAAACCACCTTAAACTGCATATGGAACCAAAAGAGAGCCCGCATAGCCAAGTCAATTCTAAGCAAAAAGAACAAAGCGGGAGGCATCACACTACCAGACTTCAAACTATACTACAGGACTACAGTAATCAAAACAGCATGGTACTGGTACCAAAACAGAGATATAGACCAATGGAACAGAACAGAGGTCTCGGAGGTAACACAACATATCTACAACTATCTGATCTTTGACAAACCTGACAAAAACAAGCAATGGGGAAAGGATTCCCTGTTCAATAAATGGTGTTGGGAAAGCTGGCTAGCCATGTGCAGAAAGCAGAAACTGGACCCCTTCCTGACACCTTACACTAAAATTAACTCCAGTTGGATTAAAGACTTAAACATAAGACCTAACACCATAAAAACCCTGGAAGAAAATCTAGGCAAAACCATTCAGGACATAGGTGTAGGCAAGGACTTCATGACCAAAACACCAAAAGCATTGGCAACAAAAGCCAAACTAGACAAATGGAACCTAATCAAACTCCACAGCTTCTGCACAGCAAAAGAAACAGTCATTACAGTGAATTGGCAACCAACAGAATGGGAAAAATTTTTGAAGTTTACCCATCTGACAAAGGGCTGATATCCAGAATTTACAAAGAACTAAAACAGATTTACAAGAAAAAACAAACAAGCCCATTCAAAAGTGGGCAAAGGATATGAACAGATACTTTACAAAAGAAGACATACATGAGGCCAACAAACATATGAAAAAATGCTCATCATCACTGGTCATCAGAGAAATGCAAATCAAAACAACATTGAGATACCATCTCACGCCAGTTAGAATGGTGATCATTAAAAAATCTGGAGACAACAGATGCTGGAGAGGATGTGGAGAAATAGGAACACTTTTACACTGTTGGTGGGAGTGTAAATTAGTTCAACCATTGTGAAAGACAGTGTGGCGATTCCTCAAGGACCTAGAAATAGAAATTCCATTTGACCCAGCAATCCCATTACTGGGTATATATCCAAAGGATTATAAATCGTTCTACTATAAGGACATGTGCACACAAATGTTCATTGCAGCACTGTTTACAATAGCAAAGACCTGGAACCAACCCAAATGCCCATCGATGATAGACTGGACAGGGAAAATGTGGCACATATACACCATGGAATATTATACAGCCATCAAAAAACGATGAGTTTCTGTCCTTTGTAGGGACATGGATGAACCTGGAAACCATCATTCTCAGCAAACTGACAGAAGAGCAGAATATCAAACACCACATGTTCTCACTCATAGGTGGGTATTGAACAATGAGAACACATGGACACAGGGAGGGGAGCACTACACACTGGGGTCAGTTGGGGGGAAATAGCGGAGGGACGGTGGGTGGTGGGGAGGTGGGGAGAGATAGCAAGGGGAGAGATGCCAGATGTAGGTGATGGGGAGGAAGGCAGCAAATCACACTGCCACGTATGTACCTATGCAACAATCTTGCATGTTCTTCACATGTACCCCAAAACCTAAAATGCAATAAAATAAATAAATGGAAAAAAAAAAGAAAAAAGAATGTAAAGTATTTCATTACTAATTGTAAATGTTGATGACATATTGAAGTGATACTATATTAGGTCATATATTTAATTAATATTTAATGATAAAATATGTTATTAAAATTAATTTCACCTACGTCTTTTAAGTTGTTTACTGTCACGATTAGAACATTTAAAGTTACATTATATGACTTGTGATATATTACTGTTGGACAGTGAGAGTCTAGACATCAAATTTATCAGATAAGTTTAAAATATGTATTTCAGTTTGTATTTTGTAGCCAGAATCTTAAAATCCCTCAGAAGGAAACATATTTTCAAGGACAGTAGAGGAAGATCCCATAATCAGAAAAGATTGAAGATATACCAAGAAAGTAATGTTTGACTTTATATTCAAATATATCACAAATTTGATGACTAGGCATGGCCTAACCATATTTATCCCACCCTGGGCCTTCACAATAGCCTCCCTATGGGACATCCTCCTTCTGTTCTTGCACTGTCCCTGGGAATAATCCCCCCACCAGTCAGAGGGCTCTTTCCGCAATGCTGGTCAGGTTCCACCACTTCCTGGCTCAGCACCCGTCAATGGCTTCACAAAGCCTTATGTGATCTGGGCTTCCTCTCCAATCTCTCTCTTCAATCTAGGCTTTGCTCATCAGTCGTGGCTCCTCCATCCCCTCTCCTTGTTCCCTTTCTCCTGGGATACTCTCCTGGCCTGGTCTCGTCAGGGCTGGCTCCTTCCTGTCAATCATATCTCAGCTGCCTTTGCAGTGGGTTTTCACAGTGTCTCATGAAGAGTAGAGACTATGAAGCTATCCTGCCTGAGTAGCTGTGTGACTCTGGGAGAGTTTACTTTTCTGTTCCAGTTTGCTCATCTGCAAAAGGGGATAATTATGGTGTCCTCAGAAGGTTAAATGAGTTATTATATGAAAAATGCTTACAATGGTGTCTGGCATATAGTAAGTACCATGTTTGTATCATTATCACTACCACCACCATCATCATTGTTACTATTAAATGTTTGGCAATCCCAGCACTTTGGGAGGCAGAGGCAGGTGGATTGCTTGAGCTCAGGAGTTCAAAACCAGCCTGGGTAACATGGTGAAACCTCATCTCTACTAAAAATATAAAAAATTAGCAAGGTTGTTGGCATGTGACTGTTGTTCAAGCTACTCAGGAGGCTGAAGTGGGAGTTGAGGCTGCAGTGAGTCCTGATTGCACCACTGTACTTCAGCCTGGGCAACAGAGTGTGAGACCTTGTCTCAAAAAAAAATCTTGGCAACACGTGTCTGGGAACTTAAGAAAGGGCTTCACCAGTGATCCAACAATTCAGTTGAAGAAATTTATCCCACATAAATATGTAAATATTTACTTAGACAAGAGTATATGGATTTGTATACTTCATGGGGTTTTAAAAATTATTTTAAAACAATTATAATTATTTATTAAATAATAATTAAAATAATATATTTTAAAATATTATTTAAAAATTATTTTAAAATAGGAGAAATAAATTGAAAATAGCCTAGGTATTGATTAAATAGCAACAACAGTGAAATAATAGACAGCCATGAAAAATTATCTAAATTGAAAATTCTTAACCTTTTCTTGTTTCATGGACCCCTTTGGCAATCTGGAGAAATGTAATCAATGTCTTCTCAGGATAATGTTTTAATGGCATAAAACTGAATACATAGGATTGTGAAGAAAACAGATGCATAGAAATAAAATTGTCAGAATACTAATTTTTTTGTAATGTATTAATAAATGTGATTTTTTTTTTTTTGAGACAGGATCTGATTTGGAGTACAGTGGCGCCATCATAGCTCATTATAGCCTCAATCTTCTAGGCTCAAGTCATCCTCCCACCTCAGCTTCCCGAGTAGCTGGGACTACAAGTGCATGCCACCGCACCTGGCTAACTTTTGTATTTTTAGTAGAGATTGGGTTTCGCCATGTTGCTCAGGCTGGTTTTGAACTCCTGGTCTCAAGTGATTCCCCTGTCTTGGCCTCCCAAGGAATTGGGATTACAGCCGCGAGCCACTATGCCCAGCTGATTCTTCTTTTTAAAGTCATAAAATAAAAAGATCTAGTACCAGGTCTAATAATTATAATTTTCAAGTAGTGGTAAACATAAATAAATCAAGAATACCTATGACAAACTCTCTGTAGTATATTAATACCTACGGTTTTTAGTGGAGACAAATTCACAGGTGTTGCTAACACAACTGTGATTTATTGTCTATACCAATAATTTGAAAGATATGTTACGTTTCAGCTAGAATTGGTAAAAATAAAGATGTAATCTTCCCCACCAACCCAAATTCATAAACCCTCAGGTTTAAAATCCATGATCTAGTTTATAGGTCCCCAGGCTTTCTTTTTACAGGGCCAGATAATAAAAATTTAGATTTGTGGGCCATATGGTCTCTGTCACAACTACCGAATTCTCCTGTTTGTAATGTGAAAGCAGTCACAGACAATATGCAAACAAATGAGCACGGTTGTGTGCTGATAAAACTTTACTTACTAAAGCAGGCAGAGGGCCTGTTACGGCTTGTAGAGTATACTTTGCTTTCCCAATCTAGAATAAAAGTTTCTAACTTGGAAAAATGTTCCTGAACTGCTAAATAAAAAAGAGCAGGTTACAAATAATTACGAAGTGTTCCATTTTGGTGAAAAAAAGTATATTTCTATGTATGTCCCTGTGCATATGCATATATGTATAAAAATACACACGTTTGGAAAGGCTTACTAAAATGTCAATGGTGATTGTTTCTGGGTGATGGGAATATGAACACTCTATACTTTTCTGTATTCTCTCATCGTTTTTCAATCAGGGTACATTAATTTTATAGTTAGAAAAGTAAGAATTAGCTGGATGCGGTGACTCATACCTGTAATCCCAGCACTTTGGGAGGCTGAGTAGGGCATGGCTTGAGCTCAGGGGTTTGAGACCAGCCTGGGTGACATGGTGAAACTCCATCTGCACTAAAAATATTTATACAAAAAAATAGCCTGGTGTGATGATGCATACCTGTGGTCCCAGCTACTTGGGAGGCTGAGGTGGGAGGATCACTTGAGCCCGGGAGGCAGAGTTTGCAATGAGCTGAGCTGCAGCCACTGCACTCCAGCCTATGAGACGAAGTGAGGCCCTGTCTCAATTTTTTTTTTTTTTTTTTTTTTTACAAAAAAAGGAAAGAAAAATAAGAATGAAAACAAATAAACTGGAGGAGTTCTTAAAGATCCAAATTTATACAAAACAAAATCCCTCTTGAATCCCCCCAGCCATCCCTCCTAAGTCTTTGCCTGTATCCTTTCACTATACTGAAATAAGTACATGTGCTGATATTCTGTTTTATGCAGTTAAAAACATTACTCTAAGACAGGATCCAGCGGACTTCTCCAGGCTACCAAATGGGTCTGTGGAACAAGTGAATGTAGTATCTGCCCGCCCCAGTCGTAACCCTCTAGGAGTCAAATGACGCAAGCTTAGTCTTTCACTGTAGTGCTCTCAAAATTAAAAGCAAAATTCATGTGAAAAAAAATCCAACAAAGGACAGGTAATTGGAGATCCTCAGTAAGTGTTCATTCTGTCCTCCTTGTCTTCTGTAGGCTAGTGTCACCAACATTTGGAATTAGCTATCGGTTCTCTTAGCTGAAATCATATTGCTTCCAGAATGGGTACCTCTAGTTGTTTTACCAGTTCCTCCCTTGTATCAGACAGAGCCATGTGTCACCTTCTCTGTTCTCTCAAGCCCCCTGCTTTACTCCTTGCTGACAAGTATTAATTTCGCTATGTGTTTTGGGAAGGTTATCCTTTCCCATCTCTTGGGAGGATTTAAGTGCAAATGAGTTTGAATCAGTGGTTTTCAACTGGGGCCATTCCACCCTATCAGGGATACTAGACAATATAAGAGACATTTTTTATTATCAAAAGGGGTGCCACTGGTATTTAGTGGATAGAGGCCAGGGATGCTTCATATAATGCATAAGGCACTCCCCACAATAAAGAATTACCTTGCCCAAAATATCAATAGTACCACAGTTTAGACATCTTGATCTAAAGATGGAATTACCAATCATGGTAATTCCATTTCTTTTTCCAGGTGGTGAGCTCAAGAGAAATCCTGGGAGGAAAAAACCCTTTATCCCTGATATAAAATGTGCATGAGGAGAAACTGCCCTTCCTATGGCCTTTGGATATTCTTGTGGAAAAATGTAATGGTTGCAGCTGCTGTAGTTTTTTGTCATTAATATAAAGGATGACAGAGATAAGACAGGAAAAACACCTATGTCCTCAGTGATGTTGCTGAGTCTTGGAAACAATCCTGCAACCTCCTTAGTGCTCTGGACTGCTTATTGGTGGAATAGTTTTTTTTTTTTTTTTTTTCTTTGAGACAGAGTCTTGTTCTGTTGCCCAGGCTGGGGTGCAGTGGTGTGATATCAGCTAACTGCAACCTCCACCTTCTGGGCTCAGGTGATCCTCTCCCCTCAGCCTCTTGAGTAGCTGGGACCACAGGCATGCACCACCATGCCGAGGTAACTTTATTTTTTTTCATAGAGACAGGATTTTGCCATGTTGCCCAGGCTGGTTTCGGATTCCTGGGCTCAAGTAATCTGTCCACCTTAGCTTCCCAAAGTGTTGGGATTACAGGAGTGAGCTGCTGTGTCTGGCCTGAAATAGTTTCTTTCAAAAATGTACTATTGGCCCCTCATGTTGGCTCACACCTGTAATCCCAGCACTTTGGGAGGCCAAGGCAGGAGAAGAATCATGAGGTTAGGAGTTCGAGACCAGCCTGGCCAACATGGGGAACTCTCGTCTCTATCTACTAAAAATAAAAAAAATTAGCTGGGTGTAGTGGCAGGCGCTGTGATCCCAGATGCTTGGGAGGCTAAGGCAGGAGAATTGCTTGAAACTGGGAGGCCGAGGTTGCAGTGAGCCAAGATGGCACCACTGCACTCCAGCCCAGGTGACAGAGTGAGACTCCATCTCAAAAAAAAAAACAAAAAAAAACTATGAGTTCTTCTTGTGTTATGTATAGCCTTTTAAAAATGTTAATGCTAGAGTTTATACAGGGTCCTGCCCCCATTCCATGGATGTAGAAATTAAGACCTAAATGATTTAGGGGACTTGCTTATGGCCACACAGATTTTTTAGCAACACAGCTGAGAATGGAAAGTCAGCTGATATATTGAGCCCCTGGTGTATTTACAATGCCTGGGGAAGTTTCCAGAAAATTAAGTAGGAGTTAATTCATAGGCTCTTCAGATACAGATCTTGCACTGGATCAACAATAATGACAATGAGCTGAGCACCTACTACGTGACAGCCACTTTATTTATTTATCTTGAATCTTCACAATCCCCCTGAGTGGTTGGTATTATTTTTTCTCATCTTGTAGACAATAAAAATTGAAACTTGGAGAGGTTCAATGTCTCACCCAAGTACACAAAGAGATGTTCATGAAATCAAACCTATGTCAGATCTTAGAGTCCACCCTAATTCTACTATACCATATGACCTCCCTAAGTATCAAAGCCTGCTAGACTCATGACAGGGCTAGCTCCAAAGTGGGTGCATTTGAAGGAAGATTTTGTCTTAATATATTTTACTCAATGGATGATGCTTCTTTTTTTTTTTTTTTTTTTTTTTTTTTTGAGACAGAATGTCACTCTGTCACTCAGGCTAGAGTGCAGTGGAGCGATCTTCGGCTCACTGCAACCTCTGCCTCCTGGGTTTAGGTGATTCTCCTGCCTCAGCCTCCCAAGTAGCTGAGACTACAGGCGCATACCACCACACCCACACCCGGCTAATTTTTTTTTTTTGGTATTTTTAGTAGAGACAGATTTAACTGTTTAACTGTGTTAGCCAGGATGGTCTCGATCTCCTGACCTTGTGATTCACCCACCGCAGCCTCCCACCGGGTTGGGATTACAGGTGTGAGCCACCGTGCCCAGCCTGGATGATGCTTCTTGACAGTGACTTTAAGAGCAAACTAAAGAGTAATATTGAGGAAAAGAGTTCAGATAAAACAACCTCCACCTGCGGTTAAGGAGCAGTGAGGTTTGGCTGGGGTTGAGGGGTAAGGCACACAGATGAAGATCTTGCTTCAAGATCAGATTCCCCAGGGAGCTACTCAGTTCTTCTCATTGGGCTGCCAACCTCCTTCAAGCCAGCCATCAACGTTGTGATATTAAGAGCACAAAAGCTATCATTTCTTGTGTGATCGCTGGTCAATATTGTGCTATTCTTCCTAATAAGGTTGAATAAACTACAACTAACTTAACATACATTGTTTCCTTTAGTCCTCTCAAAACTTAGGGAAGCATTTACCATTAAAGGGACCCACAGAACCAACAAGGTGGAGCCCTTTGCCCAAGGCAACACAGCCAGCAACTGCAAGGAGACTCAGCTCCCACTAACTCTCGGAGCCTCAGTCTCCTCCATCTCCACCTCAGACCTGCCTATTTCTCATTCCTTGTCTTTGCTCCAGCTGAGCGTCTGTTTGAAGTGCAATCGCCCTCCCCCTCTTCGCAGTCATCTCTCACAACTAAAGTGAAATCCTGCATTCTTGGGGGAAATGTGTCTGTGAGCGCTTTAGTCCACAGAGCTTTGTCCCCTAAAGCCAGACACCAAAGGGTATATAATATATATTTCCATTTCTATAAATACAGAAAGGGTAAAACCTAATGTATGGGTTGTAAGTTAGGATAATAGTAACTGTTGGAGAGAAGTAGTGATAAAGGGAAAAAAAGAGACTTCTGGGGTACTGGCAATGTTTCTTGATTTGGGGTCTGGTTGCACGGGTGTGAAAATTAATTGAACTGTCTACATATTTGTACTTTTCTGTACATTAATATTGCAATGAAAAGTTAAAATGTGGCCGCGTGTGGTAGCTCACACCTGTAATCCCAGCACTTTGGGAGGCTGAGGCAGGCAGATCACCTGAGGTTGGGAGTTTGAGACCAGCCTGACCAACATGGAGAAACTCTGTCTCTACCAAAAATACAAAATTAGCCAGGTGGGGTGCTGCATGCCTGTAATCCCAGCTACTCTGGAGGCTGAGGCAGGAGAATGGCTTGAACCCGGAAGGCAGAGGTTGTGGTGAGCCGAGATCGCACCACCGTACTCCAGCCTGGGCAACAAAAGTGAAACTCCATCTCAAAAAAATCCTTAAAAAAAAAAAAAAAGAAAGAAAAGTTAAATGCTAATCCCTGTGCTCTAGCCCAGACGAACAGAGTCACTCTCCAGTGCAGGTGTGTTTGTCTGTGCATGTGTGTGAGTGTGTCTGTGCATGTGTGTGTGTGTGTGTGGTCAACAAGATCCCCAGGCATTTCCATTTAGGTCATTAGGGTAACATTTTTTGAAAATTACACTGCACTTGAATGACACACATATTTCCTTCTTCAAGGGGCTTCTACAAGCAGCACTCTTGGCTAACTCAGCATCTGCCTTTCCTAGTTTCTTTTGTTGTATATGCCCATGTTTTACCAGAAGGAAAGAGGGGCATAACATTAAGAGGTCTTATGGGTACCTTTAAACAGTGGCACTTGGAGCAACAGAGAGAGACAGCTCTGATAATGTGCCAGCTTATAAAATATAGCTAAATAAAATTAAATGTTTATGGGGTGACTAATGCGCCATATCCCTAGGGGAGTAAGTCCAGTGCTCACCGTTGCTGAATTTCCGCTGAATCCTGGCTTCTCCCGAGAAAGATTGCTGGGTGGAGGCCAGAAGGATCTGAGGCTTTTCCTGGAAGGAAAATGGAGAGACCGTGACTGGACAGGAAAGGACCAGTTTATGGCCAGTATATGCCCAATTTAGTGTCCAGCGCTCACTGTGCTCAATAGATGATGTTTGTTGCTATCTTTTCCAGCTAGAAGGGGCTGTAGAGACCATCTGGTTCAGAGGCTCTCAGAGATCTGCCCAGAGAGTTGCAGCAGCATTTGTTGTGATGAGGTAAATATGCAGATTTCCGACAACAGACCTGCTGAGTCCTAATTCCATTGCTTTGGAGCTTCATTTCAATATTAAGAATTTAAAGTGAGTATCAACACAGCAGAATAGGCTAGGCATGGTGGCTCATGCTTATAATCTCAGCACTTTAGGAGGCTGAAGTGGGTGGATCACTTGAGGTCAGGAGTTTGAGATCTGCCTGGCCAACCAACATGATGAAATCCCATTTCTACTTTTAAAAAAATATTAGCTGGGTGTGGTGGTGTGATTCCAGCTACTTGGGAGGCTGAGGCAGGAGAATCACTTGAAACCAGGAGGCAGAGGTTACAGTGCGCCGAGATTGTGCCACTGTACTCTAGCCTGGGCCACAGTGCAAAACTCTATCTCACACACACAAAAATAATAATAATAATTTTAAAAAATAGAGCAGAGTAGCAGGGTCGAAGGCAGCTCTGATATAGCAACTGAGCAAGTTGCTTAAGTGTCTCTGAGCCTCACTTTCCTCAACTGTGAAGTGAGAATAATACTATCTACCATGGAGGGTTGTGAGAAAGGCACTTACAAAGCCCTGCAGCCCTACCTGGAATATCCCCAGCATTCCATCAACGTTGGCTACTAAGAAAGGTACTTCAGATTACATTGTTTTTACTGGAATTAACTCACGATTTAAAAAAAATTTCAGGCCGGGCGCGGTGGCTCAAGCCTGTAATCCCAGCACTTTGGGAGGCCGAGGCGGGTGGATCACGAGGTCAAGAGATCGAGACCATCCTGGTCAACATGGTGAAGCCCCGTCTCTACTAAAAATACAAAAATCAGCTGGGCATGGTGGTGCTCAGGAGGCTGAGGCAGGAGAATTGCTTGAACCCAGGAGGTGGAGGTTGCGGTGAGCCGAGATCGCGCCATTGCACTCCAGCCTGGGTAACATGAGTGAAACTCCGTCTCAAAAAAAGAAAAAAAAAAAAAAAAGAAAAAAAAAAATTTCAGCAAGGTGCGGTGGTTCATGTCTGTAATCCCAGTGCTTTGGGAAGCTGAGCAGGGAGGAGTGCCTGAGGCTAGAAGTTCAAGACCAGCTGAGCAACCTGGCAAGACCCTGTCTCTATAAATATAAATAAATAAATAAATAAAAATAAAAGAATAAAAAATTAGCTGGGTGTGGTGCACACCTGTAGTTCCAGCTACTTGGGAGGTTGAGGCGGGGGGATCACTTAAGCCCAGGAGGTTGGGGGTGCAGTGATCCATGATGGTGCCATTGCACTTCAGCCTGGGTGACAGCAAGATCTCATCTCGAAAAATAAAAATAAAAACTCATCTGTACCACTCTAATTATGTTTTCACCTTTAAATATCTGAAATGTAGTAAAAGGAACTTCATACTGAAAAGGTTATCTGGGTGCCATCCAAAGTCCTCCTACAGGTTCCCCTCTTCAGGGCCACATGGATAATATACTTGAAAAAATAATAAAAAGAGGGCCAGGCGAGGTGGCTCACACCTGTAATCCCAGCACTTTGGGAGGCCAAGGCTGGCGGATCATGAGGTCAAGAGTTCAGGATCAGCCTGACCAACATGGTGAAACCCCATCTCTACTAAAAATACAAAAATTAGCCAGGTAGGCCACTGTAAACCCAGCTACTCAGGAGGCTGAGATAAGAGAATTGCTTGAACCCAGCGGGTGAAGTTTGCAGTGAGCCGAGATTGTGCCACTGCACTCTGCACTCCAGCCTGGGTGACAGAGGGAGACTCCGTCTCAAAAAAAAAAAAAAAAAAAAATTGGACAGGCTGATGGATAGAAATACTTTCAAGATCACATTTCTTGCTAACACTTTTGTCAAGACTAGGGGAAGTGTGCAGCCTGTTGCCTGAGACAGAGTCGGTAGATGGGGGAAAGAGTTGGTTTCTTCCAGGAAGGGTGAAAATAAACATGTTGGTGCCAAGCTCTTGAACATTTACACAAGACAGGACACCTCTTTGCATGTTGGACTACTTTTGCCTAGCGTGACCTGAACATTAAAGTGGTTGTCAAGCTGTCTGGCTTGGAGTCTACAAAATACAGCAGATCCGCAGAGTTTAAGATTTATGCTCCAAGATGGTAGGAGCACCACTCCGAATATACAACCCATGTGGGTTCTTGGCTCCCTCCCTTTGGGTCTCTGTTGCTTTTTCCCTGCCTTCTTGGGCTTAAATATTACTCAAGTATTTACGAAAAGGGAGCATAAAATTTGGCTGAGGTCCGGCGCAGTTCGGTGCAATCCACTTGTAGGAAGCCCTGAAATGTGCTGGAACACTGATTTGATTTTATAACTAAATAACTGAATAGGAAAGTAAGAGAACCAGACAGAATTTGATTCTATAGGCTGGGCATAGTGGCTCATGCCTGTAGTCCCAACACCTTGGGAGGTCAAGGCAGTCAGATCACTTGAGGTCAGGAATTCGAGACCAGCATGGCCAATGTGGCGAAACCTATCTCTACTAAAAATATAAAAATTAGTCAGGCATAGTGGTGCATGCCTGTAATCTTAGCTGCTCAGGAGGCTGAGGCAGGAGAATCATTTAATCCCAGGAGGCGGAGGTTACAGTAAGCCAAGATTGTGCCACTGCACTGCACTGCACTGCAGCTTGGGTGACAGAGTAAGACTCCATCTCAAAAAAAAAAAAAAAAAAAGAAAAGAATTTGATCATATAAAAGGGAGCCACATTTTAAGGATGAGGAAATGTAGTGGCATAAAGTAACTCATCTGGGGTCCCACTGGCTACTCCTTAGCTTCAAAAATCAACTCATATCCCCAAATGCCTCACGTCAAAGCCACGTGCAGATGATCAGACAACAGATGAGGTTTTTTTTGTTTTTTTTTTTTTGAGATGGAGTCTCGCTCTGTTGCCCAGGCTGGAGAGTGCAGTGACTCACTGCAACCTCCGCTTCCTGGGTTCAAGCGATTCTCCTGCCTCAGCCCCCTGAGTAGCTGGGACTACAGGCATGTGCCACCACACCCAGATAATTTTCGTATTTTTATTAGAGACGGGGTTTCACTATATTGGTCAGGCTGGTCTTTTACTCCTGACCTCATGATCGACCTGCCTTGGCCTCCCAAAGGGCTAGGATTACAGGGGTGAGCCACAATGCCTGCCCACAACAGATGAGGTTTTAAAGACAAAGAGGAAGACGGCGGACTCTGAGGAAGGCTTTTCTACCCATTGAGTATGTGGACACTGAGAACTTGATGGTATCTTTCCTGGTATTAGTTTGACAAAGTTAAGAACTAATGTGAAGCAGAGGCACCCAGGATGCTAGACCGACCATCTGGATCCACACACAACTGTGGGAAGAAATCATTAATACTGGAAGACAGGAGGTGTGTTTCTTATGAAATTGGCTCCTTTACCAGCCAGTGACATAACTACACCTGCTGGCATCATGCCACTTGTTCTGGGAGAAATGAGTTCAAGCCACCTGGTTAAACCCCTAAACAATGGTGGAATTTGGTAAGAATGGACAAAGAGAGTATTGCTAATTCATTCCCCTATCACTAGCTCATATAAAATGCCTACTCAACTGTTAGTATCATCTTTGAAGGATGGCCAGGTGTTTGGGTATGATTTAGACATTAAAATTGTTTTGCCAGGCATGGTGGCTCATGCCAGTAATCCTAGCACTTTAAGAAGCCAAGAAGGGAGGATCATTTGAGGCTATAAGTTCAAGACCAACCTGGTCAACATAGCAAGATCCTATTTCTACAAAAAGATTTTTAAAATACTGTTCAGCAGACACTTGGCATTCTCAGATGTAATGCTTAGTAATAACAATGCCAATGAGAATATGAACATAGTGCTTACTATGTGTGAGATACTGTGTTAGCATTTTTCATGTGACAACTCATTGACCTCTGAGGACACCATTTGTATTCATCCGTTGTCACGTTGTTGATAAAGGCAAAACCGAGACTGGGAAGAAAAAGAGGTTCAATTGGAGTTACAGTTCCACATGGCTGGGGATGCCTCAGAATCATGGTGGGAGGTAAAAGGCACTTCTTACGTGGTGGTGGCAAGAGAAAATGAGGAGGAAGCAAAAGTGGAAACCCCTGATAAACCCATCAGATCTCGTGAGACTTATTTACTATCACAAGCATAACATGGGAAAGACTGGCCCCCATGATTCAATTACCTTCCTTTGGGTCCCTCCCACATGTGGGAATTCTGAGAGATACAATTCAAGTTGAGATCTGAATGGGGACACAGCCAAACCATATCATTCTGCTCCTGACCCACCAAATCTCACATCCTCACATTTCAAAACTCATCATGCCTTCCTAATGGTCCCCCAAAGTCTTAACTCATTTTAGCATTAACCCAAAAGTCTACAGTCCAAAGTCTCATCTGAGACAAGGCAAGTCCCTTCTGCCTATAAGCCTATAAAATCAAAAGCAAGCTAGTTACTTCCTAGATACAGTGGGGGTACAGGTATTGGGTAAATACAGTCATTCCAAATGGGAGAAATTGGCCAAAACAAAGGAGTTACGGGGCCCACACAAGTCTGAAATCCATCAGGGCAGTCAAATCTTAAAGTTCTAAAATGATCTCCTTTGACTCCAGGTCTCACACCCAAGTCATGCTGATGCAAGAGGTGGGTTCTCATGGTCTTGGGCGGCTCTGCTCCTGTGGCTCTGCAGGGTACAGCCTCCCTCCTGGCTGCTTTCATGGGCTGGTGTTGAGTGTCTGCATCTGTTCCAGGCTCACAGTGCAGGCTGTCAGTGGATCTATCATTCTGGGGTCTGGAGGATGGTGGCCCTCTTCTCACAGCTCCACTAGGCAGTGCCCTAACGGGGACTCTGTCTGGGGGCTCCACCCCACATTTCCCTTCTGCACTGCCTTAGCAGAAGTTCTCCATAAGGACCCTGCCCCTGTAGCAAAGTTTTGCCTGGGCATCCCAGGCATTTCCATACATCTTCTGAAATCTATGTGGAGTTTCCCAAACCTCAGTTCTTGATTTCTGTGTACCCGCAGGCTCTACATCTCGTGGAAGCTGACAAGGCTTGGGGCTTGCACCCTCTGAAGCCACAGCCTGAGCTGTACATTTCAGCCATGGCTGGAAAGGCTGGGACACAGGGCACCAAGTCCCTAGGCTGCACACAGCACAGGGACTCTGGGTCTGGCCAAAAACCACTTTTTCCTCCTGAACCTCTAGGCCTGTGATGGGAGAGGCTGCTGTGAGTCTCTGACATGCTCTGGAGACATTTTCCCCATGATCTTGGGAATTAACATTAGGCTCCTTGCTACTTATGCAAATTTCTGCAGCCAGCTTGACTTTCTCCCCAGAAAATAGGTTTTTATTTTATTTTATTTTGAGACAGAGTTTCTCTCTTTTTGCCCAGGCTGGAGTGCAATGGCACAATCTCAGCTCACCACAAACTCTGTCTCCGAAATTCAAGCGATTCTCCTGCCTCAGCCTTCTGAGTAGCTGGGATTATAGGAATGTACCACCATGCCCAGCTAATTTTTTTTTTTTTGTATTTTTATTAGAGACGGGGTTTCACCATGTTGGTCAGGCTGGTCTTGAACTCCTGACCTTAGGCAATCAACCCGCCTTGGCCTCCCAAAGTGCTGGGATTATAGGTGTGAGCCACCGCGCCTGGCTGGTTTTTATTTTTTATTGCTTAGTCAGGTTGCAAATTTTCTGAACCTTTATGCTCTGTTTTCCTTTTAAAACAAATGCTTTTAACAGCACTCAAGTCACATTTTGAATGCTTTGCTGCTTAGAAATTTCTTCCACCAGATACCCTAAATCATCTCTGTCAAGTTCAAAGTTCCATAAATCTCTAGGGCAGAGGCAAAATGCCTCCAGTCTATTTGCTAAAACATAACAAGAGTCACCTTTACTCCAGTTCCCAACAAGTTCCTCATCTCCATCTGAGACCACCTCAGCCTGGTCCTTATTGTTCATATCACTATCAGCATTTTGGGCAAAGCCATTCAACAAGTCTCTAGGAGGTTCCAAACTTTCCTACGTTTTCCTGTCTTCTTCTGAGTCCTCCAAAATGTTCCAACCTCTGCCTTTGACCCACTTCCAAAGTTGCTTCCACATTTTCAGGTATCTTTTCAGCAACACCCGACTCTACTGGTGCCCAATTTCTATATTAGTCCATTTTCATGCCGCTGATAAAGACACACCTCAGACTGGGAAGAAAAAGAGGTTAATTTGGATTCATAGTTCCACATGGCTGGGGAAGCCTCAGAATCATTGGAGAAGGAAAAAGGCACTTCTTACATGATGGCAGCAAGAGAAAATGAGGAGGAAGCAAAAGCAGAAACCCCTGATAAACCCATCAGATCTTATGGAGACTTTTCACTATGACGAGAATAGTATGGGAAAGACCAGCCCTAATGATTCAATTACCTCCCTCTGGGTCTCTCCCAACAACACATGGGAATTCTGGGAGATACAATTCAAGTTGAAGGCCAGCGCAGTGGCTCATGCCTGTAATCCCAACACTTTGGAAGGCTGAGGTAGGTGAATCACCTGAGGTCAGGCGTTTGAGACCAGCCTGAGCAAAAGGGTGAAACCCTATCTGTACTAAAAAAAAAAAAAAAAGAAAAAATTAGCCAGGTGTGGTGTTGGGTACCTGCAATCCCAGCTACTTCGAAGGCTGAGGCAGAAGAATTGCATGAACCCAGCAGGTGGAGGTTGTAGTGAGCCAAGACCTCGCCATTGCACTACAGCCTGGGTGACAAGAATGAAACTCTGTCTCAAAAAAAAAAAAAAAAAAATTCAAGTTGAGATTTGAACGGGGACACAGCCAAACCATATTGCCATTATTATCCCCATTTTATAGATAAAGAAACTGGAGCAGAGCAGTAAATTCACCCAGGATCACACATCTGTTGGTTGTCATAGCTTGGATTTAAACTAGGACAGGATGGCTTCACAACTTTCAGTTCTCACGAATACTCTGAAGACCCATAAAATAGAGTCATCTGACATTCTTCAGAGGCAGGGATTGAATTCACTTGTTATGAAGGGCTTTGTGCAAGAAGAAAGTCATCACTTAGCTAGCGACTGAGCCCAGCGCATTGAACATCTGAATCTCAGAAAACTTTTGCTTTTTCCTGGTCAGCCTAATCTGGACTTTTTGTGATAAAATTATATGCCACAGTAGATAGCATATAATTTAGTTAGATGTATAATTAGGATGCTTTTGACAACAGGTAACAAAAATGCCAACTAACAGTTATTTTAAAAGTAAAGGCAACTAACTTTCTAATGCAACAAGAAGTCTGTAGAGAGGTGATTTTAGGATGGTACAGCAGCTCAAAGATCCTAAGCGTGTTGGTGTTGACTTCCCTCATGATCCCAAGGTGGCTGCAGTAGTTCCAAGCATCACATCTTCTTTCTCTGGTATCCAAGAAGAAAAGAGGGAGGCAAGGCAAAAAATATTTCCTCTTTTTAAGGAGGAAAAATACTTTCTGCAAGTTTCCCCTAGCTCTTCTCTGTCGCATTTCATTGCCCAGAACCGTGTTACATGTCAATCCCCAAACTGGGGTGTCTCCACCTCAGCCTTATTGACGTTTTGGCCCAAGTAATTCTTTGTTGTGTGAGGCTACCTGAGCATTGGAGGATGCTTAGCAGCATCCCTGGCCTCCGCTCATTAGATGCCAGGAACAGAGCCCCATTTAGGACAATCAAAAATGTCTCCAGACACTGTCAAATGTCGTGTGTGTGTGTGTGTGTGTGTGTGTGTGTGTGTGTGTGTGTGAAAGAGAGAGAGAGAGAGACAGAGAGAGAGAAAAACTGCCTGAGGTTGAGAAACATTGTCTTAGACCAATGACTGGCAAAAAGAAACGAGACAGTCCTAACTGACTTAGATGAATAAGTTTATCCTCTGGGGCTGGGCACACCGATGCCTAAAGAGTCCTGTTTAAGGGAGGAGGGGTAATAGCTGTGGT
The DNA here is from genome assembly GCF_009761245.1 of Sapajus apella. NCBI lineage: Eukaryota > Metazoa > Chordata > Mammalia > Primates > Cebidae > Sapajus > Sapajus apella. The sequence continues at coordinate 17,820,933 of NW_022436963.1, forward strand.
TTCACAATCATTCCCACATTGCTTTGTGTTTTTGTTTCTTTAAAATAGTGAAAGAGGGTTTTGGTTACACTGGCAATTGTCTATGTTGACAATACTATCTTGTCTATGTGGCCCAGGCTGGTCTTGAACTCCTGGGCTTAAGTGATCCTCCCCAACCTTGGCCTCCCAAAGTGTTGGGTTTCCTGGTTTGAGCCCCTGCACCTGGCCCCCATGTTGCTGTCTTGTTTAGACAAATGTTTTTACTGGAAATCCAAGGAAAGAATTGAAAAGGAGTGTCCATAACTTGGATTTAAACTAGGACTTCTCTTCTCACGTCCAAGAAACCATTTCTGTGGTATGTTGGGAAGAATCAGGTCTTAGAAATAGGTGTCTTAAGATAACTAATATTCAGCTTTGGTGGCCACAGGAAAACAATAGGGAGTCTGTGTAGCCAATCGTCTTTTTATTTAAAAAATCTACACCAAGTTGCCTTTTTTGGGGCATTCTTTTTTTTTTCTTAAATATAAACTTGTATTTGTCCAGGGATATTTGATAAATAAGGACTACAAAGGGAAAATTCCTAAATTTGTTCCTCCATTACATCCCTTGGACATTTAATTTCAGAAATTAAGATCATGGTTGTAAAACTTTTCAAGTTGGCTGTCTGAAAACCATTGGTAAACACCATCAAGTTGGCTGCCCAAGGTCATTTCAGTCTTACGATATTTATTTTTGAAATATCAATTACTGATGATGTACACAAGGTGGGATTCAGAACTTTCAGCTAGAAAACAATATGTGGATTTAAAGGGTTACAAGGTGTGATTTTTCTGGCTTTCAAAGAGCTGTATTTTAGATCATGGTTTTCATCACAGTCATTTTCTACATTTTTGCAAACATATTTAATAAGAAAAAATTTAAATAGCCAAAACAAAATGAAAAATTGCTCTAAATATGGAAACACTGGAATGAGTGCTATGTTGTAAAGGCTCTCCCTTATGAAAACACTGTAAAGCCAGCACTGTGTATCCTAGGGAAGGGGGACACTTTGTTATTGCTTTCTAAAAGAACTTTTTTACTCTATCTTTTAGCAGTGAGATTGAAAGACTATTGAGAATTCCCTGATGGGAACCCAGCTTTCATTATTAAAAGGAAGACCCTGACTAAATATGAAATTACTTATATTAGGACTACAGAAACCAATGACGGCTGGAAACCTGATTATAATAAATGAAAATTCTGTTAGTTGAATTCCCCCCAAAACCCCAGAGGCATAAATACTTCAGGAATTGATTTTCTTTTACTCAGATACCTTATAATGATTCAGCAAAACAAAATTATAAATACTTCAGCTCTGAGTAACATTAAATTGGGAGCAGATCGGATCCTACTCCCCAAAGTCCACTTGCCTCAGATAAATACCAGGATCAGGATGCGCTTCAGTGAAAAAGTTTATCCCAAATTGATTGGAGCAGAAAAAACACAATCTGATATATGTATTTTTAAACTCCTATCCCTCATCATGTGCTCAGTGCATTTTTACCCCTCATCGCAATTTTGTAAAGGTCTGATTCAAAATGTTTAATTGGAAAATGAGCTTAATCAGATTTTGGGGAAGTAAAAATAGAACAACCCTAAGGTGAGTGTACACACACACACACACACACACACACACACACACACACACACACAGGTTCTCTGTTGTCAGATAGGAATTCAGAAAAAGGAAAAAATTACCACAAAGAAAAAATATATGTATCTGTTTTATGTACACATATACACACACACATATAGTCAATTATATTATTCATGGTAGCTATGTTCTTTAAAGTTGGAGCAAATATTGAATTAGCAAATAGCAAATCCTTGGCTCTAGGGGAAACTTAGGGACAGGTTCCTGTAAACCTATGGTCACAACATGATTATTCACTGATCAACACATAACCTTGTTTTATGTATGTTTTTGTTTAAAGACACCTTCTTTAATACACAGTGCTGATTCATTTTTAACACTGAACTCACAAACACTGTAACTCACATCTGCACAAAATTTATCTTACACATGTATTTTCTCTGCAAAGCACGTTACAGCCTTCTTACGGTTAGGAACACAAGGGAACTACATTTGTGGGCAGCTTTAAACAGCAAAATCAACTAAAAGCTCACAAATGTGAAAAACATGGTGCTAGATAGACCTAGAAAAGGACCCCTATATAGTCAGAGAGCTGAGCAAGTATTCGACCTGGGAATATGCACATTAGGTGACTCAAATGTCCCCCCTCTTTGTGCAGGTTTGAGTGATCACAGAAGTACTACAGTATTGATTTTTGGAGTTACAAATATGTATGTATACACACACGTATATATATATATATATCTTATTTGATGGTGCAAGAAATTGGTTCTCTGGTCACTACAGGTAAATAAAACAAAGGCTTCTCTCTACCAGGCCTTCATATAAAACCCTCAAGCTGAGAGTAGGTGAAGTTTTTAATACGTGAACGGCTTTGAGGCTGTGGAAGATAAAAAGATGGATCAACTGACTAAGACAGGGGTCCTTAGAGAGTGGCAAATAGAAACTCCCACGCTGCCCATTTCTGAGGCACTCCTCAGTCACAGAGCTGCATACTAGGTGTGTGAACTTGGGCCAAGCAGGTAACTGCTCTGTGCCTCAGTTTTCTCAAGTATACAATGGGATAAATTTTAGAACATACTCTCATGGGGCCAGCATTGCACTGGTGGTAAGAAGAATTTATTTATTTACCAAGACAGTTGCAGTTAAAGAAAGGCAGATAAGAGAAACTATGAAAATATGTTGCAAGGAAGCAATGGGTAGGTCAGCAAGAGAGGAGCTGACAGCAAAGAGACAAAGGCTTGCTAGGGATTTTATAGGATAGTGCTTGTACTGTGTGCTGAAGAGGGCTTCGTGCCCTACTGATAATGCCAAGGTTGCAGTGAGCTAACTTGAATTTTTGTATTAGCCAAGGGTCTGGTGATAGCTGGGCTCAGGAAGATTTTGAGTTATTTATGCACAAGGTGCTATGTGTTCTGGACCATGAACAAAGGAGACTTAGAGTTTATCTGCTTTTTCTTTTTGCTTTCCCTCAGTTCTGGCAGCCCAGCTCCCTGTCCCTAATTAGGACTCCACACATACCTGTTTGAGTTGCTGTGAGAATTAAATGAGCTAATGCATGTAACAATTAAAAAGCACAAGTCTTTTTTTGGTACAACCAGACCTTAGATAACTCCTGATGAGATGCAATATGTGAAACATACAACCCAAGTATGACATAATATTGTCAAAAACAGTAAAGCCTGATCAAGCCTCCAGAGTCAACCAGGAGGGAGAGTTAGACAAGTGAAACAGTTCCATGCTTTGGAAATAATCAGATAAATTCAGGAGGTAGGATAGCTGACGTGTGTGTGTGTGTGTGTGTGTGTGTGTGTGTGTGTGTACAAGTCAATAGCATGAAAAAAAGAAAGGGAAGGGGGAAACTTTCATGAGATGGAAGACACATAATCATCAAGTACAATATGTGGACAACTAAATTGTAAAAAGACACTTTTGGGACAGTTAGGGACATTTGAATATAACTGGCTAGCTGGTATTAAATAATTAAAATAATTACCTCTATTGTTAATTTACCAAGTGGAAGAATGGTATGGCAGTTTTATAGGAAAATGTCCTTATACTTTAGAGGTTTATACAGAAGTGTTAAAGGGTAAATGATATGTTGCCAGGGATTTTAAAAAATATTATGGAAAGGAAAAAAAAGGAAAGGATTAGGAAAAAACATTGCTGATTAGTTGCTTGACTAAAGCTAGTAGTAAATTATTATAATTATTATAATTATTATCTGAGATGGGGTCTGGCTCTGTTGCCTAGACTGGAATGCAGTAATGTGATCATAGCCCACTGCAGCCTCAAATTCCTGGGTCTAGGTGATCCTCCCGCCTCAGCCTCCTGAATAGCTGGGACTATAGGTGCACACCACCGTGCCTGGCTACTTTTTAAAATTTTTGGTAGATATGGGGTCTCACTATGTTGCTCAGGCTGGTATTGAACTCCTGGCTTCGAGTGAAGCTCCCACCTCAGGCTCCCAAAAGTGCTGTGATTACAGGTGTGAGACATGGTACCCGGCCAACAGTAAATTCTTTTGAAGCAGTTAGATGTCTGCTGCCTATAGTACTTTTGAAGTTATGGAGGGGTTTAGCTCAATTATTTTATGTAGTTGTATTTCTTAAAGACTGAACTTTTAGTTTCAGCGAGAGAGGAGAGAAAGGTAAGATATGGTTGCTAAGTAATAGCTTAGTCAGCAGAGGTCTGGAATCTCTGGGGTCTCTGAGATCTTCAATGTGATTCATGAATTCCAAAACTCCTTTTATAAAAATATGAAGGGGCTGAAGCTGAGACCTAAAAGCCAAAAAGGAGTGTTCCAGGCAGAGGGAATAGTATGTGCAAAGGCTCTATGGAGTACTGTGCATATAGAGGTCTGATGCTAAGTGGTTCTGTGTGATTGGAATGTACAGTTCCCAGCACATACATAGCTGATGGAGTGGCTCGTGGGAGGATTCCTTTGCCTTACAGTTGTTCATTGGCATGGGATTGAAGCCTTGGTATTGAGTGCCACAATTCTTGCAATGAGGTTAGAACCTGTCAAGGCTTGGAAGGCCTGCCTTAAAGGTATCCAATTCTGAACATTTTCTCTCTTGTTCTTAGTACATCTAACACTACTCTTAAAGATACTCAGGTTTGGCAAAGTAATTGTAATCGGCTGGGCGTGGTGGCTCACGCCTATAGTCCCAGCACTTTGGGAGGCCGAGGCGGGTGGATCACGAGGTCAAGAGATCGAGACCATCCTGGTCAACATGGTGAAACCATGTCTCTACTAAAAATACAAAAAATTAGCTGGGCATGGTGGCGTGCCTGTAGTCCCAGCTACTCAGGAGGCTGAGGCAGGAGAATTGCTTGAACCCAGGAGGCGGAGGTTGTGGTGAGCCAAGATTGCGCCATTGCACTCCAACCTGGGTAACAAGAGTGAAACTCCATCTCAAAAAAAAAAAAAAAATAGTAATTGTAATAATCCCAGTCCACCCAATAGAGCACTTGTTAGTTTATAAAGCTCTTCCTTATGGGCATTTCTGCATTTGGATTTTGAGCCAATGGGGTAGACACAGTGGGCATTATTGTCTCCAATTTACAGAGCAGAAAACTAAGGTTCTAAAACACCAAGTTTCTTGACCCATGTTTTCCAGTTAATGAGTACCCAAACCAGGACTTGAAGCTTGGTCTTTAGTCACCAAATCCTTAACAAACTAATTAATTCATTAAAATGTTCATTGATTCCATGTAATTCTGTCATAGGTGATGGCTGAGGTTACAAGATGAATGAAACAAGTCCTTGTTTCACATACCTGTGCCCCGTGGTTCTCCACGTTTAAGTATGGTGTCTAGCACACAGTAGAAATTACAGACCAGTAAAATCCTATGTTCCTCGTTATCCATTCCTAATTATTTGCCTTTATGAATGGTTGTTAAGCTCTGCCAGATGTATTTGATATTGTATATTAATAGTGAAACCACTGGGGCGATAAGAGAGGATTGCCTGCTAGGCATTTCACAGTACTCACTCTTAGAATGATAATACTTTAAGTAACATGTCTGGGCCTCCAGTTGTCCCCTTGTCACCAACATTTCATATAACTGCACATGGCACTTTTAAAAAGTGCAAGTCTACATGCTGCCCCCTACCTCAGAGCTGTTAATGGTTGCTTAGTGTGTGTGTGTGTGTGTGTGTGTGTGTGTGCGTGCAGAATTTTGCTTTCTTTTCTTCTTTAACTTTTATTTTAAGTGCCAGGGTACATGTGTAGGATGTATAGGTTTGTTACTTAGGTAAACACGTACCATGATGGTTTGCTGCACAGATCAACCCATCACCTAAGTTTTTTTTTTTTTTTTTTAATAAAGACGGGGTTTCACCATGTTGGTCAGGCTGGTCTTGAACTCCTGACCTCAGGTGATCCGCCTGCCTTGGCCTCCAAAGTGCTTGGATTACAGGCGTGAGCCACCACGCCCGGCTGTCATCACCTAAGTATTAAGCCCAACATCCATTAACTATTCTTTCTGGTGCTCTCCCTTCCCCCATTGCCCCTGACAGACCCCAGTGTGTGTTGTTTTCCTTCCTGTGTCCGTGTGTTCTCATCATTTGGCTCCCACTTATAAGTGAGAACATGTGGTGTATGGTTTTCTGTTCCTGTGTCAGTTTGCTGAAAATAATGGCTTCCAGCTCCATCCATGTCCCTGCAAAGGACATTATCTCATTCCCTTTAACGGCTACATAGTATTCTATGGTGTATATTTACCATATTTTTTTTGTCCATTATATTATCGATGGGCATTTGGGTTAATTTCGTGTCTTTGCTATTGTGAATAACGCTGTAATGAACATATGCATGCATATATATTTATAACAGAATGCTTTATATTCCTATGGGTATGCCCAGTAACAGGATTGCTGGGTCAAATGGTATTTCTGTCTCTAGGACTTTAAGGAATCATCAAACCGTCTTCTACAAGGGTTGAACTAATTACACTGCCACCAACAGTGTAAAAGCGTTCCTTTTTCTCTGCAACCTTGCCAGCATCTGTTGTTTCTTTACTTTTTAATAATTGCTATTCTGACTGTGTGAAATGGTATCTCCTTGTAGTTTTGATTTGCATTTCTCTAATGATCAGTGATATCGAACTTTTTTTCATATGTTTGTTGACTGCATGAATGTCTTCTTCTGAGCAGTGTCTGTTCATGTCTTTGCCCACTTTTTAACTTTTCTTTTTCTTGTAAATTTGCTTAAGTTCTTTGTAAACTATAGATGATAGATCTTTGTCAGATGGATAGATTGCAAAAATTTTCTTCCATTCTACAGGCTGCCTGTTCACTCTGCTGATAGTTTCTTTTGCTGTGCAAAAGCTCTTTAGTTTAATTAGATCCCATTTGTCAATATTTGCTTTTGTCACTATTGCTTTTGGTATTTTTGTCTTGAAATCTTTGCCTGTGCCTATGTTCTGAATGGCATTGCCTAGATTTTCTTCTAGGGTTTTTATAGTTTTGACTTTTACATTTAAGTCCTTACTTTCTAAGGCAGAAATGGCAACATGGTAGCCTATAGGCCAAATCTGGCCCTCAGGTTAAATCAGGCTCACAGACAGAGTATGGGGCTTTCCCCTTGCTGGTTATTCTCTGTGTTTTAAAATCGAATGAGTCACCAACGTTTCCCATGAGGGAGAGTTGTACACAAGGATCTGGATCTTGGCCTCTTTTGAACAATGGAAAGATCTGGCAATAGCAGTACTGACTCAAGTGCACTCCTGATTGTCACAGTCTCCACTGTCTTCCCTTGACCCTGAGCCAGCGCATTCATTCACACCATCTGCCTGGTCTGGGCCAGGTCTAAGGAATCAAATACTGTGTCTTTAGTGCTACATCCATGGCCCTCCATGACTTGGCCTCAATTTACCTCTTTTGTTCCACCTCCATCCAATTAGAAAGTTTATGCTCTGGTAATAAGGAGATGATTGTAGTTCCCCAGCATAGAGCACACCTTTGCTTCCTTTGAATGACCTGTACCTTTTTCTCAATTCTACTGAACCATATGTTCCTTTAAGACCCAGTTTAGATACCATCTTCTCCAGGTGGCCTTCCCTGACCCGTAAGGTTGGAGAAGGATCTCTTTATATTCGCCTAGTTTCTTGTGCCCTCTCAAACTATGACACCGAAATGATCTGTTTATCCAGTTGTTCCCCAGCGGGAACTTCTCTCACCTGCCTACATTCACTTTGGTAGCCCAGCACCTAGTGCAGTGCCAGGCATACCGAAGGGCAGGTGTCATAAGAACTCAGACTCCAAATGCTTCCATTGGAGAAGGCCTGGGAATCCAGAGAGGGAAATTTTCTCAGAGACCAAATCCCTTTCTGCAGCTTTTTGCCTTCTTTTCTCTATGTGTCTCTGTGTCCTAGCTATGAAAAAAAATTACTACCTTTTTGGGCTTTAGATAGGAGATAATGTTTAAACAATCAAGTCTTTCTGGTTTCTTGCCTTTGCACACCTGGATGAGCCAGAAGTGGAAATGTAGGTGAGTCACTGAGTTGCCTCCCGGCCCAGGAAGCAGTGCTAGGCCTAGGAGACCACTCCTCAGGAATGGTGCTCCTGGCAATTTGGGTGAGGGAATCAATTCTGAGAAGCCAGCCTGAGGCTAGGATGGGTTAATCACTACAATTACTCATTGTAGCTATTAATAGTCGCTATTATTTAGATATGAAGTAATTAATTCACCTCTATTAAATAGAGAGATTTAGTGAGGAATTAAATACCTTGCCTAAAGCCATCCTTAGAAGAAAGGTACGGAGGCCAGGTGGTATGGTGGTGGCTTCTGCTTGTAACCTCAGCATTTTGGGAGGCCAAGGCAGGAAGATTGCTTGAGGCCAGGAGTTCGAGACCAAGCCGGGCAATATAGCGAGATACTGCCTCTACCAAATAATAATAATAATGGCAGGGAACATGGTAGTCTAATTTGGAGCCTGCGCTATTCCAAGCCAACTCCAGGAAACTCACCACGATGACAAGATCTTGTTGAGGATGTTATTTCTTACGTTGCAGAATGTCCTCCTGCTCCTCTGTATCAGGAAGAGCCTTGTTGTTCCTGGACAGTGTGAGTTAGAGAGCCTGTCCTGATTCCCTTTCTGTGTGAATTGCTGGAAACCTCAGAGTCAAATTTGTGACTTGCTTATTTACGTTTATATGGTGTTTGCTTTTGGAAGAAGCCTCATTCTTAGCTTCCTACTTGTATTTTTCTTTCTTTTGGCCTACCTACTTAAAAAAAAAAATCCCTACCCTGCCCTTACTAAAGAATGATACTTTGTGCAAACAGAATCTTTAACAATGTATAAAACACAGAAAAGTAAACACAAAATGAATAAAAATCACCTAGTCATACCCAGAGAGAACACCATCTATATTTTGGTATATTTTCTCCCTACCCCACCCAACCCATGGTATATACATATTTTTTAGGTTGGTACAAAGGTAATTGTGGTTATTGCCATTACTTTTTTTTTTTTTTTGAGACAGAGTCTTGCTCTGTCACCCAGGCTAGAGTGCAGTAGTGCCATTTTGGCTCACTGAAACCTCTGCCTCCCAGGTTCAAGTGATTCTCCTGCCTCAGCCTCCTAAGTAAGTGGAATTACAGTCGTGTGCCACCATGCCTGAATAATTTTTGTATTTTTAGTAGAGACGGGGGTTTCACCATGTTGGCCAGGCTGGTCTCCAACCACTGACCTCAAGTGATCCGCCTGCCTCGGCCTCCCAAAGTGCTGGGATTATAGGCGTGAGCAACGGCCCCTGGCCTATCATTGCTATTACTTTTAATGGCAAAAACCGCAATTACCTTTGCGCCAACCTAATACAAAATGAGATTGTATCATATATAGTGTTTTATAACTGTCCTTCCCTTCCTCCCACTTACTGCATCATGCACATCTTTCTATGTAATTAGGTGTCTTCTGTCTTGTAGATGTCCCATAATTTATTCAATCAATATAAGATTGTTGAATGTTAAGCTGTTTCTAAATGTTCCCTTTTATAAAACAAAAAAATGTAATAAACACTCTTGTAGCAGAATCTTCATGCATAGATTGATCTTTTGGTGAAAATTCTTAGAAGTTTTCATTGGCTTTTAACTTATGTTGCTTAATTTAATGTATCCTGTCAAGCCCCTTAAATACTTTCTGGAACAAGCTGAGATAGGACTAATCTCTTGCTCTGAATCACTACTCATCAGTTAACTGGGATTAACAAATTTTCTCAGAAGACTCAAGACACAAAGAATGATAAGAGGTGATCTCTGTGTCCTCCTGGGGTTTAAATTCCACTAGGCAAAACAGATGACCTATGAAAATGTGCACCGAGTGACCCAATACAAGGTTGGAGAAAAGTTTATATATAAGGTGGCATCTGAAAGGTGCCAAAGGCAACAATTCATAAGGGCAGGTTGGTACATTTAGCAAATATTTACTGTACCAAGTGTTTTGTATGCTCAAAGCTCAGGATACAATGGAGATTAAGACCCAGTCTTTGTCCCCAAGGAACTCAAGGTCTATAGGGGGTGAATGAGTGAAGGGGAGGGTCTCGAAGTACTTATACAGATTATTGCAAAACAACCTGGCAAGTGTTCTTAGAGACATACAGGATTTTCTGGAAGCTTGAAGGCTGGGCTTCTAAATAGGAAGAGGGGGCCAAAAAAGGCTTCCTGGAGTTGAGCCTAAAGGATGAAGAGAAAGCCAAACGAAAGAGCAAAAAGACATCTCTTTTGCAGAAAGCACTAGATAAACTTTTTGACTTTGCCCCACAGTGAGAAATTCATTTAAATCTTGATCTAGTATAGGTACATTTTTGTACATTAGTACAAATTTTCTTGAATCAATTCTCTAATACATGCAAAAGAATTTTACTTTCTATTTTAATTCATTTAAAAAAGTATGGTTGCAATCTACTAAATTGTTTTGACGATCCAGTAATGACTACTTATGTGCAGATTGTATATTATAAGTCTAAACTGAGGATGGGTTCAGTGCTTGACAAAGCAAAAATTAAACCCAAGTAGTGGCTAGAAGTCTCTGGAGTAGATCAGCCAGGTCAGGAAAAGGTCCTTGAAAAGTCCCTTTTACTTGCAAACGAAACCATAAATAGGGTCAATTGTCATAATAAAGAGAATGAAGAACACTTTTTTGTTCTTTTGAGTGGTTTACCAAAAGCTCCCTCACCCTTTGTTATGTAGAGCTGGTACCTGGGGAGACCTGATACCTCTATTTGTGGAAATTGCCTCAAATCTCTTTCCCCCAAGATTCCCGGGAGTCTTTCAGAATGGCGAGACTGGGGGACGAAGTACCTAAAATAACATTTCCGTGGCACAGCCTTACTAACGAGTAGATTCAACTCAAAGGGCTGAGAATTCACAAGCGTGGGCTGGTTTGGGCGTAGTGTGCGTGTGACGGTGTGAACTTCCGGGTGCCGGCCCTCCTAGCGCCGCGGATACTCTTTGGTTAAAAAAAAAAAAAAAAGGCTGAGTATGAGAGTGTAACGGGGAAAAAAACCCGTAACGCTAAAAGCCCCAATGAGACTCCAATGAGCTTCCGCAGGTGCCAGGATGTGTGAGGACAACCCAGTAACCAACGCTCCATCCACAAGCAGTGGTGCGCGGGCCAGTCTTCAGCAGCGCGCCCGGCGTTAGTGGGAAGCAATGACAGTAGTAACTGATGAGTGCAATTTCTCTGGCCTGGGGAACAGGGGTAGTAAAATCCTCACGGACTCGGTAAGATTCTAGGGTTCTTGGTCAGTTTTGCGTGTTGGGAGAGGCCTCAAAAGAATGATACAGAACGTCCTGCAGTTAAAGCACAGACGAGCTTAAAACATGTAATCAGATTTGACGTCTGAGTTTGCAGAGCAGGTATGTATGCCAGCACCATGTGGAGTTTAGGCTACGTTCATCTAACGGAGCCCATATTCTTCAGCATGCCACCAGTGGTTTTTCATGTTGGTTTCCTGACCAGAAGCATCGGCATCTCCCAGGAACTTGTTGCAAACGCACATTCTCAGACCTCCTTCAAGATCTGCTGAATCAGAAACTCTGAGAGTGGGCCCCAGCACGCTGGTTTCACAAGCCCTTTCAGATGAGGAAACTGAGACTTGGAGAAGGTCCCACAGCTGGCCAGCAATAACCTGAATTCAAAGTCAGGCACCAGCACGCATGCTCTAAGCCACTAGCATAGCTTTTCTCAAACTTTTTGGTACTAAGCCTCAGAGTCAGAAATGCAAATTATTCTTATTCTTATTTTTATTTTAATTTTTAGTTCTGGGTTACATATGTGGGATGTGCAGGTTTGTTACATAGGTAAACGTGTGCCATGGTGGCTTGCTGCAGCAATCAACCCATCACCTGGGTTTTAAGCCTGGCATGCATTAGCTGGAAATGTAAATTATGTCATGGCCCAGTACACACATACAAAAGTTTTAGGAAACAATATACGTTTTTTTCCTGTTCTATTTTCTTCTATGCTCTTCTATTTCAGCTAAAAACAGTTTTTAGCTATGGCTCACCAAATTGGTTTCACATCCCACTAATGATTGGGTTATAACCCATAGTTTGAAAAACTGTGTATGAGAACATAGTATTTTACACACAAAAGAGCCAACCAGTGTGGAATAGCAAGAATGTAAGTCACTGCAGATGTCATTTAAGTATGTTATTGTTTGGTACAGGTGACAAGTATTATCGTCAAACATTTGAAGGAGGGAGACAGAGAGAGATATTGAAATAGGGGAGGTAAGAGAACTGTGAGGCTTCCAGGGAGAGGCAGGATACAGAGTTATAAGCATTGAGAATGAAATAGAATTCAGAGGGGAAAATTCAGGGAAGGACACCGTAACAATTGCTAGGCCTTGAGGGATTAAAGTCAGAACTACTAAACGTCAGTATTATTGTCTGTAAAATGGGGTAATAATTGTCCCTACCTAAAGGGATTCATGTGGGGCTAGAAGAAAATAATGCATGTCGGCAGGGCACAGTGGCTCATTCCTGTAATCCCAGCATTTTGGGAGGCTGAGGCAAAAGGATCACTTGAGGCTATGAGCTCGAGACCAGCCTGGCCAACATGGTAAAACCCTGTCTCTACAAAAATACAAAAATTACGCAGGCATGGTGCCATGTGCCTATAATTCCAGCTACTTGGGAGGCTGAAGAAGGAAAATCGCTTGAGCCTGGGAGGCGGACGTTGCAGTGAGCTAAGATTGTGCAACTCTACTCCAGCCTGGGAGACAGAGAAAGACTCTGCTTAAAAAAAAAAAAAAAGGGAGAAAAGAAAAAGAAAAAAGAAAATAATAATGCATGTGCCAGGCTTTACACTTAGTCACTGTTCACTGGCAAAATGATGAGAACCACATAAGCAAGCATTTCTGGTAGTCACATTAAAAAAGCAAACAGATGAAATTAATTTTAATAATATGTATTACCTAACTCAACATATTCAAAATAATATTATTTCAACATACAATCCATATAAAAATTATTAAGATATTGCATATATACTTCTCATAGTGTATCTTTGGAGTCGAGTGTGTATTTTATACTTATAACTGGTCTCAATTTTGATGATCCACAGTTTGAGTGTTCACTTGCCACACGTGGCTCATGGCTGCTATGGTGGGTCAAGTGGGCCTAGCACAGAAGTGCTCTGTGAGTATTACTATTGTTATAATTATCATCATTGTTGTTATTCATTTCTGAGCAATGGAGTCAAAGACTTTTTGTGGGTGTGGGGTGGTGGCTGTGAGGAGTAGAGCAGAGGAACACTCTACTTCCCTGACATCCAGAATGCCAGCTTGCTGGGATTTCAGTGCAACCGAGGCCTAAGCCAGTTAAGCCTATGGGTCCCAGACCCACGGCCACTTGGTGGCCTTCATGCGATCCACAGACTGTTCAACTAACCATCATATGGTCATGTTTATACTTTTGTTTCTGGTATGAACTAATAATTTACTTACGATAGTTAATAAAAACCAGACATCACCTCATCGGTGTTTAAACAAAAACAGTGCAATTTATCTTATTAATTCTGGTGAGGTCGTCTGTCTTCTGCTGTTGAATTTGGAGGGTGGTGTGGGCATGCATCCTATGGGGTCTTAAGCCAAATGGTCCTTGGGCCTCAAAGTGCAGGCTTTCGGTTCATGTGGGTATTTGGTGGGTCACTGTGGGGGGCAGGATGATGGAGTGGGGCTGTGGAACTAGGACCGGTGCTGGGACGAGGGAGCTAGAATGCTCACACAGGCAGTTGGTGTGCATGCCCAAGGAAGCCGGCGGCAGCAGGTAGCTCCAAGCAAGAGCTCGATAGCTGCTGCATACTTTATTAGCGTGATTTCCTCTATCTCCTCCAGCTCCACTCCAAGGTACCCATTCTACAGAGGAGAAAACTGCAGCTCAGAGAAGTTGGGCAACTTGCGTAGCTCCATGATGGTCAAACCTGGCCTCTCCCCCAGGGTATGTGACTCCACGGTGTCTGCTCTTAACCACTTTGCCACACCAGAACTTCCTCTCTGGACTCTCCTCATTGGGGCCATGCTCTCCTTGGCATGGTTTTTTCCTGATTTGGAAGCTGAGACTAAGTCTGCTCAAACTCTTCCCTTGCTGGTGAAGGAAAAGTACTTTCCCAAGGAAGTTGAACAGGTCTGTGTTCAGTGGATACAGGTTTCCCAGCTCTCAGAAAAGAGTGGGTGAGAGGCTGGATTTCAGCTTTTTCTTTTCCTGCCAGAGGCTAGTGGGATCGCTGTTTGGAGAAGGGGCTGGCAAGTGCTATCATATCCCACTTTAAGGATGTGGATGCCACATCATCCGCTATGCTCCAGCCGCATTCTTCTCCCTATAGTTTCTTGACTTTGCCAAGCTCTTCCCTGTCTCTGGGCCTTTGAGCTAGCTCTCTTTTCCCAGGACTCAGCTGAAGCTGAGAATATTACCTTCTCAGAGTTGCCTTCCTGACTGCTACATATAAGCAGCTCTCTATCACAACAATCTGTTTCCTTCTGGCCATTGATTACATACTTGTTGTTGGCTTACTCATCAAGTGTCTGAATCCCCTGTAGAATGTTGAGTTCTACAAGGGCAGAGAACACATCTGTTTGATATACTAATGAATTTCTCACACTTAGCACACTGCTGGCCCCAAATAGGATCTCAATTAAATATTTCTTGCACAAATGAACAGATCAAGATGGAGATTCCCCAAGATTCGTGGCCACTGTGTGAATATGGATAAGTTCTTTCCGTCTCTGGGGCTCAGTTATCACATCTATAAAATGGCCTTGAGATGACCTCTGAGCTTCCTTCCAGCTCTGAAATTCCACAGCTCTCTGATCTGACATTGGAAACTGCTGAGCCCCACCCTGTTCAGTTATTTTGCCTTTATCACCCAAGTATTTCTTTAGAAAAGGGGGTGGGGATGTTCTAAAGTAGAACCTTAGTTCCTTTTTGAGCATTTGGGCAATTTTCCAGTGCTTATAATTGCATTGGAAACCAACAAAGTTAACCGAGTTATTGATTCTGGAGTTTCGAGTCTCCATTGGCAAGACCAAGACCACAAGTTGGCAGCTTGGTATTCTTTTTTCTTTTCTTTATTTCTTTTTTTTTCTTCTTCTTTTTTCCTTTTTTTTTTTTTTTTTTTTTTTTTTTTGGTAATGTTGCGAGATTATAGGCCCGTCCCTGGATCAACAATTCTTTCACTTTATAATAAAGTTGTATTTTTAAATTTTGCTTTTGACTTTAATTGCAGCCAGGCATGAAACGAGAGAATGAGGGTGCCTTTCCAGATGAGTGCACATTCAAATCATTCAAACTCTCCTTGGAAGAGGAGAGGAAAATTAATAATGAGAACAAACAGGCCTTTGGAACCAGGCTCCCCCTCCTCCCTTCTTCATAAAATGAAATCCTTCTCCTCACAGAGTAAATGGAAAAAACAACAGAGCAAACAAACTGGGGAGGTGCTAGCATAATTGGTTCTTTTCGTCTTCACAGACCTAAATCAAGTGAAGACCCAACAGAACTATGAACAGGACAAAACCAGATAATTCGACATTCATTCATCCATCCCACAAATGTTTACTGATCATTTATTCTGTGCCAGACTTTGAGCTGGGTGTGGGGAATAAAACAGTGAGTAAGACAGAAAAAATTCCTATCCTAATACAATAACACTATTCATGACAATAATAATAATTGTTATTCACACTTGCTATGTGCTTAACACAGAGAAAGCGCTCTTAGTGAATTTTCTCCCTTACTGCCCAATATTTTTATGAAGTAGACACCTTTATGAGTCCTATTTAGCAATGAGGAAACGGAGGCACAGGGGAATGGAGTGATCGTTCAGGATCGTGTGGCTAGCCAGGGAAGCAGCAAAGGGGGCAGAGCTCTGCAGCTACCGAGCTGAGCCCAACAGAGCAGGTCGGTGAGCTCAGAGGCAATTCTAAGATGGTTTGAGAAGGGATATGATGTGGACACAGAGAAAGGACAGCTGGAAATGCCAAGGAAATATTTGTGAAAGATGTGCTGCTATCTGAAGAATGAGAAAGAATAGCTAGGCCAAGATTGTGGGGCATTTGGAAGGGCTAAAAATGTTTCAGATGGGAGAGAAGTGAAGGAGCGGGCCAGCAGAGGAAGAGAGATGAGGCTGGCAGATAGATGGAGGCCAGAACATGAAGGGTCCAGGAAGCCAGGCTGAGACCTTTGCAACCTGGTGGTGATGGGAAGGCCCTGAAGTAGCACCATGTATTAGTCTGTTCTCATGCTGCTGATAAAGACATACCCAAGACTGGGCAATTTACAAAAGAAAGATGTTTAATTAATTTATAGTTCTACATGGCTGGGGAGACCTCACAATCATGGAGGAAGGCCAGAGAAGCAAGTCACATCTTACATGGATGGCAGCCGGCAAAGAGAGACAACTTTTGCAGGAGAACGCCTCTTTATAAAACTGTCAGATCTCATGAGACTTACTCACTATCAGGAGAACAGCATGGGAAAGACTTGACCCCATGATTCAATTACCTCCCACCAGGTCCCTTCCATGACATGTGGGAATCCAAGATGAGATTTGGGTGGGGACACAGTCAAACCGTATCACACCATGAGCTTCGTGTCTTGGAAGGGTCATGTCTAACAGTTGTGTAGGCAGAATGGACTGGAGGGTTGGAGGCAGAAAGATGAGGCAGGTCCAGAGGTGGTGGTGATCCAACTGAAGACTGGGGGCAGTGGTGAAGGAGAGTAGTGTTAGATCTGAGAGAATCTGGGATGTAAAAATGATAGGACTTTGTGACAATGCAAATGTCCACTGTTCAAGTAAGTGACTTAAATGAATAACTTTGGCTACCTGTGGGGCCTGACAACTCTCGGCTTCACTTTGTGCTATATGGATAGGGTCACACAAGGGAAAACTAGGCAACTCTACCCTACAGGGTCATCTTGTCCCAAGGGGCTAACAAAAAGTCCCTGTGAAGAACACACCGGCATTGATGTAACAACCAGCCTTTTAAGTGGTTGTTCTTCATTCTGTGTTAGTCCCTTATATGAATTCCTCTGCTAACTTATAACTAGGATTGAGTGTTTTCCCTTGGAACTGCTGCTTGAAAGTAATTTGGCTAGGTGTGGGGGCTCACACCTGTAATGACAACACTTTGGGAGCCAAGGCAGGCAGACTGCTTGAGCTCAGAAGTTTGAGACCAGCCTGGGCAACATGGTGAAACCCCGTCTCTACAAAAAAAAGAAAAAAAAAATTAGCTGGGAATGGTGATGGACTCCTGTGGTCCCAGCTACTCTGGGGGCTGAGGCAAGAGGATCATCTGAGCCTGGGAGTTTGAGGCTTCAATGAGCTGTGATTGTGCCACTGCATTCCATTCCAACCTGGGCAACAGAGTGAGACCCTGTCTCAAAAACAAAAAACAAAAGAGAGAGAGAGAGAGAGGAAGTGATTTAATCACGTATATTTTACTTTTGCCTTGGTTATTGAGAAGTTTAACATGAATTTTTATTCACACACATATGTTGCTTTGGAGGGTATGTATCTATTAGTAATCAACAGTTTACTGAATGTAGTGTCTGCCACTTGGGGTGTAGGAGTTTGAAGAGATGGGAAATAGGACAGGGAAGTGTTGGTGCAGACCTACAGGTTAGGAACACTTTGGAGGCTGGAGCTGTTGACGGTCAAGTAGGCTTGAAACAAACCTGACTGGGGGCCATGGAAGGGCTGGCCAAGTCATCGTAATAGAGGACCAGAGTCATCGGTAGGAGACAAAGTGGAAGCCATGGTTGGAGGAAAGTGGGCTAGAGTGTGGCCACCCAGCCTTGCTTTCTGCTCTTGTGTTAACACAGGCATCAAAGCCACAGTTTTGAAAGACTTGAATAGCAAATTCAAAATAACCATGATTAGGTGAATGTCCACATGAAGTGATGTTCAGGAGGCTTAGAAAGAGATTCCTGGCTTCCTTTATGCAAACATCCTTATTATATTTTGGCTGTTGGTGGCTTATTCATTGCATCAAATCTTTGCCATCCCAGAAAGTCTCTGTTAAAATGTGAGTGCCCCTGAATGGTGTCGTATCATCAGAAACAAATCATAGTAACTGAGACCTTTGAGCTATAAGAGGCCTGTGAGATAATTGATGGGAACCCTCATGTTATGGATGGGGAAAGTAAACCACAAGGAAGTTAACTAAATCAGACTGAAGTCTCAAAGCCAGTTAGTGGCAACACATGGATTAGAATGCAGGTCTCTGGCCTCTAATAGAAGACATTTCCTTGCCACGTGATTAGAGGACAGTTTGCATACTATTCCTTTCTAAAGTAACAGCGGAAAAAAAGTGAATGAGATCCCGGGTGAACAGGTTTTGATAGGAAGGGAGATGAGACAGTCAGTCAAGGTGGCTAACATCCTTCCACTCCAGCCTGGTGTGTATAGGAGAGGGCACCAAGGCAGGCCATTCATAGTTCTCCATGCCCATGTTTATTGCTGTTGGCTCAAGCAAACGGTGGGTTCTGCATCCAAATGGATCCAATCAGAGTCCCTCCAAAATGGGACGTATGGAAGTCCCACTTCTATGCTAAAGACTGTTTGACCTGGCAATGCAAGAAGCCATGTTTCTCATAGTATTTGAGAGAGACTGCCTGCGTGTGAAGGCAACACAGAAAAGAGCAGAGCCCCAAACAAGAAAGAATGAGGAAGGTAGCAAGAGGAGGAGCGCAGGAGCAAGAAACAGATGACAAAGAGAGAAATTGAGAGGGAAAATGCAAGAGCAAGCAAGCATCTCGAAGAAATAATTTGAGTAACTGGATCCAGCTATGCCTGAAGCCAGATACACTCCAAAACTTTTCAGTTTATGGGAGCCAGTAAGTACCTTTTATTTTTTCTGTTTAAACAAGTTCAAGTTGAAGTTGTCTTACTTTTAACTGTAAAGATCCTGTTTATAACAAGCTTTTTATAGAAATTATTCTACTTGATATTTGCAAGTACCCTGTGAGTTAGATATTATAATAATCACCATATTATGAATGTGAAAACTGAAGCTCAGTGATTTTTAGTGATTGGCTTAAGATTATAGAGCTTTGTGAAAGCAGCCTGTGCTATTCTTCGTAATAGGGGTGTCCTGATCTTTTGGATTCCCTAAGCCACAATGGAAGAAAAAGAATTGTCTTGGGCCACACATAAAATACAGTAACACTACCGATAGCTGATAAGCTAAAAAAAAAAAAAAAAAAATCACAAAAAAACTTGTAATGTTTTAAGAAAATTTACAAATTTGTATTGTGCCACATTCAAAGCCAGGGACTGCGGGGTGGGACAAACTAGCTTTATAAGAGCCTTCCTTTTTTTACTGACTAAGGACTTGCTGTTCAAATTGCAATCTGTAGACCAGCAACATTGGCATCACCTCGGGGTGAGACAGGGCTGTAGTATCTAAGGCCGCCTCCCCAAAGCGATGGAATCTGAATCTGCCTGTGAACAAGCCCCCCATGTGATTGGAATGCTTAATACACGTTGAGAAACACTGCACTTTGAGCAGGGCTGACTTCAGGGTGGTGGGGTATTGGGGGTGGGTGGAGAGACCTGAGCAGTCTGGACACAGCTCGGTCCTTGCGTGGCATGGTCAGGGGCCAACTGTCTTCTCAACGCTGTTCTTCCTAGAGTGGTGTGTTAATACATTGTTAGCTGCTAGGATCATGCTAAGCAGAATCTGCTAGATAATCATGCTGGTCACATGAGGTGGATGATTGGACTGCTGAGTCTGAGCCTGGGACGCTCACTCATTGGGGAGAGAGGCAGGCTCGTCTCCAGCTTTGTGTGGCTAGATGCTGTGCCAGCTCCCAGGCCGCGGCCTCAGGACCGCAGCAAGCCTCGGCGGGAAGCCCACACGTGAGCAAGTCTCCTTTGAGGTCTGCATGTGGTGCAAGCGGAAGCCTGTGGTCAGCATGTGGCAGCTCAAATAATACGCTCCACTAGTGTGAGAAAGCCACAGCACGGCACAGAGGGAACCGTTCACCAGAAGCTTCTATCGTGTGTCTGCCGGGCAAGGTGGCTGCTGCAGCTGGGACTGGAGCAGAGCCTCTAAGTTCACCAGTCCATACGCCCTGGAGAATCGTGTGAAAAGACAGGTGGACCGTGACGAAGGAGAGCTCCTATAAACACAAGCTTCAAAGGCCTGGAGTCTGCCTGCCTGGTTTATTTCTGCCAGCACTGGGGCTGGGTGAGAACACAGACACATCCTTCTACTCCAAGGCTCCCTGAGAGGACATGCCAAGTTCTGAATGTCTCTAATGGAGATACCTGGCCATGTGGGGGGAGACAGACTGAATTGTTTTGGGGACCAGTTCCAGTTTCTTAGATGACTTGGTGAATCCACCTCAGTTTTTCTTCCGTGTTCCTGGAGAAGGAGCCTTCATTCCTCTGAGCCCCATGGTCTGGCGCCACAGGAAGAAAAGTCTGGGAGTCACCACTCCTCTGACTTGGGAGCACATTTTGCCTCTGATGTCTTTTTCCTGAATGCATTTCAGCTTTACTCTTGTGATTCTTTCTCTCCCATCTGGTTTCTATCTGACCCAAGCAGCTGTTTTTTCCATTGAAAAGAACACATTTACCTCTTTCTTCTTCTCATGCCATGTTTTCAGTTCTGAAATGCTTTTGCATATGGACTGAAACAGTCTGGATTTTCTTTTTTTTTTTTTTCTCTTCAGGAAAAAGGAGTACCCATATTTTGATTTGGGTATGTGCAAATCCTTACGCAGACCCACAGAACAATGGCAGTGAATGTCTTCACTCCCCTGGCTAGGAGGCCATTCCGTTTATTCATGATCACCATGCTCCATGCACAGAAAGACTCTCAGCCATGACTAATATTAGCACGGCACAGTATATATAACATGGTCAGTCATGTATCATAAATATTTATAAAGACCACAGGAGCTTTGCTCATAATGCAAAGAGATGTGCCCAAGAAGACTTGAGCAGTATGTGTTGGGCGTTTTGGGAAAATGAATAGATGCCCTTTTTTCCAAATGACAAAATAACCTTTCCACCCCACCCCCCATCACCTCCCCATCCCACCGAATTTAAAGATAGCTGGAAAGCAAAGCGCTGGAATTTCCTCTGTTGATTGAAGTGTGGGCAGAACACTTTACCATTGGTGAAGGAAGAATTTATTCCCATTTTAAGTAATGTTTACCCATCCAGCGAGGCCATAGGAAAGGGGATCCAGAATTTGAAAGAGTGAGGTTTGACATTCAAGACAGTGGCCTTATAAAGGAGAGGTGCTAGGACCAAAAAGTGAAGTGAAATCTCAGCTCCGTTGTCAGCTGTGTAACCTCTTTGTGCTTGGAGATTTCCCTAAAGTTCTTTGCACATGCTGTTCCCTCCATGTGCAACACTCTTCCCCCTTATCGTGTGGTGGTTCCTTTAGGTCTCTGCTTCAGTGTCACCTCCTCATAGAGGCCTTCCCTGACCATGCTCCATCAATGCAGGCACAATCATTTGCCTTGTTTCCGTAATTATATATGTCTTGTTATATCTTTGTTTCCTTGTTTGGCATCGGTCTCAGCCTCCATAAGTCCTCATAACGGTAGGGACTGTGGTTCCCCCAATTCCCATTTTTCTTTTTCTTTTCTTTTTTTTTTTTTTTTTTTTGAGACAGAGTCTCATTCTGTAGCCCAGGCTAGATTGCAGTGGCGCAATCTCAGCTCACTGCAACCTCCACCTCCTGGGTCCTGGTTCAAGCAATTCTACTGCCTCAGCCTGCTGAGTAGCTGGGATTACAGGCTCGTACCACCATGCCCAGCTAATTTTTTTTGTGTGTGTATTTTTAGTAGAGACAGGGTTTCACCATGTTGGCCAGGCTAGTCTTAAACTCCTGACTTTGTGATCTGCCTGGCTTGGACTCCCAAAGTGCTGGGATTACAGGCCCGCACCCGGCTCCCATTTGTCTTTTTTTAAGTTGATAGACTTCATATTTTGGAACAATTTTAGGCTAACAAAAAATAGAGTAGAAAGTACAGAATTCCCATATACTTCCTTCCCCCAGCTTCCGCTATTACTAATATCTTGAGTTAGTGTGGTACATTTGTTACAATTGATGGGCCAATATTGATGTATTATTATCATTAACTAAAGGTCATAGTTTACTTTAGGACTCACTCTTGGTGTTGTACATTCTATCTTGACAAAGGTTTTTTTTTTTTTTTGAGATGGAGTCTCTGTCACCCAGGCTGGAGTGCAGTGGTGCAATCTCGGCTCAACCTCCACCTCCCGGGTTCAAGCGATTCTCCTGTCTCAGCCTCCCGAGTAGCTGGGACTACAGGTGCGCACACCATGCTAGGCTAATGTTTTGTATTTGTAGAGACGGGGTTTCACCGTGTTATCCAGAATGGTCTTGATCTCCTGATCTTGTGATCCGCCTGCCTCAACCTCCCAAAGTGCTGGGATTATAGGCGTGAGCCACAGCGCCTGGCCTTGTCAAAGGTTTCATGTCATGCACCCACCATGACAGCATCATACAGAATAGTTTCACTGCCCTAAGAATCCCTTGGGCTACACCTATTTATCCCTTCTTCCTTGTCCTGAACACGTGACAACCACTGATTTTTACTGCCTCCATAGGTTTGCCTTTTCCAGAATGTCATATAATTGGAATCATACAATAGGCACCCTTTCCAGATAGGCTTCTTTTACTTAGCAATCCCCTCCTTTCATTTTTAACCACTGTATTCTAGAGTTCCTGATGTAAGAAGTGCCCAGTGAATATTTATGAAATAAACAAATGAATGAGCTTTATGTTGTCTTAATTTGGAAATTGGGTCTATTGTACAGCGTTGTGAGGATTTGAAGAATAACACATAAGAAGGACTTTGACAGTGTCTAGCCCCTGGTAAAACCTCACAACAGTTCTTACTTTTTATGTTCTGGGGGCATTTCTGGATCTTTTTCCTTTTTTTTTTGAGACGGAGTCTCGCTCTGTTGCCCAGGCTGGAGTGTAGTGGCGCCATCTGGATCACTGCAACCTCTGCCTCCTGGGTTCAAGCGATTCTCCTGCCTCAGCCTCCTGAGTAGCTAGAATTACAGGCGAGTGTCACCACGCCTGGCTGATTTTTGTATTTTTAGTAGAGACATGGTTTCACCATGTTGGTCATGCTGGTTTCGAACCCCTGACCTTGTGATCCGTCTGCCTCAGCCTCCCAAAGTGCTAGGATTATAGACGTGAGCCACCACTTTTTCTGGATCTTGATGATGCTGGTATAGCCTGGGAAGTGTTTAAGGTCTGATAGTGTGTTTATGAAACTTAGGCTTTTTTGAAAGCTTTCACTGGTAAAGCTACAATTTCTCTGTCAGCCTCTGTATCTCCGGATGGTCATTCCCTAAAATTATAGGGCCTTTGGGGAATCTTGGTGAACCACTGATAGGATGTCTCTGGTCCTGGTTTTTCAGTATAATATTTCTACTATTTGCAATTTTTTAGAGAGATGCTTCTTTCAAAATGATTTTAGGACTCTATATTTGAAATGTTCTTATTTCTTTTCTCTTACATGCTATTTAGTAACCCCACCTTTTCTTAAAGAAAATCTTCACACTGTTTCCAGTTCTACTTCCTTTTGCCGTGGAGTGGAAATTCTGATCGCTTTCCTGGTGGGAACTTGATGAGACTGGCCTAGTTGTAAAAGTGTGGCCCAGGTGAAGTCTTCATATTCTTTAACTCTCTAGTCTTCTGAAAAACCCAGGATGCTGAAAGAACTTCTGAAACGTAACATATGAAAAATGTTTCACAAGGGTCCCATCCCTGGGTTGTTTAAAATGATTTTGGAAAATAGAATATTTCTGTGGCCCTTTTAGGTCGAGATAGAAGTTGTGTCTTCAGTTCCTGTGTTTTGTCTATCTAATGTCACACATCTGGGTATTTGGAAATAACTAGGTGATTGGCCACATGAGTGCGCTGGGATTTTGTAGAGTTTTAGGCTCATCTTTTAGAACAATAAAGGGTAATTTTTTTTTTTAAGATTTTGAAACGATTTATGCCAAAATTGGTTACAAAAATATAATGACTGTCATTTTCAATGGGGGAAAAGAATCTATTTTTTTTTTCTTTTTGAAGAAGAAAGTGCTACAACTGAATTAACGAAGTTGAAAAACTCTAAAAGAAATTTCCTTCATGGAATAATCTTAATCTTCATAGGCTACTATTCTAATAATTTAAAATGCCAGTTGTAGTTTTGCATCTTTAGAGATAAATGGGATTCCTTCTTGGAACCTGATCTACTTGACTGATGGTCAGAGGAAACCCAAAGATGAAACTGGCTGGCCATGGGTTAGGGCAGGAGTTGTTAAGAGCTATCGTACATGGGGTTGTATGGACATATGGCACTCATTAAAAATGCAGATCCTGGGCCAAGTGTGGTGGCTCACACCTGTAATCCCAGCACTTTGGGAAGCCATCCTGGCCTCCCAAAGTGCTGGGATTACAGGCGTGAGCCACCACACTTGAGGCCAGAAGTTCAAGACCAGCCTGGGCAACATGGCAAAACTCTGTCTCTACTGAAAATACAAAGATTAGCTGGGCGTGGTGACACATGCCTGTAATCCCAGCTACTCAGGAGGCTGAGGCATGAGCATTGCTTAAACCTGTGAGGCAGAGGTGGCAGTGAGTCAAAATGGTGCCACTGCACTTCAGCCTGGGTGACAGAGTGAGAAGCTGTCTCAAAAAAAAGCAGATCCCACTTCCCATTAATCATCTAACTTAGTTGCTTGGGATATGAGATGATGCCCCAAAGTCTTCATGCATGTGCGCCCCAAAAATGTACCAGATCAGTGTTGCTTAAACTGGTATTTACCGAGCACTGTTCTAAGTGCTTTGCATGTATTAGCTTATTTAATCCTTCCATCACCATAGGAGGCAGTTATCATTTCATAGGGGACAAAGCTACATAGGAATTGTGCTGCTCACTGTGATGACTATGCATAAACTCAACTGGTTAGAGCAGAGCTGGGGTTCAAATTCTGGCAGTCTGGTGCCAGAATCTGAGCTTTCAGCCACTTGGCTATACTATCTGTCATGGATTATCATTGTTTTCTTACTTTGAATGTGGAGGATAGACTTTTTTTCAGTTTTTGCATGAATGAAAATTTGCATCTATATGTGCAACTACTTCAGCCATGTTGAATAGAGTGATCAGGTGATTATGTCAAGAGGACCAGTCATGTAGACATAGGACCACTTAAAACGAAACGGACACACCCATTAGCATGGCTATTATCCAAAAAATGGAAAATAACAAGTGTTGGTGGTATACAGAGAAATTGGAATCCTGGTGCATTGCTTGTGGGAATGTAAAATGGTGCAGCTGCTATAAAAACAATTTGGCAATTCCTCAAAAAGTTAAATGTAGAATTACCATATGAGCCAGTGATTCCACTCCTAGCTACATACTCAAAAGAACTGAAAGCAGAAACTCCAGTGGATTCTTGTACTACTATTTTCATACCAGCATTACTCACAATAGCCAAAAGGTAGACATAACCCAAATGCCCACCGACTAATAAATAGATGTAGAATATCCATACAGTGGAATACTATTCAGCCACAAGAATAAATGAAATTCAGACATATGCTACAACATGGATGAATCTTGGAAATATATGCTCAGTGAAATAAGCCAGGCACTGAAAGACAAATGCTATATGATTCCATGTATACGAAGGGCCCAGAATAGGCAAACTCATAGAGACAGAAAGCAAGAGAGAGACTGCCAGGTACTGAGGGGAGGAGGGGATGGGGAGGGAGGGAATTGTTTAGTGGGTATAGAGTTTCTGGATGGGATGATAAAAAAAGTCTAGAAATAGGTAACAGTGATGGTTGCACAACCTTCTGAATGTACTTAATGCCACAGACTACATATTTAAAA
Organism: Sapajus apella; assembly: GCF_009761245.1. NCBI lineage: Eukaryota > Metazoa > Chordata > Mammalia > Primates > Cebidae > Sapajus > Sapajus apella. The sequence continues at coordinate 17,846,940 of NW_022436963.1, forward strand.
ATGGTTAAATTGATAAATTTTACATTATATATATTTTACCACCATTCAAAAAGACAAAAAAAAAAAAACGAGAGAGAGAGAGAGAGAAAGAAGTGACAAAGGGAGACTGCCAGCCAAGTGGGAAGACATAGTGAGACAGTGACTTTGGATCCACTTAAGATTCTTAGCTCAGCTCTTGCATTTTACCCAGTTCATTATCTTCATGAGTACCCTTTTCAGTGTGTGCATAGACACAACTGGGATATCTTAAGACAGACATCACTAAAATCCTTCAGATACTCATCTTCCAGTAGAGAATAAATGTGTTATTAATAAAAAAATGTTAAAAATATTTAAAAATATTAAAATATTCTAACAAGTCTTGAGCAATACATTAAGATGAAGAAAGTCCTTCTGATTCTGGTTATGGGGGTGACCCCCATGTTGCTCTGATTGCAGTGGGTGTTGCAGTGGCTCATTCATAAATACAGGCAGCCCAGTTATTGGGTCATCACAGGCACATGTTATTGGAAACAGAATATGCAACCTTGACCTCCAAATAACGAGTCGTCGCCAACTCAACTGAAAAAGCAACTTGTAGACTCTATCCAGCTAAGGGCTGCGGTTTGAGCAAACACAAACATTACATAAAGCCGAGTTTGTTGTTCAGCTCTGCTGAGGATGAGTAAAGGTCACAAGAGCTCAGTTCAACGTGTGCAAGCAGATATAGACAGCAAAGAATTAATATGGACCAGGCAACAGAATGTTACTGTGCGTGGGAGACAAATTCATTGTGAGCCATTATGTTTAGAAGACAGACTTCCTAACTCAGGGATGAAGGAGTGGCCTCTGACTGATAAAGGAAATGATCGTGTTGAGAAAGATTAAAAACACATCCTGGTAGGGCTAACGCTGGGGATAACAGATGTTGTGACAAATTCTGATAAACACTTTGTAGTTAAATAAACCCACATTGCCTCTATCATCTCACATAGGGCTCTTGTAGTCTTTTAAACAGTTCAAGGAAAAGAGTGATGTGCTAATCTTTATGACTTCTTAATGCCAGTGTCAACATCTAGACTGCTAGTAACTGCCAATCAACAGTATTGATGAGAATAATTTAGGAAATTCTCTTCCCTAGAAAAACAATCTATGTAGGTAGGTGTGAATGACTTCATTTGGTTGACCAAATGGACAACCCCCAAACTGTTATTTGCTTTTGTTCTGTGGTTGTGCCTATTGTCTCTCTGTCCAGGGATGGAATAATATTGATTTCTTCAATCTCTCAAACCAGTTAATATCTCCACAGCTACCACCCTTGCTAAAGCCACTCTCGACTTTTGCTGGTGCTGCTGGAGCAGCCTCCTAGCTGGTCTCCTTGATCGAGGCTTGCTGCCCGCAACCCAGCCTCCAGTCCTCAGCCTGAATGAGGGCTTTGAAATGCAGATCTTGTAATTTCGCTCTCCTGCTTCAAACCCTCAAATGGTGTCACATTCATTGTTCTTGTAAAGCTTTTTTTTTTTTCTGCTTATCCACCTATACTTTTTTCTTCTTAAATCTTTTTAGATTGATATGTCATATTTGTATACTTTTTATGTGGTAGATGTGGTATTTTGTTACGTGCACAGAATGTGTAATGATCAAGTCAGGATATTTGGAGTATCCATTATCCCTAGTATTTATCCTTTCTATGTTTTGGGAACATTTCAATCCTACTCTTCTAGCTATTTTGAAATATACACTACATTGTTATTAGCTGCAGTCACCCTACTCTGCTATCAAACATTGAAACTTACTTCTAACTGTATGTTCGTACGCATTAACCAAACTCTCCTCATTTCCCTCCCACTACCCACACATCCTTCCCAGCCTCTTGTGTCTTTCATTCTATTCTCAACTCTTGGGCTCAAGCAATCCACCCACCTGGGTCTCCCAAAATGCTGAGATTACAGGCATGAGCCACTGCGCCTGGCCTATTCTGCTCCCTTTCTCTGTAAGATCAACTCTTTTAGCTTGCACATATGAGAATGTGTGATATTTGTCTTTCTGTGTCTGGCTTATTTTGCCTAACAGCATGACCACTTGTTCCATCCATCTTGGTACAAAAGACAAAATTTCCTTCTTTTTAATTGCCCTTCAGTATTTCCTTATGTATACTGACACCACATTTTCTTTGCGTCCGTTGATGGGCACTTAGGTTGTGTCCATATCTTTGCTATTGTGAATAGCGCTCCAATAAGCATATGGGTGCAGGCACCCATTTGATATGCTGGCTTTTTTTTTTTAAATTTACAATATACTGACTTATTTCCTTTGGATAAATACCCAGCAGTGGGATTGCTGGTAGTTCTATTTTTAGTTTTTTGGGAAATCTCCGTACTTTTCCCATAATGGCTGTACTAATTTACATTCCCACCAGCAGTGGGTAAGAGTTCCTGTTTCTCTGTATCCTTGCCAGCATCTATTTTTTTTTTTTTAATAATAGCCTTTCTAACTGGGGTAAGATGAGATATCATTGTGGTTTTGATTTGTATTTTCTTGGTGATTAATGATATTGAGCATTTTTTTCATGTACCTGTCGACCATTTGTATGTCTTCTTTTGAGAAATGTCTCTTCATTGTTCTTGCAAAGCTTTAATAAATATTTAAGCAGGCCAGCTGGCTCGGCCTTGCTAGATTTAGTCCCTTCCTGGCATTCCAGTACTGGCTGATGCTCCTAGCCCTGTGCCTTACCTCCCCATTCTGCTTGCAACAGGCGCACCAGCCTTCTTTCAGTTCTGCGAACTAACCTGACACTTTCTAGCTGCACAGCCTTTGCCAATGCTGTCACTCTGCCTGGAATATCCTTGCCATTAGTTTTGACTTGATGATGTCTTACTTCAGACCCCAATTGCTGTCACTTCTTCAGAGAGGTCTTTCTTGGACACCTCATAAAAATTAGAAACTCTGTATGCTCTCCCAGATCCCTCTCCTCTGTAGCACTTATTATAGTTGGTAACTATTTTTTGTTTTTTTTTGAGACGGAGTTTCACTCTTGTTACCCAGGCTGGAGTGCAATGGCACGATCTCGGCTCACCGCAACCTCCGTCTCCTGGGTTCAGGCAATTCTCCTGCCTCAGCCTCCTGAGTAGCTGGGACTATAGGCACCCTGCACCATGCCCAGCTGATTTTTGTATTTTTAGTAGAGACAGGGTTACATCTTGTTGACCAGGATGGTCTCGATCTCTTGACCTCGTGATCCACCTACCTCGGCCTCCCAAAGTGCTGGGATTACAGGTGTGAGCCACCGCGCCCGGCCGGTAACTATATTTTTATCCTAGTGATTACATATTTAATGCCAGCCCTGTACTGCACTATACGCATTAAAAGGGACAATGTATATTTTATTTTTTATGGCATCTTTAGGATCTAGCAAGTAAACTGGTACCTAGAAATTGCTCAATAAATACTTGCTGACAAAAACATATTTAACCATAAGATGCTCACTGTGGTCAGAAATACGATGTAGGTGGTGCTGTCTTCTAAACAAGCCACATGCATTCTTTAGGACTCTGAGTTAGTTTTATTAGTGTTTGGGTATAATTTGACTGATCATTTAACCTTCTCTCTCTCTCTCTCTCTCTATATATATATATATATATATATATATGTATGTATATATATACACATATATATATGTATGTATATATATACACATATATATGTATGTATATATACATACATATATACATACGTATATATATGTATATACATACATATATATATGTGTGTGTGTGTATATATATGTATATATATATGTATATGTATATATATATGTACATATGTATATATATACATATATATATACACATTTTTAGATGAAGTCTCACTCTGTCGCCCAGGCTAGAGTGCAGTGGCATGATCTTGGCTCACTGCAACCTCCACCTCCGGGGTACAAGTGATTCTCCTGCCTCAGCCTCCTGAGTAGCTGGGATTACAGGCTCCTGCCACCACACCCAGCTAATTTTTGTATTTTTAGTAGAGAGGGGGTTTCACCATATTGGTCAGGCTGTTCTTGAACTCCTGACCTCATGATCTACCCGCCTCAGCCTCCCAAAGTTCTGGGATTACAGGCGTGAGCCACTGAACCCAGTTAACCTTCATTTATATTTAACATGCCTTTCCCAAACAGATGGGGGGGTGGGGAGGAAGGGGGCTATGCCAGCCTTGTAAGTGGATTTACAATATGTATGGTCAAAATGCACACAAAGCAATTCCATCTATTCCCCTCTTTTCTGCTATTATTCCTCAACTTATTGTGACCAAGAATCAGTCCAGTATTTGGCAACAAGAGGTGTGGAAATGAACTGAAGACATGAGCAACAATTGATATAGAATTCCTCGGTGCGTCCAGTGGATCCACATTCTCAGGAAAGCCAATGCAAAAGGTGTGGCAAAGAGGGGCAGAGGATAAGAAATTTCTTTTCTGACCACTACTTATTGGCTTTAGATCCACTTGGAGCAGGGCAGAAAGAACTGTTTCAAAAAATAACTCACTTTATTCTTAAATGTCTCTAAGAGAGAGAAGTGCTAAAGTCTCCACAGGGATGAGGTAGAAATTAAATCAGATAATCCTGGGAAATGATTTTGCAGAGTGGCTGTCTTATAGCCAGTGTTCAACCACACTGTTGGCGAGGATAATCGTTTATCAGTATTCAGCAATGCTGGGAGAGCCTCTTTCAAATCTTTAGTCTTGGAACCAATGTTGATCATCTTAGAACTCTAACTCTTATGGCCAAAAGGTTTTCGATAAATCAAACCTAGATTTCCTTCCCTGTTGTTTCCTTTAATATTTCTACTATCTTTCTTAAAATATGAAATTTGAAAGTATGAGTAACTATTTCATGTTGATTATGTGTTAGAGAGTTGGGGTGAATTGTTGGGTCCAAGCAATTAGCCAAATAGCCAAGCTTACATTTTCCCTTCCTTTATTTCCTGGCCCTGGTTATTTGGGTAATTGCATCAATTCCACACTTGGTTTTACATGTATTGCGGGAGTCTATGCTGTGCAAAAAGGGATGTCCTTTAATGATTTCCTTTGAATAGCGTTCCATCTAGGGAGGAAGAGGGCCCCTCTTGTTCAAAAACAAAGGAATCATCCATCCTACCAAGACCTTTCTTCTCTGTTAAGCATCTCCTGAATTTCAAAGGAGGACTTGGAATTTCTCAGTCTCAATCTTAACGGCAGTTCCAGACTGCAGTTTATTTTCTTTGTCCCTTTAAGACCAGAAAACATTACAGCAATGCAATAACTTTTCTTATTTTTCTTGGGTTCAAAACAAGACCAGATTCCAACCTGCTAATGCTTACCATTTCACAGTAACCAAGCGGTTAATGATCATCAGCTCACGCATACATTTTCCTTCCAAACAAGGATATGGCTACTAGCAGCAACAGCTGTATTTTGCTAGTCAACCCTCATGTTAAAGATTTACAGTTTTGAATTCTGTCACTTGGTTTGCCAACTGTTCTTCTTCCTGGAGCTGCCCAGTTGTTTCTGAGGGGCCTTGAAGTGGTTTCCTAGCTATTTCAGTGCCTTGAATGACAATGCATCCTCAGAGTCAGACTGAAGAATGGAATTCCTTGTTTATAACCACAAGACTTCTCTCGCTTCCCCCCTCCCTTTTTTTTTTTTTTTTTTTTTAGTAGCGACGAGGTTTCACCATGTTAACCAGGCTGGTCTCAAACTCCTGACATCAAGTGATCTGCCCACCTCGGCCTCCCAAACTGCTGGGATTACAGGCGTGAGACACTGCGCCTGGCCTCTCCTTTTAAACACATGCGGAGTCACCGCAGAAACTCGAGCCAGGTTAAAAGAAATGCTGGCTTTTAAGGCAAGTTTGAAAAAACGTAAAGCTGGGAGCCAGCTTCCCTCTCTCTCTGGTTCCCTTTCTGCGTTCTGTTCTGTGATTCATCTGCTCTAATCCATCACCGATTCATCATGCTCATCCATCAGAACCTTCAAAGCAAACTCTACAGCTGCTTTTGCCATTTATCAGTAGGAAATAAAGGAGAAAGGGAGAAAAGTAAGGAAAACATATCACCACTTTCCCGGGCCTGGGATAATGGGTGTGAAAAAAGGGTGGAGGGAAAGCTTAACTAATGAAACCCAGAGCCTTCCTGGGATGTGAGTTCTTGAACAAAGGATTATGGCTGAGAGCAAGACCAGCAGCCAGTCTGCAGTAAAGTTTCAGGGATAAAGTCTGCCAGAAATAAAAGGTTAGTGGGAAACTAGAGGAATGTGGACAAAATGATACCCACTCTAGAGGAGTTTAAAACCTACCAATATTCACAGAAATTTGTTCTCTGTGACCAGTCTCTCAGCTTTCAGCTGTGCAATAGAACATGCGCATTGGGGTTGAGAGGCAAACATTTGACTTCAGTATCCTTCCTTGCAAACTGGGAAATGACTGAACTCGTAATTCACCATTCTCATTTTCATAAGATGCCTTGTAAGTCATTTGCCGTTTAAACACAGCCGATGTGCCTTAGTTTTGAATTTGTCATGCACCAGTTTTTTATTTTTATTTTTTAAATTTTATTTATTTATTTAAAAAATAGAGATGAGGTCTTACTAGGTTGCATAGGCTAGTCTCGAACACCTGAGCTCAAGTGATCCTCCCGCCCCAGCCTCCCAAAGTGCTAGCATTATAGGTGTGAGCCACTACGCCTGGCCTCATGCACCAGTTTTGCTCTCAAATTTGAGAATCAAAAAATAAGGGCTAACTCAGTGATTCCACTTCTAGTAATTCAGCCTATATATTTGTAATCCACGTAGGAGGTGACTGTCTCTGTCATCGCAGAAGGTAGAAACAGTCCAAAGGGTCATAATCAATGACATAATATGTAGCTTTTAGAAAGACTGAGGAAGGTAAACGAACTGCGGATACTGCGAAATTCTACGATGCAGCAATAAAAAGGAATAACTAGGAATGCATGCAATGGGGTGGATGGACCTCAAAAGCAAGAGAGAACATACTATATGATTTCGTTTATAGGACATTCTAGAATGGGCAAAGCGATTTTATGGGAGAAAAAGAACAAGAGTTGCCTCTGAGGGTAGAAGGGTGGGATTGGTGGATAAAGGGCATGAAGGAAGTTTCTGAGGGTGATGTTAATCCCCTGTATCTTGATAGGGGTTTGGGTAACACAAAAGTATTTATTGTCCAAGCGCAGTGAATTTTGCACCTAAGGTTTGTATGTTTATCAAAGCTTAGAGAATGTTTACTTAAAATTTGTGCCTTTTATCACACACATACATATTTTTTAAAGTAAAAACATTATAAACCAATAATGAAAATTCTGACTAAGAATATGCTTGCTGGAGTATTTGGGTAAAAGTGTATTGATGTTTTCTATTTACTTTGAAATGCATCACAAATAATATGGATTTCTGGATGTATAAAAAGATGACTGATGGATGAATATTTGATAAAGCAAGCACAGTAAAATGTTAATGGTAAAAGTTAACGGGTAGGTATTCACAGGCATTCCTGGTAAAACTACTTAAGCTTCACTCTGTTTTGAATTTGTGTGTGTGTGTGTGTGTGTGTGTGTGTGT
>NW_022436963.1:17854528-17974426 GCF_009761245.1 Sapajus apella
TGTGTGTGTGTGTGTGTGTGTGTGTGTGTGTATGTTTGTGCGTGTTTGTTTTTTGGGTTTTTTTGAGACAAAGCCTCGCTCTGTTTCCCAGACTGGAGTGCAGTTGCACAGTCTCGGCTTACTGCAACCTCTGCCTCCCAGGTTCAAGCCATTCTTCTGCCTCAGCCTCCCAAGTAGCTAGGATTACAGGCGCACACCACCACGCAGGCTGATTTTTGTATTTTTAGTAGAGATGGAGTTTCGCCATGTTGGCTAGGCTGGTCTCAAACTCCTGACCGCAAGTGATCTGCCCATCTCAGCCTCCCAAATTGTTGGGATCACAGGCGTGCGCCACTGTGTCCAGTCTATTTTGAATATTTTTGCAAAGCGCTGGGAAAACAAAAAAAAGAATGAGGAAGTTTTTATATCCTCATATGGACTTATTTCTAGTTTTATTGTTAAATGAAAAAAGCTGCAGGCTGGGCACAGTGGTTCATGCCTGCAATCCCAGCACTTTGCGAGGCTGAGGCAGTCGGATCACTTGAGGTCAGGAGTTCAAGACCAGCCTGGCCAACATGGGGCAACCCTGTCTCTACTAAAAATACAAAAATTAGCTGGGCATGGTGGCATATGCCTGTAATCCCAGCTATTTGAGAGGCTGAGATAGGAGAATCACTTGAACCTGGGAGGTGGAGGTTGCAGTGAGCTGAGACTGTGCCACTTCACTCCAGCCTGGGCCACACAGTGAGACTCAGTCTCAAAAAAAAAAAAAAAAAAAGAAAAATAAGTTGCAGTACCACAGTACGTTGCCAACTGCAGAAAAATAGAAGGAATGCATATGGGTATCTGAGTCTACGTGAGTATATCATTTCTAGAGGGAGATCCTAGAAATGGATTATCATAGAGGCAATCACACGAGAAACAGTTACTTTAGAGGAGGGAAAATGGTTGCCTGGAGGAGAGGTGGGAGGGAAAGAGCACATTTTAAATCATTATGATGATTTAAATATAGATACAATAAAGGTAAATTATTGTATACTTTTTGATTTTGTATATGTGAAAGGATTAATGATTCAAATTAAAAAAAAAAAAGAGCAATGATATATGCTAGTCATTGCAAATATCTACCATGGGTTCCCTTTGCATGGCTGACCTTTGGAATTGACTCTCCTAGCATCCATTCATTCATCTGATATTCCCTGTTCTCTTGTGTGCCAGGCATGGTGCCAGCCTCTGGGGATAGGGTAGGAAATAGGGGGCAGTGGTGTCCTTGAGCTCACTGCACTCACTGATCTAATGAAAGGCTGGGTACACATTTGGAATGGGTATAAGTTCTGATCTAACATAGTCTGGGGTACGAGTGGGGTCAGGAGGAATTTTTATACAAGGAAAAACTGAGCTAATCATGAAGGGATCCCCAAAGTAGGGTGGGGGGAACAGCATGTACAAAGCTTCTGCCGTGGGAGGGAGCAGGGTGGTTTAAGTTCCTGAAAGAAAGCCAGGGTTGTGGATCACGGAGAGCACAGAGGACGGACGGAGGAGATGAGGAGATACCAGGGACCAGACATTCAGGATATTGATCTTTATCCTGTTGTTTAATATCATAGTGTACTTTCTGAACATCCTTGGTATGTCAAGAAACATTTTTCTCTTTGTACTGGGATTTTCGCCCCCATAGGTTCTACGAGAACATTGGAACAGAGCTTGTTACATCCCTTCTTAGGAGAAATGAAGCACCTCACTAAATTTCCTGACATAGTCAGGCACTCATATCTTCTTTTCAAGGGCCAGAGCCTGCATTTCTTTGCCCGAGGGCTTTCTTTGGCTGCCGGGGTCTTCTCTGCCCCATGAAGCAGGCAGATGGTGTCCTAGAGAGTTCATGCCCCCTAAGAACAGCCCTTAAACAATTGATACGGGCGATAGAAAGAAATTATTTAGGCAGATAGTGAGGGCAAAGGAGTCCTTGACAGAATTTCTTTTCTAACAAAAAGCAGCCCCCCAAATCATTCCTTTTCTAATAAAGAGCAGCCTGAAAAATTGAGCTGCAAACATAGATAAGAAAGCTGGAAGCTTGCATGGGGAAATGCTCGTAGCTGCACCAATAGAAAAGGGCTACCTGGGGGCCAGGTATGTCCAACATGGAGGCTCCATCTTCCCTTTTATTTTTTTTTGTTATCACGTGTATAGTAATAAAAAAATGGGCAACATGGTGCAACTCAGGCAGAGACCCCTCCTGCATAATAAAATATTAAGGTGAAAGCTACCAGAGATTCTGGACCTATGCAAATGGCACACCTACTCCAACCAGTCTTTCATGTCGTATGTAAATCAGACACCACCTCCTCACCAGCTCATCTATAAAACCCCCTGCTCTCAACCTCACTCTTTGTGTGTCCACGTCCTTGTTCTCCATGACTGGGAGACAACAAACCTCACATGTTACTCCAGACAACGGGACCATTTCACAGTGACTGATGGGAGTTGGCCTATTCATACCCCAGCTCATCTCTACTGGGCTTCCAGAGGCCTTTTTGTCTTTCTTCAGTGGCAAGTGGGGAGAGAGTTGGCTTTGATGAGTTCAGTTGCAGACTTTGAACTTGGTTAAGATCCTAGGTGTTTTGACCTTTCTGAACACAGCTAGATTTTCTTTGATCTTTAATCTCACTACATATAATTGCAGCATATACACTCATTTAACAATTACGTTGGCTTCCATTTTCTATAGTAATGTCTAACTTATACACTAGTGTATAGTCACTTCACACTCTTCCATAGAACTCCTAAATGAACCAGTACCAATACTCTCCTTAAAATTATCAAGAACCAAATAAACAGATGCCAGATAGTCTGGTTAGAACAAAAAGCTTACTTCATTGGACAGGTTTTTTCTGAAGGACTTTTACCTTAAACCTTTAAACCAGTCCACATACTTGGTACAGCTAATTGTCTACATCTTGTCTTTCACATTTTTCATTTGTTACTTTTGAAAAATTAGTGGAATTTTTCACGGAGATCAGATGTGAAGAAATCTACGGCAGGGTGAAATTTCCTAGTCTAGAGGTTGCCTTTCTATGAAGGTCTCATTTCCCTTCCTTTAAAAAAAAAATGAGGCTGTTTTAGGGCGGGTCTCTGTGGGTGACTCAAATCAAAACCTTTTTAGTTTGGGAAGCTCAAGCACCAAGACATTTTCATGCTGGGATTACTTGTCCAGATGGTTTGAGCACAATTTTCTTGGCATACTCGTAAGAACACAGGAATTTTCAGGGGAAACCAGAGAACATAGTAGCGGGGAGGATAGGTGGGGGAGGGCAAGCCATGGCTGAGAAGGCAGAAATAAGGTTTGGATACCACCAAATGGCACTGACTAGCTGAACTGGAATCAGTCCTAGTATAGTTGGCACAGGTACCCCTTTCCCTGCTCCAAGATCACGGACTTTCCCTCTTCATAGTGGGAATTACCTGGCTCTCCTAACAGTGAATGGAAGAGGGAAATTCATGGAGCTGATGAAGATAGCAATTGAGGTGCAGCCCCCAAACCTCACTGCCAGGAAAGTGTTGGTCAACTCCTATACGCATGCTTGGGACACTGAGCAAGGTGGGGAAGGAGAGGTCTTAAGAGAGATGTCATTCCAAAGGGCTGTGTTAGGCCTGAAAACACGGCGTGGGCAGGCAATTCTCTTTGATAGCCTCTGCAACCACCGCTTAAAAACACAGAAATTAAAAATGGCAGACGGAATTCTGAGATGGCTCCGAAGATTCCCAGGACCTGATGCATACACGCTTTCCATGTGTGTGAATCACCTACAGTCAAACACGATTCCAGGTACTGCTGTGAAAGACGTTTGCAGATGTCATTAAGGCCCCAGATTAGTTGACTTTAGGATAAGGTGATCATCCAGGTGGGCCTGGCCTCCTCACATGAGCAACCCCCCCGCCTTTTTTTTTTTTTTTTTTTTTTTCCCGAGACAGAGTTTTGCTCTGTTGCTCAGGCTGGAGTGCAGTGGCGTGATCTCAGCTCACTGCAACCTCTGTCTCCTGGGTTCAAGCGATTCTCCCGCCTCAGCCTCCCTAGTAGCTGCGACTACTAGGCGTGCATAACAGCACGCCTGACTAATATTTTGTATTTTTCAGTAGAGACGGGGTTTCACCATGTTAGCCAGACGGTCTCCTTCTCCTAATCTCTTGATCTACCTGCCTCAGCCTCTCAACATGCTGGGATTACAGGTGTGAGCCACTGTGCCCGGCCACGTGAGCCCTTTCAAAGGAGAAGACAGCAGAGGTGGAGGTCAAACAGCTGGGTCTCTGTTGACCTGGGAGAGAGGAGACACCCAGGTTTGTGAAAGCCTGTGGAGGATGTGGTGAGGGACTGGGACAGCCTATAAGAGCTGACAGTGGTGCCTTGCTGACAGCTGGCAGAAAAACGACCTGCGTACTTAGAAGAGCACCCAAAACCCCAAATGAGAACCGCAGTCGTGGTCGACATCTTGATTCCAACTCAGTGAAGCTCTGAACAGAGTCTAGCTAAGTCTCATGCACAGACATCTCACCTACTGGAAAGATAATAAATATGTGTTTTTCCAACCTGCTAAATTTGTGGTAATTTGTTCTACAGCAAAAGAATGATGAAACATATGACAACGGTTAGATGAATAGTGAGAGGCAGTGTGGCATCGGATCAAGAAAATGAGCTTTCTTTAAACTTCTCTGATGAAAATCCTGGCTCTGCCACTTCATGGCTGTGTAACTTTTAAACAGGTTACCTAACCTTGCTGTATGTATTTCCTCATGTGTAAAAAAAGATTAAAATAATGAGTAAGATTAAAAGAACATTATGAAGATTAAATGAAATACTATGTATCAAGCTCTAAGTCACGTGGAAAAGCCACAATGCACGGTAACTTTGTGAATGCTCAAAAAGAGTTAGCAGCAGCCGTAATCTGTGGAACATATGGCACGTGTCTGTGCTGCGCAAGGGGCTTTAAAGAAATTAATCTTCAAAGAAACCCTGTGAGATTGCAAGTGTTAAGCCCATTTTACAGACAGGGAAACTGCAACTCAGAGAGGTTTAATAATGTGCCCCAAATTATGCAACTAGTAAGTAGAGGAGCCAGGATGAAAACTACGGGGCTCTTTGATCCTAAACCCCATCCTTTGAACCGCTATTTTAAGCCCAATGCACAGTGAAGAGGTTGTACCTCTCCAGACTGTTGTCCTCAGGAGACCCAGGACACCAAGATTGGGATTCCCAAACTGCCAGGTCTCTCAAAATGGAGCCCAAATGACCCCAGAACTCCGAGAGGCTGAGGCAAGAGGACTGCTTGAACCCAGGAGTTCAAGCTCATCCTGGGCAACACAAGGAGATCCCGTCTCCACAAAAAATTAAAAAATGAGCCGGGCATGGTGGCACATGCCTAGCATCACAGCTACTTAGCAGGCTGAGGTGGGAGGATCCTTTGAGCCTAGGAGGTTGAGGCTGAAGCGAGCTGGACTCAGTGCCACTGGACTGTAGCCTGGGAGGCAGAGCAAGACCCTGTCTTGAAAACAGAAAAAAAGATCCCCAGTTCCCCAGCCCTGGTCTCCATTCCACGGGATGCTGTCTTCTTTGTCCCTGCCTTGTATATGTCCCTCCTGCTCACACTTCAGATCTCCTGACCCTATGGATCAGACCAAATCCACTTCGGTACATTCTCCTAAAGTCCTTCTTTACAGCAGTTCTCACATTTTATCTTTACGTGCTAGACCAGTGGTTCTCCCCTGTGGGCAATTTTTCCCATGTTTGTCACCGTCTGGAGGCGGTTGTCACCATGGAAGCAAGTACTCTTGGCCTCTTGTGAGTGGAGGTCAGGGATGCTACTGAGCATCCCACAGTGCAGTGCCCTGGAACAAAGGATTATCCAGCCCCCGACGTGAGCAGTGCTGAGCATGAGGAGCTCTGTGCCGTGCTGGGGGCTCCACAGGGCTGGGGTTGCCTCCGTATTTCCCCAGTGCCTCGAATGAGGCTCTCGAGAAAAGTTTATCGAAGGAACGAAAGGAGGATAGACAGTGAATCTCAGGTCGGACTTGTAGCTAGCTCTGCTCCGCTTTCTGTAGTTTCAAAAAACTGACCTCAGTGGCAGAGGGTAGGTAACTTGGAAACTTACATATGTCCTCGGAAAAGGGGAAAATAAATGGGCAAAAGAAGTCCTCGGTAAAGGAGTTAAAATTCTTTCTCCTCTACCCTCAGTAGTCCTGGCTTCTTCAGCTTTTCCTAAAATTTTAACTTATTTATTTCTTTACCCCCAAATAATCTATGTTTGATGAAGAAAACTAGAAATGCAAATGACCTAAAAGAAAATATGAATAATCCATAATCCTATGATCTAAATAGAAAAGCTGTTAATATCCTAGGGCATATGCTTTCAGTTCTATATCTACATATATATTTAAAACAAAAATGAGATTATGTTATACATATAAATGCAAAGTTTTTGTAAGTTAAGAGTAATTCCTGAACATTCATTTACTCATTTACCAAACATTTCTAGTTTCCTTCTAGTGTGCTGGTACATATAGGAGAAAAAAAAATATTTTCATGCCATTATATAGTTTTCTTTCTCTTTCTTTCCTCCTTCTTCCTTTCCTTTCCTCCCCCTCCCCCTTCCCTTTCCTTCCCTCTTTCCTTCCTCTCTTTTTCTCTTCCTTTCTTTTTTTGACACAGGGTCTTGCCCCATTGCCCAGAATGGAGTGCAGTGGTGCGATCACAGCTCACTGCAGCCTTGATCTCCTGGGCTCAAGTCATCCTCCCACTTCAGCCTCCCAGGTAGCTAGGACTACAGGCATATGCCACCACGCCTGGATAATTTTTAAATTTTTTTTTGTAGAGACTGGGTCTCCCTATGTTGCCCAGGCTGATCTGGAATTCCTGGACTCAAGTGTTCCTCTTGACTCAGCCTCCCAAAGTGCTGGGATTACAGGAATGAGACACCACACCTGGCCTCCATCATATAGCTTTCTATAGCATCAGTTTTCATGACTGCATGTTATTAACATCAAATGGCTACACCATAATTTATTCAGCCAGTACTCTATTATCAGACATTTAGATGGTCCCCTCTTGGTTTTCTTTCTCTTTCTGTTCCTTTTCCCCTTCCCTCTATACTCCCTCTCTATACTCCCTCTCTGCCATCCCTCCCCTCCCCTCCCCTCCCCTCCCCTCCCCTTCCCTTCCTCTCTTCCTCCTCCTGCTCCTTTCTATTATAAATGCCGCCATCGTGAACATCTTTGTAGCTTAACCTTTTCGAATGTCCCTAATGACTTTTTCAGAATCAGTGTTCCTCTCACTGCTTTGGAAACCACTTGATGTCACATAATTTAACCAAGACCACAGGTCTAGTAGCAAACACACAGACATTTCAAGTGGAAAATGCACGTTTTACTCCTAGTAACACCGATGAGAGAGTCAAGGTTGTAAGAGCAGCAAGGCAGGATAGCCAATCCTCACTTGAGACATGGTTTTCACATTGTCTAAACCTTTTGGGACACATCAGCCTTTGGCAGGGAGCAACTTTATTGTCTCTTCTGCCAGAGACTTCCCCAAATTCTTAACTTCTTTTTTAGTTCCCAGTGAAGAGTCTTGACATTCACAGAGCGTTAAAGAAGAAAAAGATGTGCTTGCAGACAAATTAAAATAGACAATGCCAACTGGCTAGGAGTCATCATTTCTGTACATGAGAGGTGGGGAGCCCTCCTATGTACTCAAAGCCCCGAGTAAACAGCTTACCAGGACAAAAGACAAAGTGTTTTCTTTTCTGAGCACTGAAAATTCAGGAACAACTTGTGACAGATTTTGCAATCTTTGCGAGAGTTTGGGTATCAATAACACTAATCTTACTCCTTGAGTCATTACAGAGACATGAACCAACCAGGTTCTTTAACCTGGAAGCCAAAGATGGCTATGGAACTGGCCCACATCAGACTACATCTCGGGGTCTGGGGAGCAAGCGGGGTTGGAATGAAGATGTTGGGGACAACATGATATATTTGCAAAGATATCAAAGTCATTCCCACTCTCACCTTTGACAATGGCTGACTCTATGCTGACATTCTGAACTTGAAGCATTTTCCAGGTGAGTAAAGGACAAAGGGAGAAAGGATATGTTCTAGTCAAACAAGGAATATACCTTGTAAATGTGGGAGGTGACTTCTGGCATTGTGTTCTCAGGACATAAGGGGCTAAGATGCAGGAAGAAGCCACCCAGCCCCAAAGCATTTAAAGTCGTGTGGTTTTCCTGGGCACAAAGCACAGGAAAGAATACAGAGGAAGGGAAGAATGCTTTGTTCATAAAATACAAAGCTAAGCAAACAGTGCAGGTTGGAAAGGAATTGTAATGTTTTAATATTGTGTAAAAGAATAGAGGATAAATCCACTTAGAATTGACAGGAGCAGCCGTGTGAATAATCCAAAAAGCATTGCTCCAAGTCTCAAGAATGAATAATGGGATTGCTTGCCGCAGCATATCGCTCTTACTAAATATGTTTCCTGTAGTTTATTGTTAAAATTAACCAGCACTCCCTGAGTGGCTGGGGAAAGGTGACCTGTATGTTGGATGACATGAAGAAACCTCCCTGAGGTCAAAACATTCGTGCAGAAAATGTATGCATGGATCAGTGAGAGTTCACTGGATGTATTAATTTTGATTAAAAAACCCTTGAATCCATTACTGTTCATCGATACTTTTAGTGTGGTTATTACAGTGTCTTGCACACGACTAATCACTCAAGTCATATTCTCTGACCTACAGTATATTCACTGTCTCTCATGACCCTGTTTCATTTTCTTATTTTATTACCATTGGATGAAATTATTGTATGTTATTATTTTTTAAACTTCGACCAGAACATAAGCTGCAGGAGATTGAGGAGTCCCTTTGTCCTGTTCACTACAGTATTCTCTATGCCTAATACAGTACCTGGTACATAATAGGTACTCGGTAAATATTTGCAGAGGAAATCAACACGTTTCCATCCAACACACTTTCTAGGAAGAAAACTAGTGCTTCCTAAAGATTCAACGTCAGCTGAGCTTCCTGAAAGATCTTCCACTCTCATCTTTTCTTTCTTTTTTTCTATTTTAAAAATTAAGCTATCAATTACAAACAGTAAAATTCATCCTCCTTAGTGTGCAGGTCTGCAAGTTTTGACAAATGCATACAGTCACGCAACCACCATGGTCAAGGTATGGAGTAGGGCCATCATTCCCACAATTCCCCACCCCTTCCCCTGGTAACCATTGATTTGATTTCTGTCCTTATAGTATGAAGGCAATTGAACCTGGCTTCTTTCATTTAGCATAATGCATTTGAGATTCGTCTATGTTGTATGTATCATTAATTAGTTCCTTTCGATTGCCACGTGGTATTCCATTATATGGATATAGCAGCATGTGTTTATCTATCCTCCACTGGAGGGGCATGTCCTCATCTGTTCTTATATAAAAATGTTGTGCACTCATACTGGCTAAGAGCAGAAGTTTTAGGATCAGCTGGAAATAGGACTGAAATTTTGGCCCATCACCTCTTAGCTGTATGAACTTTGGACAAGTCAGTGAAATCCTCTATGATTCAGTTTTCTCGAGAAGAGTAGAGAGGATAACTTACATAATTTATTTAGCACAAAGTCTGGCAAATAATAAATGCACAATAAATGGTAGCTCTAATTATTTTTCGGGGAGAGTTGTGAAAGGTCCTGTTCGAATTTACTTTGCTCTGATCACTTCACCAATATTTAATCATTCAGTCTTGCCATTTAACAGGTGTGAATCTTAATTTTTTCACCTGAGAAAATGGGGGTAATAATACCAACTTCACATAATTGCTAGCAGACTAAGTGGGCTAATAGACATAGCTAGACTAATGCAGTGTGTTGGCCCAGAAGAAAGATTGGTTACAATATGAGCACTTGGTGACTATGACTCATGTAACATCTTTAAGGCTTGCAGGAATTAGAAGGAAGCAGGGTTGTACGGACAGGAGACGGAGGACAAGCTCTGGGGTCAAACTGCCTGGGTCCTATTCTCAGCTCTCTGCCTCCCTACCAGAGTGAAACTGAACAAATTACTTAACCTCTCTGTGTGTGTTTTTTTCACCACAAACATGGGGATAATGAGAATACCCACCTGTAGGGTTGTTCTGGAGATTACGAAAGATAATTCCTGTCAGGTGCTTGGAACAGTGACTGGCACATAGAGTCTGTGAATGTCAGCTGGGAAGATGGTTAGATATTGAACATGCCTGGCTCCTTTAGCTGGCCCGAGCTTTAGATATCTTTGTATTATATCAGGTTAGCACAGCCTCAGAAACAATGTAGGAGTTCACTGCATGTTTGTTGAACTCAATTAATCTGAAGAACACATTTCCCTTTGGGTCACATCACGATCTCATATGTTATCATATATGTTGAAATCCAACGTAAACCAATTTTTCAAAAGATACGTTGCAAAACTGCCAACAATGAGATTCAGAAAAGCCGTTGAGGATGTACATTATCCTTATAAGAAGGCTTTCATTAGGATGGTTGTATGAAATTTTTCATACTGGCTTTTTTTTTTCTTTTTTTTGAGACAGAGTCTTGCTCTGTTGCCCAGGATGGAGTGCAGTGGCATGATCTTGGCTTACCACAACCTCTGCCTCTTGGGTTCAAGTGATTCTCCTGCCTCAGCCTCCCAAGCATCCGGGACTACAGGCAGGCACCACAATGCCCAGCTAATTTTTGCATTTTTAGTGGAGACGGGGGTTTCACTATGTTAGCCAGGTTGGTCTTGAACTCCTGACCTTGCGATCTGCCCCCCTCGGCCTCCAAAAGTGCTGGGACTACAGGAGTGAGCCATCACGCCCAGCCCATACTGGGTACTTCTTTAGGAGAAAATCACCCTTGATTCTTCTGAAAGAGACCTTTGACATTTCATTTGTATTTTCCTTCATAGATGAACACACTGAGTTTCTGCGATTGCTTGGTAGCCTTTGGACCTCAGACTTTTCCATTTTCTGCTCTAGAACTGGCCTGCTCTGTGACTTCAGGTAAAGTGATTTCCTCCTCTGCCATAGGTGCTCCATTAGCCACCTCTGTGGATTATAGAGTTAAATCAACAATTCTTTAAAAGCTGCATGATAGCCACAAAGGTGGTGTGTTTGTGTTGGAGGTGGCAGAAGACACTATAAAATTTATTCTCATTCATTATAAAGAAGTGAGGGGGTTTGGACATTATCTGGTAAGAAGATAGCCCTGTATAGACTATAGTACTCATGCATGTCAAGTTATTAAGTCCTCATTAAGGTCTATTTATGTATTCATTCATTTATTTTAGAATCGTCAACCACTTATGTTGCCCAGCTACCTAAAGGCAGCCACCCTTGGTGGAGGGCATGTGACTGCATAAGGCAGGTTTTGCATCACATTGTTTTGGCCACTGAAAATGTCAAAGGTCTTTAGGATCAAAACCGGTCCAACTGGAGTGAATCTCTAAATTGAGGTGGGAACTACCAGAAAAGAGCTCATAGTTTCCTCCTGGGTTTGACATCAGAGCGGCTGCTGCTGACCATTCTGACACAGCAGGAGACACTTCCCAAGAACAGGAGAAGCTGGGCTCAGAAGCATAGAGAGAAATGAGATCCTGATGACAGGGTCAGAGGCCTGACTCCCAATGTGCCTGAAAACCAATCGACTGATGGCCTTTTCAATTCTGTAAGCCAATCATTCTGCTCTCTCATATCTGCTTTTTTGGCTTGGGTTGGCTGGCTTGTGTTGGGTTGTCATTGGCTTGTAATAGAAAGAATCCTATTTAATATTAGAACCACTTATTTATGAGATCTTGGGGGTAACTTAGCAACTCTGAGCTTCAATTCTCTCATCTGTAAAATGTGTGGTTTTGTTGTGATAATTAGAACTAATACTAGTATATAGTAATAGATGAAGAAAACCAAATCTTTCTCAAATGTTGTCTTCCCAGAGAGGGATCCCCACCCCTCTTATTTAAAATTTCTAAGCCTCAACTCTCTCCATCTCCATAAGCCTGCCTTATGTCTGTAGCATTTATTTTCTATCTGTGGCAAAGTGATTTATTTAATTGTCCCAAACAATGGCCCCCTGTGACTGCATGTTTTGCCCTGGAATTTTATAGTCTACTGACTTTCTGGATCTTGGCTTCATCATGTGACTTTCTTTGGCCAATGGGATGTTAGCAACTATGATGTAAGCAGACACTTGAAAAGCATGTGTAGGTGTTCTTTGCCCTCTTGCAGGATTGGGCTGTTTGCCTTTGCCTCTGTCTGGCCATGGGAACATGACAGGGTTAGCTGGCTGAAGGGATAAGAGAGCCACATGGACCAGAATGGCCTAGTTTTCTCCAGGTGACACCAGATGTATGCACCCTCAGTTGCAACCTCACCAACTGCCTTCCAGACTTGGGAGCAAACCCAGCTGAGACCAGAACTGTCCAGGCTAAATCACTGATTTACAGAATCAGGAGCTAAATAAATAATTACTGTTTTAAGCCATTGAGATTTGGGGTGGTTCATTATGTAGCACAAGCTGCCTGATATGCTAACATACCATCAAATTTACTTACTTGTTAAGTGTAATATCTCTCTCCCCTGACTAGACTGGACTGTAAGTCCCAAGAGGGTTGTGATTTTTGCCTGTGTTGTTCAGAGTTATGCCCAATGCCTAGAACAGAGCCTGGTACACAGTAGGTAGCTGATAAATACTTGTTGAATATTAAATAAATAACATATCAAATACCCTATAAAATGGCACTTGGGCTGATGTTTAACAAATAGTGGTTAACATAATAAGTTAACCATTTTTATGCCAGAGCCAACATTTGTTTTCACTTCAGGTTCTTCTGTTATTTTGCCCAAGGACATTGATCAAAAAATGGGAAAAAGACAAGTGACTGTCTCTTAGATACAGGTTGGTAGATGGGGATTGGCAATAATGGCAGATGAGAAACGTAATTCTTTTTCTTTCTAAATTGGCTTGGACTGTGGGCATTATGGAGATATCACCTGAGCCTCTTCATTTATGTTCCACCCTAGCAGCCCCAGTGGTCGCAGCAGTGCTGATATTTATGTGTGTTGGTAAAGCAAAAGAGAGATTATTGCTGCTAAGACGCCACATATATAGTATATATGCTATAGCATTTATAATTTTCTTTCAAAACCATCATCACATTTAAAGTAATTAATTATTTACCGGGTTATCTGTTTTATTTCCCTCTTCTCAACCAGGCTGTATGCTCCATGAAAGAAGAGTTCACTTCTATTTTATTCATTATTATACCCTCATCATCCAGCACAGGGCAGCTGCTCAAATATATTTGTTCAATAAATGAATCATGCCCTTGTTCATTTTAAGAATATAAGCTTCTTGAACTGAAGGGCTATGTCTTTCTACAAACATGGTGTGAACTTGGCATTGTGGTAGCAGTTCATGTGTGTGCAGTTGCTCTCATTTTTAGGCAAATAACAAGTACATTTTATGGCACCCTTACTACACGCCAGGTACTGTTCTAAGCACATGATGCACTGTGGAGGTAAATATTGTAATAAGTACCATTGTACAGAAGAGGAATTTAAAACACAGTGTGCCTCTCTTGGAATATGGTATATCTTGGGTAAGTCACACTCCCTCTAAACTTCTGTCCCTCTTCTATAAAATAAGAAGGTCAGTATGGTTAGAGTAACCTTTCCTTCTATGTGTTCTAAGAAGAGCTATACATCTGATATGTTCTGGGGAAAATAAAGGCTTTTATGGTGAGCAGTCTTGTCTTCCATACCACATCCCTCTGGCTTACATTATTTCAGTGCAGCCATGTGGAAAGTTCCCTGCGTGTTGCCAGAATTCCACGTCAAATGCTTCACATGGTGTCTCCTTGCTTTGCTGCCTCAGAGCTTTCTCCAAAGACATAGAGAGCAGCTCCACCAGTGTCTTAGTCTGTTTTCTGCTGCTGTAACAGAGTACCAGAGAATTTGTGAAGAATATAAATTTCTCTGGCTCATGGTTCTGGAGGTTGGGAAGTCCAAAAGCATGGTACTAGCATCTGATGAGGGCCTCTGTGCTGCATTATCTCATGGCAGAAGGCAGAAGGGCAAACAAATGCAAGAGATAGAGAAAGGAACCCACTCGTGTGATAACTAACTCACTTCTTCGATAATGGCATTAATCCGTTAATGAGGGTGCAGCCCTCATGACCTAATCACCTCTTAAAAATTCACAATAGCAATTAAATTCCAACATGAGTTTCGGACGGTACATTCAAGCCATAGCGACCAGCATGTAGGTGTAACCCAGGAAGTGCAGGGTACTTAACTTCTTAGGGGCAACCTATAACCCATAGGGAATGTAAGCCCTGGTTGCGTCACCTTTTAGCAGCACAATTTTTGGGCATATTTTATATGGTCCTTCATAGATTTTCCAGCGATACTGATTTCCACTTATCACAGTGGAAACCAGCCCATTATGCACTTTTATTGCCTTTTGTTTTTTCCTTCCATCCTTCCCACTCCCTCATTTCTGATCACTGGAATCAACTCCCAGATACACTATGCCTGATGCCAAGCTTTTGTCTCTGCTTTTGGGAGAATCTAAATTAAGATATAATGTGAAATAATTTGGGGAAACACTGTATGCTTCTTCTCTCAGGCATTCACAATACCCACCAACACAGTCAAGGCTCTCAAAAGTCCTGTTGTAAAGTAACCTGTCCAACTTTCTTTAACTCAGGCTTTCCCAAACTTAATTACCCATGAACATTTTATTTATCCCTAACATCTTTCAGGGTACCCTGGAGTAGGTGTTCCATGAAATTTGCTTTGAGAAATGTTGGCTGGTGTAGTCTCAAGGGTCTTGTCCCTCATTATTATTCTGTCAGTTGATGGATGGATCCAGTGGCTTTAGCTACCATTCCCTGGCGTGGAGCCAACAGCCAAATAGAACTCTCTGGATGGGAGATTTCTCAGTGCCAGGAGGAGAACCTTCAGACAAGGCCTCTCTGAAAGTGGGAAACATTTTTTTTTTAAAAAACTTTTCTCTTAGAAAAAGGTCTCTTCCCCATTTTTCAATAAATGAGATGGTCAGCCTCTGTGTAGGGCCAGGAATGTTTGGCTGGCTGGGCTGGGAGTGCAGCTGTGGCCATCCTGAGAAAAAGCTTCACTTTCGGATGACGCAGGAACCTGGATGAGATGAACAGGAAATGTTTGCCAGCCAGCCTGCCTGCCCGCACTCTCTTGCTAACAAGCAACCATGGGAGAATTTAACTGGCATGCTTCCAGGCAGGATAATTATTTCCTACAGTGGTATACAGAAGGGCACCTGGGAGACCCAGTGATTACAGGGGCAGGAGGATGTGTGTGGAAGCCTGGGGCTTGGGGTCTGTGGCCTCCCAGTGGGAGCTGGTTGTGGGAGTGAAGAGGGGTGACCAGCAGCCCATCCATCTTCCTTGTCCCCTCAAAGTCTCATATTGAAGGAACAGTATTAGGGTGCTTGGATTTGGGAGATCAGGTTACACTTGAGGGAAATGCTTGAAAATGACATCATTCTTTAAAAATGAAACCAGTGAAAATTATAACAATAATAATGGCAAAATCAATTTCTGAATTCTTTGTTGAAGGATGTACACGTACAGCCTTTTATCAAATCTTTTACATTCGATGATTAGTCTGTGTTGGGACTTCTCAGCCTCAGCACTACTGACATTTTAGGCAGGGTAAGTCTCTGCTGTGAGGGGCTGAACTGCACATTGCAGGCCACTTAGCAGCGTTTCTGCTCTCTACCCACCAAATGCCATTGGCACCTCTTTCTCCTTAATTATGACAACCAAAAATATCTTCAGACATGACCAAATGTTCCTTGGGGGTGCAAAACTGGTCATGGATGGGAGCTACTGGTCTATATTAAAGGGATGATGATGGTTCAACAGGTTTTGAGCCAGGCTGGGTTTTTTTGTTCGTTTGTTTTTTAAGATGAAGTCTCACTCTGTCACCCAGGCTGGAGTGCAGTGGCATGCTCTTAGTTCACTGCAACCTCTGCCTCCTGGGTTCAAGCGATCCTCCAGCCTCAGCCTCCCTGGTAGCTAGTTCTACAGGTGTGCACCACCATGCCCAACTAAGTTTTGCATTTTTAGTAGAGACAGAGCTTCACTGTGTTGGCCAGGCTGGTCTCAAACTCCTGGCCTCAGGTGATCTGCCTGCCTTGGCCTCCCAAAGTGTTGAGATTACAGGTGTGAGCCACCGCACCCGGCCTGAGTCAGGCTGTTTTGTCCAAATTCTGGTTCTACCACTTTTGTTGTGTGACCTTAGTCGCAGTATTAAACCTCTCTGTGCCTCAGTTTTCTTACACGTAGAATGGGGATAATAATAGTACCTGTCTGATGGCGTTATGGTGAAGGCTAAAAAGTTTAACACATATGTAAATAAATATTTTAAAGTATTTAACACACTCTGGCCCATAGCAAGCGCTCAAAAATGTTAACTCTTATTATTATCATAATCATCATGATTTTTTGTTTACTCTTTGCTCCTAGACTATAAGCTCTCTGAGTGTAAAGACTAAGTCTTTTTATTTTTTAAACTATAATATCTAGGCCAGGCATGGTGATTCATGCCTATATTCCCAACATTTGGGAGGCCAAGGCGGGCAGATAATTTGAGGTCAGGAGTTCGAGACCAGCCTGGCCAACATGGTGAAATCTCATCTCTACTAAAAATACAAAAATGAACTGGGCATGGTGGTGTGCACGCCTATAATCCCAGCTACTCGGGAGGCTGAGGCAGGACAATTGCTGGAACCTGGGAGGCAGAGGTTGCAGTGAGCTGCGATCATGCCACTGCATTCCAGTCTGGGCGACAGAGTGAGATTCTGTGTTAAACAAAACAAAACAAAACTATAGTGTCTAGCAGAGGTACTTAATAAAGATTGAATTCAAGAAAGGAGGGAAGGTAGGAAGAAAAGAAAGAAGCTTAGCAATGGAACTTCCATTCCGGATATGAAAGAGAAAGACTAAGAACCTTTCCCAGTCTGCTGGCCTATGCACTGTGGTCTGAATCTAGAGCTCTCCTAGTTTCAGTCCACAACCTCAGGTGGAAGAGGAGGAAGTGGAGAGAAGCCACGCAAAACCCCAGGGGATGTGTAAAGGGGCCTAAATGCAAAACTTTAAGGTAGGCACACAGATGCATGGAGACATGCTTGAAACTTCTTGGGGCTGGAGATTGCAGGTGGGTTCTGTGCTAAGCAGAAATGATTCCAACAGCCTGGAAGAAGCAAGAACTCCAAGAAGGACTGAAGTATGGCTAAGAATATATTATTTACTCCTCCATTTACAAAACCCATGAAGACCACCCGTGACCTTGGGGTAGCAGCCTTTATAGGGAGGGCTGGAGCAACCCAGTTGAAGGAGATAAGGCTTCAGTTGGCCACCCAGAGCGGGGTCGATCTTTAAGCGCTAGGATACGGGAGGGCTCTAGAGCAGGATTGTCCATCTGAATGCTCTGCAGTAATGGAAATATCTTATATCTGCGCTGTCTAATATGGTAGCTACTAGCCACATGTGGCTACCAAGTATTTGAATTGTGGCTAGTGTGAAGGACTGAATTTTAAATTGAAGTAAAGCTTAAATAGCTCCCACGTGCCTTGTGACTACTGTATTGAACAGCACAGGTCTAAAAGAAGTCATATGCCTCTAGGTCTCAGGCTTTCCAAGGACACACACTGAGAGGTGGTGGGCTCAGTGCCTTCCTAGAAAAAGATTAGGCATAAATCCCTATTCCTTCTCACCCATATTCACCTGCCAGACAGGCTAAATTCTGTCCTATTCTAGACCATTCCATTTTCTTTCTTTCTTTCTCTCTCTCTCTCTCTTTCTTTCTTTCTTTCCTTTTTTTTTTTTTTTTTTTTTTTACAGGATCTCACTCTGTTGCCCAGGCTGGAGTGCAGTGGCGTGATCATGGCTCACTATAACCTCAACCTCCCAGTCTCCTGCCTCAGCCTCTCAAGTAGCTGGGACTTGCCAACATGCCTGGCTAACTTAAATTTTTTTTGTAGACACAGAGTCTCCCTATGTTTCCCAGGCTGGTCTTGAACTCCTGGGCTCAAGCAACCCCCCCCACTTTGGCTTCCCAAAGCACTAGGATTACAGGCATGAATCACTGCACCTGACCCCATTCTACTTTCTTAGGCCACTAGTAACCTAACGTGAGGGGAGAGTAAGAGAGAAACAGAGGCAATAACAACAATGATGGCAATTACTATATTACTGTTACTGACTACAATCAACAGCATTTGAGAACTGAGTATGTGCCAAGTACTAAGCATTTCACATGGACCATCACTCATTGGCCAAATCTAGTCATTCGTTCCTATATTTAGACACAGAAACTGAAGTACCAAGCCATTAAGAAATATGCCAACGTTACTCCAACAGCGCACTGTGAAGCTAGGATGCTAAGTAATTAGAAATGAGGACTCCGGAATTAAGCTACCAATATTAGTGACTTAGAATCTTTTTGGGGAAGGGATCTATAAGAAAGTGTTAACACTGGCTACTTTTGCAAAGAAGGCCTAGGAGTTGACGTGGGGGTAGAAGAGATTTTTCTCTTTTCTGTATTTAAATTTTTCTGTATCATATGAAGCAAAAAAAAAAATTATCAGTATGTACATGACTTTTTAGTAAAGGAAAAATTTGTCAGCTGGGCTCATCTTGTCATTGGGAGTACAGGCCTATGAATTTTTATTATTTTCTGTATTAGAGCAGTCAAATTAAGATGGAGAGAGTTCATTTCATGCATTTGGCCACAGTGGATCAAGCTCAGTGCTCCTGGTCACTTTATGGGTTTGCATTTTTTCCCTCTTAAGATGAGGCTCAGTGAGGAACCAACCCAGGGCAGACAATCCCGTTTATACCAAAGCAGGTTCCTGGATATTTTGACCTTGGATGCAAGGTGATAAACTATTCTGGTTGGCCAGGACTGAGAGGTTTTCTAGGACATGAGACTTCCAGTGCCCAAACTGGGAAAGCCCTGGGCAAACATGGCTGAATTGCTGGTCCTGCTTGGAATGGGAAAAAGGTGACAATTGATGGAGACTCCAACCCACACAGCTCCTGTAGCAAAAGAGCAGATTCCTAACAGGCTGTTATTCAGGTAGACAAGGTGATTGCCAAACCAAGGATATGCCTAATCTCCCCGGCAATGCTTGTTCTACACTTAGACTTTCAAAGATAGAGGGTCCTGAGGAAATACCAGCAACACCACGCAGGGCTGTATGTGACTTTCAAGGGCCCAAGGACCTCATGTCTTCATAATCCCCTTCCTTTATTTAAAAAAAAAATAAAAATTACATTGAATGTTGCATTTGTATAAAGAGGAATATAATCCAGGTTGAATTTATTATCATAAATCCATTATTATTATGTTCATTTTTCTTCCTTTTTATTTTTTGAGACAAGGTCTCTCTTTGTCACCCAGGCTGGAGTGCAATTGTGTGATCATGGCTTTCTTCAGCCTCGATCATCTGGGCTCAGGTGATCCTCCTACCTCTGCCTCAGTAGCTGGTTCCATAAGTGTATGCCACCAAACACAGCTAATTTTTGAATTTTTTTTTGTAGAGAGGGGGTTTCACTATGTTTCCCAGGCTGGTCTCAAACTCCTGGGCTCAAGTGATCTGCCCATGTTGGCCCTTAAAGTGCTAGGATTATAGGTGTGAGCCACTGCACCTGGTCATTCTTCCAGTTTTAAAGAAATTAAATTAAAAACACTTTCACGGGACTTTAAAAGTATCATGACCCTGGCATTGTGTCTGTTGTACCTACAATGGGCAAGTTGGCCCTGGTTCCAATGCTGGGGAAACAGGAAGTCTGGAAGCATCAAGGTCAGGGGTGGTGCGGGGTGGGTGGATGGGTGGTTGGGTTCCTACCCTAGATAAACTTGCATGGGAAAAATGTTCTTAATTTTCTACAATCTTTAACTACAATTAAACATTTCCTTCCATTATGACTGAAGGCAAAAAACCATACCTGCATTGGCAGCATTTGCTACTCTGTCACCAGTAGGAATGACTGGTATTTTCAGGTCACTTTACTATAGTGGTACATGTCTAAAATAGCATTGTTTTTTCTTGTCTCTTCTTCAAAATTATGGTAGCTATTAGACTGGCTGCTAGGTCATGCTATAGGATGTATTATCAAAGAAGTCCATATGTTATTATAATTATGATTTTAAATTTTAAATACTGTGTCTTAATATATTTTTTTCTTTGATAGTTCTGTGTATGTTGTTTTATGCATTTCAAAACCTTATTGTGAGAAGGGGTCCCCAGGCTTCAGCAGACTGGTGAAAAGTTCACATCCAGGAAATGGTGAAGAAACCCTCACTAAGGGTCTAGAGTTCACAAACAGGGTCCTTCTCTTAGTTTTATTCCTCCAAATGGTGAGGAGGAGATTCTTAAACAGCTCTGCCCATCTGCAGGAAAAGCCCAGGATAGGGTTAAAGAATTGCTGGTAGAGCTTAAAGTCACACCCCAGGTGTGCAGCCTAATAAGGTGCTAATTGGAAACCAGGTGAGCAGAGGATGGAAACCCAGATGGTGGCACTGGGTGTTTTTTGCCTTGAGGCTTGGTTGTTGTCAGAACAGTATCAACCCCCTCCTGGGTGGAAACAGGTTGAGTGCCTCCCTCTACCAAGCTTCTTTGCAGAAAATTCTGCTGCTGTGGTCCTAGGGTAGGCCTAGAGTTTTAATTTAATATGTCTCATTTACTAACTTTTGTTCCTAACATTCACTGAGCGCTTACTATGTGCCACGGAGTTTGCTAAGTGCTTTAATGAATTATGTCATTCAGGTCTCACAACCACTCCATGGGGAAGGCACTCTTGTTATTTCTGTATTTATATATGAGGCGATAGAGGGAGGCTCCGTGCAACAAGTGATTTGCCTAAATCCACACAGTCAGCAAGTGGTGGGTTGGGATCTCAACTTGATCTCATTCTTCCAGAAGTCTCTTTCCCTTCAACTTGTGGTTTGCTTGTTGTTTTGTTTTCCTTTAACAGTACTTTCATTTTTAGTTGATATGTAATCATTGTACCTCATTTACACCATGTGTAATGATCAAATCATGGTATTAGCATATCCACCACCTCAACCATTTATTATTTCTTTATGTTTGAACATTCAGAATCCCCTCTCAGCTGGGCATGGTGGCTCACACCTGTAATCCCAGCACTTTGGGAGGCTGAGGCAGAAGCATCACTTGAGTCCAGGAGTTTGAGACCAGCCTCAGCAATATGGTGAAACCTCATCTCCACTAAAAATACAAAAAATTAGCTGGGGGTGGTGGCGTGCACCTGTAGTTCCAGTGACTTAGGAGGCTGAGGTGGCAGGACTGCTTAAGCCTGGGATGTCAAGGCTTCAGTGAACCAGAGAACCATGACCATGCCACTGCACTGCAGCCTGGCTGGCGGAGTGAGACCCTGTGTCAAAAAACCAAATAATCCCCCCATCCCCTCTTTTAGTTATTTGACAATATACAATAAATTATAGTTAACCACGTTCACTCTATATCATGGCAGGGCACCAGAACTCATTTCTCCTGTCTAGTTGTAGTTTTCTATCTGTTAGCCAATCCTTCAACAGAACTCGTAATTTTAAGGATACAGCACATCTCAGCCACTTCAGCAGACAGGCAGTGATCAAAGATGGAGCTTATAAAGAAGGGGCTTAATAGAAGATAAAATGTGACTACATGAACACGGTGGGGCCTTAGAATTCCAAGCCTCCTGGAGGGGAGGACAGCCTTCCTCCTCATACTCAAGTCTTGCTGCTCTGTGATAGTCATAAAGGCTGACATTTGGCAGGTCTTGTGTGTGTTTGGGTGGGCTGATGAGGCAAAGAGAAAAAACTGTCCTCTTGAGGTATAGGTCATACAACTCCAACACACATATCCTTGAATTTTTAATTAAAATGTTAAGAGAAAAAAAGTCACTTCTCTATTCCTCATTACTGCCTAGTTATGTTCCAGTCTTCCACTGATGGAACTTTGAGAGAAGTGGCTGGTTTTAATGTGGGACACCACGGGATGGGTGGGTTTGCCATCAGATTTGCTCTATGCTGGGTCTGGGGTCAGCTTCTCTCCATCTTATCTTCAACCATGCAGAAAGGTCAATGCTCAGATGCAACGACTCCACAAGGCACCCACCCTTTGGCACCATCTGTTTATATCCCGAAGAAAGATTTGATGTTGCAAAACCCTAAAATTTTGAGCAAGCGGAGCAAGGAACAATCCATTCCTTGTTTTAAATCAAGTTGTCATAATCCAAAGGCAAGTTCCAACTTTAATAACAAACACCCAGTGTTATGACATTTTTACCTTTTCCAACTATTTATGTAGGCCCAAATATTGTGTTTAAATTTTAAACTATACAGCTAACATAAAACAGTCCACTTTCTTAAATACAGTAAAAATAAAGCTAGTTATGCCAATTTTGTTTCCCTTTTAGGCCTCGTTCTTTAAATAGATCATTCATTCAATGAATGTCTGTCGAATGCTCAGTGTCAGACACTGTGCTTGGCACAGCATACCCCCAAATAAACCAGCATTAGTCCTTGTGCTCTGAGCACTACAGAAAAACAGGAAGAAAGCAATGGAAGCCACTCTTAAAATCACCTGTTCTTTTCTATCTCCAACGTCAACAGATGTATCGGAGATGATCAGCATTCCCTTTTCTGTCCTCTCCAAGCCCTGTCCTCCCAAACCAAGTCATAATGAGATCTAAAAGCTGCAGGGTCTCAAACATCACAAGGGTAAAGCCTCAATCACATTTGGAGTATGGTTTTTCAGCAGTTTTATGAACTCAGGCTGTGAAATGCAGAAATGAAAGTGGTGGAGAAAACAGTATATTGCAGTCACCCAAAGAAAGATAAAATGTACGATACTCCATGGCCTTGGCATCCCTCCTCTTCATCCCACACTCAGATGGCAATTGGATTTTAACAAGGAGTAGGGTTTGTGGTTTGGGAAATACAGCACTTTTACTGCTTTGGGTCATATTTGAAATATTTGCAGCCGTTTAAAATAGCGTAATGTTATTTTTTCCCTTGTCTTCAAAACAAACCCAGCAAGCTTTTCTAAGTCATAATAATAAGCATAAAATTGGGACATTGGAAAACCCATGGGCAGGGCTTTGGAAAATCCATTCTCCCTTGGGACAAGTGTTTAGATTTGGTTGCAAAGGATGATTAGCTTCTTGGAGGCCCACCTGACCTTGAATGACCTTGGGACCCCAAAGGAAGAAGGAAGAACTCCAGGGGCTACAGAACTGGGATGTCCCACCCAGCCGTTCTTCAGTGCAATGATGGAAGTATGTACAGAGGCTTTGGGACTTTCCTTTAGCTAAGATGTCCTGTTTTTTATTCTGGAAATTTCTTTGAAAGAAAAAATAATCCAGAGACTCATATTTATTTAAGTGAGCAATTCCCAAAACCCATTGCTTTGGAGTTCTGTCCTGTGAGCCATGCTATCTGGGGCCTATCCCTGCCAGAGGGCCTCAGGTGGGGCCAAACGCTGAAACAAGTGAACCGGCCTCAGATGCAAGGGTACCAGCTTTCCATTTATTAAAAAAATTATTAGAAAAATGAAGGGTAATCAATCTTTACCCAGAAAGAAATACACACACACACACATACACACACACACACAAACACACACACACACACACGTATGTATATATAAGTACGTGTATGTATATGTGTTTGTATGTGTATATATATGCGCACTTATGTACCATACAATGATGTTTGGTAAACAATGGACCACATGTATGGTGGTAGTCCCATAAGATTATAATACTAGGCCAGGCGTGGTGGCTCACACCTGTAATCCCAGCACTTTGGGAGGCCAAGGTGGGCGGATCACAAGGTCAGGAGATTGAGACCATCCTGGCCAACATGTTGAAACCCGTCTCTACTAAAATACAAACAAAAAAAAAAAAAAAAAATTAGCCGGGCATGGTGATGCGCACCTGTAGTCCCAGCTACTTGGGAGGCTGAGGCAGAAGAATCACTTGAACCTGGGAGGTGGAGGTTGCAGTGAGCCAAGATTGTGCCACTGCACTCCAGCCTGGTGACAGAGTGAGATGTTATTTCAAAAAAAAAAAAAAAAAGAAAAAGATTATAGTACCATAATTTTTGTGTACCATTTCTGTAGTTAGACATATTCAGATACACAATGCTTACCATCGTGTTACAGTTGCTTATAGTATTCAAGACAGTAGCAACATCTACAGGTTTGTAGCTAGGGGCAGTAGTGTACACCATAGGTGTGTAGTAGGCTATATCATCCAGGTTTGCACCTAAGTACATCCTAGGATGTTCTCACAATAGCAAAACCGCTTTTACCAAAACATATTCCTGTTCTGTTGTTAAGCGACACATGAGTGTATTAATATACAGTAAATAGGTAGTAAACATAAAAGTTAATATTTCTTGAGCATGTCCTAGTCCATACCCCAATTAATCCTCATAACAATGTATACTATTATTATCCCAGTTTCTTGATGGAGAAAACTGATGTGTAGGGAGATAAAACACCTTGCCCAAGGTCACAGCCAGGAGGCAGGGGAGCTGGGGTTTCCATCCTGGCAGCCGGCCCCGGAGAAGGAGAGAGCTCTCCTGTGTGTTACCATTACGCACCCTGGCTTGTTTGTCAGGTCCAGATTTAAATACATCCATGTTTCAAGCATCAGAAGTTCTGAAAACCTGATGATGAAGGAAAGTGTTTGATGACTTTCCTTTTGATTCTAATTATTAAAGATAAATGTAATTCTCCAATTATATGGAATATATAAGAAAACAAATCAAAGTGAATTAAAACACATTTATCCAGGCCAGGCATGGTGGCTCCCGCCTGTAATCCCAGCACTTTGGGGGGCTGAGGCCAGCGGGTCACTTGAAACCAGGATTTCGAGACCAGCCTGGCCAACATGGTGAAAACCTGTTTCTCTACTAAATACACAAAAATTATATATATACAGTAATAATAAATTAGCCGGGGTTGGTGGTGCACACCTGCAATCCCAGCTACTAGGGAGGCTGAGGCACGAGAATCGCTTGAACCCAGGAGGTGAGGTTGCAGTGAGCTGAGATCGTGCTACTGCACTCCAGCCTGGACGACAGCCAGGTTCTGTCTCAAAAAACAAAACAAAACAAAACCCAGAACAAACAAAAATACCAACACATTTTCCCTATTTTAACCCCTGTATATTCTCTCCCAAAGAGCAAAACAATAAAGAAAAGAAGAAAAGCCCTTTATTTGCTCCTGCATTTTGAAATTACCTTTTCTAATT
Organism: Sapajus apella; assembly: GCF_009761245.1. Classification (NCBI taxonomy): domain Eukaryota; kingdom Metazoa; phylum Chordata; class Mammalia; order Primates; family Cebidae; genus Sapajus; species Sapajus apella. The sequence goes on from NW_022436963.1 coordinate 17,879,868, forward strand.
TTTAAATTCCTGGTTTTAAGAATGTAAGCAAAAGAAAGGACAAAAACTGCTTCTGACATGGAAGAGGAAGCCACTGCGCTCAGCAGGCCTGGAACTGATGGGGGCCAGTCTGCCGGGGTCTGGGCTGGAGTGTGGGAGAATCCTCTTCGCAGAGAGGACACGGGAACGCTTTCAGCGTCCTGGGATAAAAGACTTCAGAAGAAAGGCTCCTCTCAATGAATGGTGCTCAAAACGGGCTGGAAAACAGGGGAAACAGGCCCTCTCAATGAAAAGCCGAAAAACTGCCTTTTTTGTTGATTCCCTCACTGTGAGACACTGCTCTTCCCCCCTCATCCTCCCTGACCCCTTCCCCAGCTCATCTCATTGGGCCCAGAGAAAAGGCCTCTTGTTGAAACCCCATCTGCCTGCCACTCATCCACTTTCTTTTATCTCTGCCCAGGGTCTGGCAGTTGGGCTGGGGTTTCAGCTGCCAGAAATTTTGGGTTTCACATAGAATATTCCCAAGATGGGCATCTGAGAGATGTCAGTTTACATCAAAATTGCCTTCTCCAACGAATAACCAGAGAGCTTTCTTTCCCTAGCAAGGTCAGAAAATAATTCTCTTTTCAAGATCATGCCAGTACAAACTCAGATCCACTCTCGGCAAGGCCTGACTTAAAGGGACAGGAAACCACCTTGGTTTTACACTAAAAAAAGGACTGAGTTTCAAAGTTGGATTAAAGATGGAAAATTAGCCGTTTCCTTCTTTGACGGTGCTTTGTGTAATAATGAATATTGCATATAACAAATTCGTGAGGACGGAGTTGTAGCCAAGCTCACAGAGGAAGGTCTTGGGTGATGTTAAAAAATCACCAATCCATAACAACTTGTGTAGTTGGCAAAGTTAAATGGATGGCGGGGCTAGGATGAAGATAAAAAGATAAAGAAGAGAAAGCATAATTTCTTGGAGATATTTCACTGATTTGTAGGGAGTTCTGTAACAAAGACAGCAGAGCACTCTTTGAAGTGGAAGCTTGGGTCACTTAACTGAGTTGGTTAGAACGCACAGGAGGGAAATTGTGAGAAAGTCTGATTTTCTAACCTTGCAGGAAATCCCTGCTCATAATGATATTTCAAGCATTGGGACATTCACTGCAAAGATAACACTAGATTCTAGCTGTTATGCAGGGAAATACAGGCATAAAGATGGGCAGAGGGGTGTCCAGATTGGAGATCCACAGGCTCTTTAGCCTCAGCTCTGAATATGAGCAAGTCAGCAGAAGCAATAAAGGACAGAAACCCCGTTTTCTATTCACTCCCTTCCAGGGTTGTCCTTTGTTAGGCTGATTTTTGTCTAGAGTGGACATGGGAGGTGGCAGGGTGGGAGTTGGGGTAGGTGGGGTTGGGATGTGGGAAGGTGGGGGGCTGCCAGAGGGCTTGGGGTTGAGGTAGAGTATGGCCCAAAGATTTCCTTAGGTGGTGAAGGCCTGGCAGCCTCTCTCCATCCCTTACCCACCCCAGCCCCCCTTTTTTCCTCTCCCTGTGGGGAATAAGCAAATATCTCCTGGTCAGCTTATTTTCCCTTTCAGCAGTAGTTCTAACCCTGGAGGCAGAAAGATCTTTCTAAAGTAAAAATGAGAACCTCACACTCTTGCTGAAAATCCTGCAATGCTGCCCATCATCCCAAGGTAACCTATGGCCCAAAGGTCCTCCCCATGGCCCAAATGTGGGGTGACTCTTAAAATGATCAACCAAAGGACTTTAAAAAATATTTTTAAAAAGCCACTTTATTGAAATATAGTCAAAGGACATTTTTGAAAGTGAAAATGGGTGCAGAGAAAATCATGCCAGGGCAACAGAGGCTGTCCCAGCAGAATCAACATGTGTAGTCACTGATCCAAAAGGCCCCTGGAGACCTGGCCCTTGGCTACCTCCTCAGCTTCTTCTCATCTCCCACTTCCCTCTGCTCTCTCTGTGCCTTTGATGCCAGATTCCTTTTGTCTCTGTGCCCTGCCCCACTTCAGGGCCTTCACACATTCTGTTCTCTCTGCCTGGCTCAGTCCCCTTTACCCATCTCTCCTGGCTACTGTCTGTGGGTCTCTCCTAGAGTCTGCGCTTTATCTAGAGAAGCCTCCTGTGTTGTGTTTTGTTTATTTATTTATTTATTTATTGCTAACAGAAAGCAAGCAGGGACCAGATTTTAATATCAGACAAAAATGAATGGAAGGCCTAAGGCACATAGGCTATGGCCGGCTGTGAGAATGTCTTTGCCTCTGCTGCATCTTCACCAACTTGTTCATATTCTTCCTATCTCTTCCCTAAGTCTTTACGACTCATCTGCTCTTATCATTTCTTCAGGATCCAAATGCCTAAAAGGGAGCATCCTCTTTAAATCCCCAGTTAGCCCTCATCTGGGGTTTCCTTCTGCTTCCTGGCTTACACCTTTTGAGGAGGGCTGAGACTTCCTTTTGCTTCCTGGGGGACACCTTTCCAAGGGTAGACTCCCTCAGCCTTTGACATGTTCTGTGGATTTTCTTCACAAGACTTTTGCATATTGAGTATTTTTTTTATTATTATTTCCTTTTTGAATAAACTGGTCTTGAAAGGATCCAGGTCACTTTTCTCCTTCTCCAGCAATAGGGAGTGGCCATAAGGAAACAAGCCCTGGACCATAAACCCTGTGTGTTTTATGGTCCTAAGGGCCAGAGGTGATAGTCCAAAGATGCAGTCACTGCTGGGTAATATGAACAAAGAAATGAATGAGCAAATGGATGAATGAATGAACAATGATCTCCCTTTGCCTTGGTCAGCTTCGGCTTGGTCAGCTTGGGCTGCCATATAGGCTGCATGGCTTAAGCAACAGACATTTTTTCTCTCATAGTTCTAAAGACGGAAGTCTGAGATCAGGCACCAGCATAGTTGGATTCTGGTGAGGGCTCTCTTGATATGTCCTCGCATGACAAAGAGAAAGAGAGAGAAAGAAGAGAGAATATCTCTGGTGTCTCTTCTTGTAAGGGCACTAATTTCATCACAAGGGCCCCACCCTCATGACCTCATCTGAACCCAATTACCTCCAAAGGCCCTATCTGCAAATACTGTCATATTGGGAACTAGGGCTTCAATGTATGGAGTTTGGGAGGACACAAATCAGTCTATAGCACCCTTTAATTCTCTAAATAAATGAAACTTTATGTTGAACAAATCTGCTTACTGAGTAATATATTGCAGCTTAAGTTCATCAGATCATTGCCATAATTTCCAAATTATTTTTTAAAAACTATTTTAAAATTTTCATGTTTTAAAACTATTTAAAACTACTTTAAAAACTATTTATTTAAAAAAGTAATTACTGATTCACAGTAAGTTGCAAACTTAAAACAGAGGCCCTGTGTGCTCATCACCTGGTTTCCTCCAATGGAAACATTTACATAACTACAGTGTAGTATGAAATCAGGACAGCAGTATTGGTATAATCCCCAGACCTTATTTGGATTTCAGCAGTTTTACAAATGCACTTTTACACTTATACATTGTGCGTGTGCATGTACTTCTATGCAATTATATCATATATGTAGATTTGTGTATCCAGCACCACAACCAAGACATAGGACTGCTCTGTCACCACAAAGATCTTCTTCTTCTTTTTTTTTTTTTTGAGATGGAGTCTTTTTCTGTCACCCAGACTAGAGTGCAATGGCATGATCTCAGCTCACTGCAACCTCTGCTTCCCGGGTTCAAGAGACTCTCCTGCCTCAGCCTCCTGAGTAGCTGGAATTACAGGTGCCCACTACCATACCCAGCTAATTTTGGTACTTTTAGTAGAGATGGGGTTTCACCTTGTTGGTCAGGCTGATCTCGAACTCCTGACCTCAGGTGATCCACCTGCCTCGGCCTCCCACCACACCCGGCCTGTGCTACTTTTTCATGGTAAGACTCAACCATCTCCTCTCTACCTGCCACCCTGTCTCTAACCCCTGAAAACATACTTTTTTTTCCATCTCTATAGTTTTGGGTAGGTGCTGCAATGCCCCTTCAGGTCCTGTTCTAGGCCCTGCTTTCTCTGCTGTGACCATCTCTGGTTGATATTAGTAAAAAACGTATATAATTCATAAACCAGTACAAAAATATTTCAACATGCTAACAATCTTTATTTGTACTGGTATGTACTTATTGAACATCGGCCCTGCATAGAACATTCTTTTTTTACTGTTATTTTAGGTCTAAGGGTACCTGTACAGGACTGTCATATAGGTAAACTGTGTGTCATGGGGATTTGGTATACAGATTATTTAGCCATCCAGGTAAAAAGCGTAGTACCCAATAGGTATTTTTTTTTAAATCTTCTCCCTCTCCCTACTCCCCATCCTCAAGCAGGTCTGGGTGTCTGTTGTTCCCCTCTTTGTATCCGTGCATTCTCACTGTTTGGCTCCCATGTATAAGTGGGAACATGTGGTACAGGTATTGATCGACTTACGACCCATGCAACTTACGACCATTTGACTTTACGACCACAATCGCTAGCCTCGACTGCTCCTCATCTGGCAGCACAAACGTTGCCCAGCTGGGCGTAGGACAGGGCGGACCAGCTTTCCGGCAGCACTACCATTTCCGTGTGCATATAGCCTACTCAACTTACGACCAAATCGTGTTACGACCAGTCTGTCAGAACCAATTGTGGTCGTAAGTCGAGCACTAACTGTATTTGGTTTTCTGTTCCTGTGTTGGTTTGTTTATGATAATGGTCTCGAGCTCTATTCATGTTGTTGCAAAGGAGATGATCTTATTCTTTTTTTTATGGCTGCATAGTATTCCATGGCATATATACATTTTCTTTATCCAGTCTACTTCTTCTTTTTTTTTTTTTTTTTTGAGATAGAGTCTTCTTCTGTCACCCAGGCTGGAGGCAGTGCATGATCTCTGCTCACTGAGACTTCTGCTTCCTGTGTTCAAGTGATTTTCCTGCCTCAGCCTCCTGAGTGGCTGGGATTACAGGCACCCGCCACCACGCCCAACTAATTTTTGTATTTTTAGTAGAGACGGGGGGGTTTCACCATGTTGGCCAGGCTGGTCTCAAACTCCTCACTTCAAGTGATCCTCCTGCCTCAGCCTCCCAAAATGTTGGGATTACAGGTGTAAGCTACCACGCCTGGCCTAGCCAGTCTAATACTGATGGGCTTTTAGGTTGATTCTGTGTCTTTGTTACTGTGAATAGTGCTGCAATAAACATACACGTTTTTAAGGTAGAACTAATGTTTGTCTTAAGGTAGAACTAAAGGTGTGTCTTTAAGGTAGAACTAATTAATAACTTTTTTTCTTTTAAACATGTATCAGCATGTGTCTTTGTGGTAGAACTATCTAATAACATTTTTCTTTTAAACATGTATCACATTTAAAGTAGTGTTCAGGCCAGGCATGGTGCCTCAAGCCTATAATCCCAGCACTTTGGAAGGCCAGGGTGGGAGGATTGCTTGAAGATAGCCTGAGCAACATAGTGAGACCCTGTCTCTAGAAGAAATTAAAAAAAAAAAAATAGTGTGGCAGTGCATGCCTGTAGTCCTAGCTACTCAGGAGGGTGAGGTGGGAAGATTGCTTGAGTCCAGGGGATCAAGGCTTTAGTAAGGTCTGATCGCACACTGTACTCCAGTATGGGTGACAGAGCGAGACCTGCCTAAAATAATAAAAATAAATTTAAAAACTAGTGTTCAGTTTCTGTCTTTTAATCTCCTTGCAGTCAGGGCCCTTCCTGCACTTGTCCTTTCTCCAGCACCTAGCTCAGTGCCAGCACAGAGTAGGCACTTAAAGCACTTTTGCCAGATGAAGGAGTGAATAAGTGGGAACTTGTTTTGTGGATGGCTTTTGGATCTAAACTGATTTCTCTTAAGAAGAAACTATTCATTCCTTTCTCAAATGATGCATTTCCCCTCGGGTTCTATTGGATTTTTTTTTTTTTTTTTTTTAAATCAAGGAAGAAGGCAGTGAATGTGCTAGCAGCTGCTAGCCTAAGCTGCCTGATTATGGTGTTCACAATGTCTCCTGCCCCCTTCACTATTTTGAAGTAAGCACAGGAAATTACGTAAATTGGCAATAAGAGTCCAGCAGTTGGGATCAGGGAGGTGTGCATATTTGCGTATCCAATTTTCTGCTCCCCTACCAAGCGAACACATGGAGCTTTGACCTTCCATATGTTTTTAATGTGTGTCTAAGATAAGTGTTCCAACAAGTTGGAAGCAACAGGTTGAATTTTCCGCACTGCCCCCCCCAAACCCCCACGCCCTTCTTCCATCTGAAGCTGCTTCAAGCAGGCTGTGCATGTGTGGGAGAGACAAAACAACCTCCCATGACACTAGGCCTTCTCAGAACGGTCCGGACTCCAACCCTCTTGAACTGTTTAATCTGGAAATCTTCCCTGATGTGCAGGGCTGGATTAGGTACAACCTCTTGCCCCTAGCACCCTGTGTTTATCTTGCAAGGCACAGATGATGCTGTCCTGGAATTGACCGTGTTCTGGTCTGTCACCCACATTAGACTGTAAACCTGAGATTAGGGCCCTCTCTTTCTTCTCTACCTCGTTCCTGGTGCCTGACATCAGGCCTGACCCAGAGTTGGGGCTGAGAATCTATTTGTTAGATGAATGAAGAAGTGACTAGAAAGGAAATAAGAGCATTAATCAGAGCTTTCTGACCGTCAACAAGTCATCCGGACTTCTGACACCTATAAATTCTGGTTCTTATTGCAGGAATCACCAAAGACTATGGGTTGTTCATTCTGTAATTCAGTGGTTCTCAAGTTTGGACACGGAGCAGAATCACGTGGAGGACTTGCTAAAATACAAATCGATGGGCCTTATTCCCAGAGTCTCTGATTCAGCTTATCTGGGCTGGGGCTCTAGAGCTGCATTTCTAACACGTTTATTGGTAATACTGATGCTGCTCTTCTGGGACCACAGTTTGAGAATGACTATAATAATAAACAGAGAAGTTATGCTCAAATTCCATTTCCTTCAGCACTGAAATCTGCATTGTATAATGTTTTAAAATGTCAACATCACTGCTTATGATGTAAAATTAGCTTTATTAATTTAAATATGACTTAAATCACATAGGAATCTGTAATTTTGACTTTGTGATAGAAGACTATGCTGGGCTTTTCATCTATGTAAATTCCATGTTGAAAAGGCATGTGGCCATGCACGGTGGTTCACGCCGGTAATCCCAGCACTTTGGGAGGGTGAGGTGGGTGGATCACTTGAAGCCAGGAGTTTGAGACCAGCCTGGCCAACATGGTGAAACCCTGTCTCTACTAAAAATACAAAAGTTAGCTGGGTGTGGTGGTGCGCACTTATAATCTCAGCTACTCGGGAGGCTGAGGGACAAGAATCGCTTGAACCTGGGGGTGGAGGTTGTAGTGAGCTGAGATTGTGCCACTGCACTCCAGTCTGGGTGACAGAGCGAGACTCTCTCAAAAAATAAAAAATAAAAATAAATAAATAAAAGGTATGTGGAAGAAAGATCATGGGCTTTGGAGCCAGCATGACTTGGCTTTCACTCTCACTTTACCAGTGACTGCCCAGGAGACCTTGGGCAAGTTACTTGCTTACTTCGGGTATCAGAATCTTCATCTGTAAGATGATGATAGTAAAGACTCTTTTCAGTTGCTGGAAGAGACAGGAAAAACAAACAAATACCCCTTCCTTGCCAAAGATACATAGGATCTCGAGACTTAAAACAGTAAGTTTGTACAGTAAGGAATATAGTGCTTTCTGAAGCTATTCAGCTCATGAGTTTAGATCATGAGAATTATATTGGAAAATTGATCTCAACTTATTTGGTTACTCACTGTGGACAGTAAGAATTTGGAAAGACGGATGTTTACATTAGTAAAATGACTTTTTTGTTTTTTTACAGAGTAGATGCTCAATAAATGATAGATATAACAGAAAAATTGAATGCAAGAGAATAATGTTTGCATAAAATACATGGATAAATTATACAGGAAAGATCTTCTACAGGTGCCCAGTTGTGGAGGAAAGCTGAAATTGTGGTAAGACAGGAAATATTCACCAATGACATGACCATCACAAAATTAGTTCCTACTCAAATTCTTCCTGGCTCAGCTTTTTGCTCATTATGTACAGTTTTAGTTGCTTTCCTCCCTTGTTGCCCATTGGATGTCCACCTGGCGAACAGGCAAACACAATAAAAAGCTTCTTGAAAGTGAACAGTGAATCTTACACAGGATTTCCTAAAGTCGATGAAAAGATGCTAGAAAATTTTAGAGTTATGTAGAAACAGGGATCTAGCAGGAGAGTAGCTTACAACTGAAAAAGAAAATCCAGAAGGATGATGTTATGACAGTTTCAAGAGATAATTATTTGACTATCAAAGGATTGACAGAGATGTTGAGAAAAGCAATAAGGCCCTCAAATAGTTTTTCACAACTTGTTCTCTTTTGATAAAACTACAGGAGTCAACAGAAAAGGATTATGCCGTTTTATGCTATGATTATAAACATACAAAATGTTATACATTTTGTCAGAAATATTATGTTAAATCTACACGATGCTTGCTTTTTCTAAGAATTGGTATACAGTAATATTATCATCTAAATAAGCAGTTAACAAATTACAGCTTGAGGGTCAAATCTGGCCCCCCATCTGATTTTGTAAATAAAACTTTATTGGAACACAGCTATGTCCATTCATTTACTTATTGTCTGTGGTGGCTTATATACCACAATCAAAGATTTGAGTAGTTGTAGCAGAGACCTCATAGCCCACAAAAAGAAAAATATTTGTTATCTGGCCCTTCCAGAAAAACTTTGCTGACAGTTCACCTAAGATTCTGTTTTAAAATAAGCTTTTCCTCTTTTCCTCTTAACAGATACAGTTCTAATAAAAAAATTTCCCTCCACTTTTACACTGACACTGAAATTTTCATTTTAAGTGAATTTCTTTTAGGTGATACTTTTCTCTCACCTCTCCCCAAATTATGTTTAGCTGATGAGGCCTCCTTATAATTCAGGATAAAACACGACTATTCATAAAGATAAATTATTGCTGGTCCCCAATTTAACAGTGCAAGACTTTTGAATCAGACTCACTATGTTTGAATCCTGGTACTGCCACTTACTAGCTGGGGGTATCCATGCATGGTATCTAATCTTTCTGGGTCTCAGGTTCCTCCTCTGTCATATGGGGATAGTAGCATGAACTCTGTTCAGTTGGTGAACTAAAACAAGATAATGAAGATCAGGCTCTTAACCCAGTCCCTGGCACACCGTATACATACTCAGTGGCAGCTGCCGTCATGTCTATCTGCCCTGAGTTGTTTGGAATCACCATTTACATAGCCTGGGATCTGAGTGCTGAGTTCTTCCAGGCTTTCTGTGAGTTGTTTGCCATAAGGCAATGCTACGGTTTGGAAATCACTGCTAGGAATGGAGACAAATCCTTCACCAAATCAACTAGTTCACTCTGTTTAAAAAAGTAAGGGGCCAGTTAAGAATTTATCTTCACTTTTAAAGATGTTTCCTCAGTCAGTGCATGTTAGAAATTGCAGCAACAGCAGCGGGGAGGAAGCTTTTCTGAACAATCTGACTCCAGCAGGGAGATTCGGCCCAACACAGCTTGCGTATAAATATTCCCAGATGCTGTGACTTCAAGAGGGAGGCATTTTGTCATTAGGAGAAGTGGACAAAAATGACAGCCGTAAGGCAGTGATGGTAATGAGGGTGGTAGCCAGCAGGCCAGGGGAGAGCAAGGTGATTTCCTGGCTGGGTCACGCTGAGAACAATACAGGCTTTATTCCTCCCAGCCATGTCCTGGTTTGCAAAATACTTGCAGGAGCAGCCCTCATTGTCCTGGTTTGCAGAATACTTGCAGGAGCTTCTAAGTTGCTCCCCAACTATCCCATCTTCTTGTATTTGTGTATGCCCTATCCTTGAGTATGGGCTGGACCTAGCAACTTGCTTCTAACCAACAGAAAAGGTAAAGATGATAAGGTATCACTTCTCTAATTAGGTTATAAAAGTGTTTAACTTCCATCTTGCTAGCAGACTCTCTCTATTGCCTTCTCAGCTTGTACGTTTTTATGAAACAACTTGCCATGCGGGAGGGATTTACATGCCAAGGAGCTGAGGGTGGCTGCTGGCCAACAGCCAGCAAGGAACTGAGAGCCTCAGTGAACTGGATCCTGCCAACCATCATGTAAGTGAGTGTGGAAGCAGATCCTTCCCCAGTAGAACCTTCAGATGAAATCCCAGTCTTGACTGACATCTTGATTCTAGCCTGTGAGAGATCATGGAGCAGAGGACCCAGCTAAGCTGTGCCCAGAGTCCTGACCCACGGAAACTGACCTAATAAATGTGTGCTGTTTTACACCACTACGTTTTGGAATAAGTTGTTATGTAGCAATAGATAGCTAATACAGATTTCTCCCTTCAAATTAAAAAGCAGACAAAAGACTTACTTTTCTGCTGAGGGTTGATGGGTGCATTGTCACTTGTTTGGGTTTATCTCAGTCATTCTTCATCTAACATGACATGATATTAAGAACAGCACACTGCTGATAATGTTGATAGATTCATTTGTCTAAGTCACACCTCTGATATCGCACTTCCCCTATTTAAAAAGCTTCATTGGTTCCCGTTGACTGAATGAAAGAAGTTCAACTTTTTTATTTGGCATTCAAGGCTCACTTTGATATTTGTCCTCTGTAAGCTGTTAAAATGATCATCCTAAAACATCAATTATCATGTTACTCTTGTGCTTATAAAAGTCTCTGTTCGATTCTGGCTTCCAACTAGAGTAAATCTGTGTTCCACAGCATCAAGTCTTACCATGAGCTGGCCCCTCCTACCTTTCTGACTTACTTACACTTTACTTTTGAGACAAATTCTCACTCTGTTGCTCAGGCTAGAGTGAACTGGCATGATCGTGGCTCACTGCAGCCTCAAACTCCTGGGCTTGAGCAATCCCCCCCATCTCAGCCTCCTGAGTTACTGAGTCCACAGTCATATGCCACTACATCTGGCTAATTTTTAAATTTTTTGTAGAGACATGTTCTCGTTAAGTTGCCCAGGCTGGTCTTGAATTCCTGGGCTCAAATGACCCTCCTGCCTTGGCCTCCAAAAGTGCTGAGATTATAGGCATGAACCACTGTGTCTGGCCTCTGCCTCATGCTTAATCTCTCAGCAACACAGGAGAGCTTGTCATGTGTTCCCCAATCCACACAATGAGCCATCTCCTGCCCTCCCCACTTCCCGTCTTTGTGACATCTTTCTCTTTGATTCAGTTGCTATTCTCTTCCTTTCATTCTCTATATTCCCTTCTCGGGAAAATTCATTCTTAAAGTTCAGCTCAGATCATCTGAGTAGTAATGTGAAAACATACTCATCTGCTTGGATCTGCATAGGCCATGTCCAGAAGAATCAGGACAAATCAGTGACATTGGTTATCTCTGGGGAGGGGGTATTGAGAATCCCTGAGGGATAGAGTTTGAGAGAGAGAATCTTCATTGTAACCCATTTTGTGCCTTTTAAATTTTGTAGCATATATTTATCTCTTCAATCAAACATTAAATGAAGCATGTATAATAAAAGAAAAAAAGTTAATTTCTCCATTTACCTTTGCTGGGAGCCTTCCCTAACTTTCTCTTACTGAGTTGATTGTGTGCTGTCCTGTTCGTGTACCTGTCACCCCTTCCAGTCTCTACTGTCCTGGAGTTCAGGGATCTCTCCTTGTTCTTCCCTTATTCTTGTTCCTAGTGGCTTAGCACAGTGCCTGCTACTTCGCAAGCCTTCAAAATATCTGAGGAATAAAATTGCTACACTTACAAATGTAATTCCCACCACCCCTCAGGCTCTCTATGGGTGCCGGCCTTCCTGCCTCTGGCTCTAGTTCTTACTGTCCCCTCTCCTTGGATTTCCCTTTCCCCCATTACTTCATTTTTGAAGTCTCCTCACTTTGAGCTCAGCTCTCACCCCAGGAAGTCATCTTCCCTCTGTCTGGTTTCTCATGTACTCCTGAAGCATTTATTTTATTTTATTTTTTTGAGACGGAGTTTCACTCTTGTTGCCTAGGAGTGCAATGGTGCGATCTCAGTTCACTGAAGCCTCCACCTCCTGGGTTCCAGCGATTCTCCTGCCTCAGCTTCCCAATTAGCTGAGTAGCTGGGATTACAGGTGTGCACCACCATGCCTGGCTAATTTTTTTTTTTTTTAGTAGAGATGGGGTTTCACCATGTTGGCCAGGCTGGTCTCGAACTGCTGGCCTCAGGTGATCTGCCTGCGTTGGCCTCCCAAAGTGCTGGGATTACAGGTGTAAGTCACCATGCCCGGCCACTCCTGAAGATTTGTAGTTATCCTTTGTATCAGGGACTGGTGAACTACAGCCTGTGGCCAAATCTGACCCATTCCCTGTGTCTGTAGATGATGACACCATTTATATATATATATATATATATATATATATATATATGTGTGTGTGTGTGTGTGTGTGTGTGTGTGTGTGTGTGTGTGTGTAATTTATTTATTTATTTATTTGGTCTCACTCCGATGCCCAAGCTGGAGTACAGTGGTGCAATCTCTGCCCACTGCAGCCTTGACTTCCCGGACTCAGGCAATCCTCCCACATCAGCCGCTCAAGTAGCTGGGGGTACAGGTGTGTGCCACCACATCCAGCTAATCTTTTGTATTTTTAGTAGAGACAAGTTTCCCATGTTGCTCAGGCTGGTCTTGAACTCCTGGGCTCAAGCGATACCTACCTCAGCCTCCCAAAGTGCTAAGATTACAGGCATGAGTCACTGCACCTGGCCTACACCCATTCTTTTACACATTGTATATGGCTGCCTTCTCCTTCCAATGGCAGGGTTGAGCAATGCCATAGAGACTCTCAGGCCTGCAAAGCCAAATGTATTACCTACTATCTGGATCTTTACAGAAAATATTTGTTGTCTCCTGATTTATATCATAATTATACCCATTCACTATTCTGCTCATTTAAGATACAAACTTGGACTCAAACTCTGTGTTGGATCCAGCCAAAGTCATTACTCGGCAAAAGAGGCTGCACACCCCTCCTGTGGGCCTCCGGAATGCCATCCCACAGAGCACCTTCCCATTCCCAGAGCTGCTTACATCCTTTCCTGCCTCAGCTTTGAGCTTGCAGTCTGTCTCCATCTGAACTCAGCTCTCCCGGGCTGGTTTCTTCTTGTTCTCCTACTCTCACCCCAATTCCCCAACCCAGAGAGGCATGCGCTGACCCCTTACGTATTTAGGTAGTGGAGCTAGTTTCTGTTCTGAAACCTGTGTGTCCCTGCATGGCACATACTACAGCTGTAATTCTTTTTATTTGTCTGTTTGGCTCGCTCTCTTATTAGACCATGATCTCCTTGAAGGCGGGAACTTTATCTATCTAGTTTCCTACTGTATTTGCAATGTCTTTTTTTTTGAGACAGGGTCTCGCTGTGTCACCAAGCTGTAGTGCAGTGGCACGATCGCAGCTCACGATTTGCAATGTCTCACACAACCTCTGTCACACAGGGGGTAAGTACTATAGGAAATACTATTTACTGACGAAACAGATGAGTGAGCGACTAAATTTTTGTCTCCATCAGAGTGACTAGCTGAGTATCTAACAGGCACTCAACATGACTTGTTGAATGAATGAATAATGTAAGAAGTGACACTTAATCATGATCATACTGATAAGGGAAAGGAACTCATTGCAGGGTTCTCTCCACCCTTTAATATCAAGATTATGGAAAAGAATAGTTTCCTTCAGCTCCATTTAAATTATTCAGGACAAAGGAAAGGAAGTGGGCTCTCGAGAGACATGCTAGAATATCCTCTGATTGTGTATGTCTATGTGTGTGTGTGTGAGAGAGAGAGAGAGAGAGAGACAGACAGACAGAGAAGGAGGGAGGAGAAAGAGAAATATGTATCAGCCTGTAGGTCAGGCTGCTGCCTATGGACTTGGGGAATAAGGGAATACACTAGTTCTACGGGGCTTTGCACAAATATGCTGCCAGTGGACTGCGAAATCTGTTTTTCCTTAGAATCAGCAGTTCAGAAGTTGGAATACCTACTTAATATGGTTTTTAAAGCAACACTGTTTTGGATTATAAAATGGATGCATGTATTGCAAAGAATTTCAAAACTAAAGAAAATATAAATAAGAAGATAAAAATTACCCTTAATTTCACTGGGTATTTTGTCTTATCTATATGTATTTTAGATTTTCTTCCTCTCTCCCTCCCTCTCCCTTCCCTTGCTTCCTTTTCTCCCTCTCTCTCTTCCTTTGTTCCTTTCTTATTTGTTTTCAATATATTTGAGACCTATTTAGCATTATGTCCTGAACATTGTCTCGTAACATTAAATTTTTTCAGCAATAACATTTTAAAGAACTATATAATATTCCAGAAAATTTACTCCAGGAAATGTATTCTGTCCCTTATATGAGTTGTTTTCTATTTATTGGTGCTATCACTCTATAATTAACTAATATACAATTCTACAGTGGACAAATCTGGTAGTTTTTCACTTCCTTTAACTCGATTTATAGAAGTAGAATTATTGGCTAAAAGGATAAAATTTTACAATATTGTTTACAGGTATGGCCAAATTAATTTTGTGGGACCGATACAGATCCACAGTCCTAACCTCATGACTATTTTGCCATAGACTTTCTTCGATATTATTACATTGCTATTGATACAGAAGGGGGACAGGGAAGGTGCTGGGAGGAGGGCAAGGTCCCTGGCTAGGGCTCCACCCCTGATCCCTTGCCCATGGACCTAGGTGAAGACAGGTATTTTTGTTTTCCTGCTCAAATGTTACATTTCTCAAGACCACGGTGGCCTGCCATGCCCCCATCCTGTGCCTATAGAAACCCAGAGACTTAGCAGACAGACCCCCAGGTGGCTGGACGTCGAGAGGAACTCATCAGTGGAGGAGCACATGGGCATGCCAGCAGGCCATCAGGCCATCAACGGTGGAAGGAGGTGAAGTTTGGCCTGGGCAGTCGGAATAGAGCCCGAGTGGCTGAGTGGCCTGACTCCAGGGGAAAATCAACTCCCTTCTGGCTCCCCGATCCTCTGAGAGCTACTTCCACTCAATAAGACCTGGCACTCATTCTCCCATCCCATGTGTGATCTGATTTTTCCAGTATACCAAGGCAAGAACCCTGGGATACAGAAAGCCCTCTGTCCTTGTGATACGGCAGGGGCCTAACTGAGCTGACTGACACAAACTGCCTATGGATGACTAAACTAAAAGAGCATCCTGTAACATACGCCCTGGGGCTTCAGCTGTGAACTTCACCTAGACACTGCTGAGGGGTCTGAGTCCTACAGCCTGCCCATCTGTATGCTCCCCTAGAGGTTTGAGCAGCGGGACACTGAAGAAGCGAGCCATACCCCCATCGCATGCCCTGTGAGATGGACAAGGGAACCTTTCCCCTTTCACTATCACAGAATACTTTTATTATTTTAATGAGAAAGAATCAGTTAAAATGTGTATCATTCACATCTCTTTTTCTACAAATCTGTTTTCCCTATCCACATTCTTCTTTGGAGCTTAAGTATTTTAAAATTCAATCAAACTTAAATAATAATTGTTATTTTCTAGGTGACTGATTATGTTTCCAACTAAACGTAGTATTTTAGTATTTAGAGTCACTTGATATAAAGAATCACACTATAATAAACTACAAAAAAATATTGTACACTAACAACTCTCTTACCCTGAGCCAATTTACTGACTCATTTTAACTTTTAAGAATACTAAATACCAGAGGGAAACCGTAAAAATGCACTTGAAAAGGCTACATCATGGTTAAAGATCAGCTCAAGGTGTGGTACACAGACAAATCCCAACAAAATCAACTGGCAGGGGTTGTGCTTGGGGTGTTTATTAAAAGTACTTTCCAACACCCACCAAATCAGAATATCTTGTTGACAAGGTCTAGGAATCCGCATTAGAAAAAAAAATTATTTCAATTGGGTTTTGGGGAACAGGTGGTGTTTGGTTACATGGGTAAGTTCTTTAGTGGTGATTTCTGAGATTTGGGTGCACCCACCACCCGAGCAGTGTACACCGTACTCATTGTGTATTCTTTTACCCCTCACCCCCTCCCACCCTTTCCCCCCAAGTCCCCAAAGTCCATTATATCATTCTTAGGCCTTTGTGTCCTCATAGCTTAGCTCTCACTTATGAGTGAGAACACAGGATGTTTGGTTTTTCATTCCTGAGTTACTTCACTTAGAATAATGGTCTCCAATTCCATCCAGGTTGCTGTGAATGCCATTATTTAGTTCATTTTTATGGCTGAGTAGTAAGGAATCTGCGTTTTAATAAGGCTCAGAGAATTTAGAAATCACTGCTGACTTTCCTCTTCATGCTGAGTCTATTTATTCTTGTTTTACCCAGAATCTACTGGGTCTTGATAGGGTGTACATAACCCTAGCAAGATGGTCGTCCTTCAAACAGAATCATGGCGAAGGGGATGTGCCACTAGGGCATATTTTCCCTCTTTGGACATGAGGTCTTGGGGTATCACTATGTTGCCCAGACTGGCCTTGAGCTCCTTAGTTCAAGCAATCCTCCCACCTTGGCCTCCTACAGTACTGGGATTATAGGTGTGAGCCACCATGCTAGGCTGGAATTGCATATCTTAAATGAGATGGATGGGGCTTTTCCCTCCCTCCCATTAACTTCTAAATATTTTTTATTGTCCAAAAGAGACAGGGTTCAGCATAAATTTTATTACTTTGCTTTGCTTTTAATCATAGCTGTAAGGACTGAAAAATTTTGTTCACATTACTAGAAGAGAATGGAAAGAGATTTATAGCAACATCACTCAATTCTTTAAACTCCTTCAAGTTATTTGCCAAAATTTATATGGTGATCTATCATCAAAAAATATTTTTAATGCTGTACCAGCTGACAACTCCATCAGATCCTCCTTCAATTTTGTTGAAAGCAAAGAATTGAAAACTGGTTGACTTACAAAAGGATTTGTAACTCAATCATTAGAATCTTTCACTTTCTCAACATTGAAACAGCTAGATTTTGAATCACTTCTTTGTTTGGAGACCTGTTTTTTTTTTTTTTTTTTTTTCCCTTGGGGCAATGCACTGCAATGAGATTCAGGTTGAGTGAGAAGGGGACCTTTCTTTTGTAAAAGGAAAAAAGGTAGCTGTGAAAGTGGGAGAGGACCCGCTGAAGCCCACCACATAACCCATCTTCCAAATCATTGCCATAGGGAAAATATCTAGTTGGGGAATCTGTACAGAAACAGAGGAGTCTAGTTCGAAACAGAGGAGTCTAGTTCAAAACAGAACTACAACATGGTACAACTATATCCACCATTTTCCAAGTCAATGGAAGCAAAGCAAAGTCTGTAGCAAAAATTAATTAATAAAGACAAATATTTCACTGTAAGGCTGTGAATCAGGACATGCACATCACAGAATATAAGATAAATCAGATCATGTTATGGTTGAAGATATATAAGAAGAATTCAGTCTTGACCAGGACACAGATTATTCCCTTGGCTATACTGAACAAGAGTCATCAACATTTTACTCAATGAAAAATACTGGAGTGGATATCAGACACCATGGACTATCTTTATGTTTCGGTTTTATCTCTGTGTCAGATTGGGGGATTTCCCGATATATATATTTCGTGTGTGTGTGTGTGTGTGTGTGTGTGTGTGTGTGTGTGTGTATGTATTCTTCAGTGTAAAGTTTATTTCTAAATATTTTGTACTTAGTACTTAATGAGTAATTCACTAATATTTTGTTGGGACAAACTCTGAGGCTCTGTAATTATCTTATTCCTCATCAGAGTTCCAGCCCTTGTTGATGATTCTTGCCTGAATCTGTTATTTCTTTGATAGCTGCCGCCAAGATTTTTAAGGGCGACTTTGGCATGAATGGTTTAAAGGAATAATTTCTAGATTGTCAGCTCCATCTTCCTGCAGATGCTCTTTCTGCTAGCTTTGATGAAGAAAGCGGCCATGCTGGAGAGGCTCATGTTATAAGGAACTGAGGGCGGCCTCCAGGCAACAGCCAGCAAAGAACTAAAGCTCTCAACCCAACAGCCTTTGAAGAAGAGAATCCTGCCTTCACATGAGACTCTATCACTTCACTGCACACAGCCATGTCAGAGACCAGAGACCCTAAGGCAGAGGTTCCAGTAAAGTGTGCTGGATTTCTGTAGATTCCTGACTCACAGAAACGGTGCAAACATAAACGTGCATTGTTTTAAGCTGATATATTTTGGAGGTAACCTGTTAATGCAGCAATGGGTAACTAACATACCATGTATTTACCAATCTTAGTTTAATAACTTTATGTACTTTATTGTATTGCAGAAAAATAGTAGGAGCAGCATCATACACATAGCAAGCAGCAAGAACATAGCCGCATTTAAAAGAATTAATCCATAAATTACCAAGATCAATCACAAGGACTTAAGACACAGCAATCAGAGGTTATTTAATGGAGAGGCAAACTGTTTTGGAGAACTCAAACAACTTTGAATTCAGTGGCTTTGCCGTTCAGTTCAATTTGGCTCCTAACAGTCTCTACTTCTCTTATCCTAGCACTTCGTTCAGTGGGATTCCTTGTTTAATTATCTCTTCTTCACTAGAACACGGGTTTAGTAAGGACAGGAACTCTGCCTCTTCAATCACTATCATAGTGCCCATACCTGTCATAGTTCTTGGCACATATTAGGCTTCCAATAAGCATTTGTTGAATGGATAGATGTTAATGTTTCAGTGAATGTCAATAAGTCACACAATCTTACTACATATTTTAGAAAAATAAGCACAAAGAATAGTTATAATGAAGATTTTCTTAGTGCTTAAAGGAAGTAAGTCTTAGTATCTGGCCAGTTCACTCATTTAGGGCATCTAATTCCCTGATAATGCCAGTTAAATGGAACATTACTGTAAGAGGTACCATTAATTATTCATTGCTAACACAGTGTTCAAGGTCAAATGAAATCTGATGGAAAAATCTCACCATTGTGGAAAAATCACTTGCTGATCATTATCTCAACTTTTACTGCTGCGGAATAGAGCTTATCTCCTTCCAGTGTGTTCTACAGGGACCATAGCCACTAAGTTCATCTCAAGGAAAAGGCAATTTTATTTTATCTGATTGCACATTTCTCTGCTGCTAGGAATTTCTTTAATCTTGTAAATCATATACATTATATATGTATAATTTATAAGATTAAGGAAATTTAATCTTTATTTTATATATTATAGGTATATTTTACAAGATTAAGAAAATTTTTATAAGATTAACAAAATCCAATATATAGTTTACATATTATATATAATTTATGATGAAGAAAATTTATTAAGTTTCCTCTCTATATATAATTTATAAGATTAAGGAAGTTTATAAGATTAAGGACATATATACATGTAAACTATTATAAAGAGAATAAAGGAAATAAGTTATGGTAAGATATAAGCAGAACAAATGAAAAATAGATTATTTGTGAAAGAGAAATGGGATGCCAGTGTCACCAAAGTTTAGAGGTCTACCCCTGAGCTACCTAGTGTAAGCCAACCAGTGTCAAACCCAGAATGTACATCAAGAGGATGAGTTTAGCGTTTGTCTGATGGCAAAATGGCAATTGGTGGTGACGTCTTTATTCAGTGAGAATGAGAAATGGTATTTAGGTTCCTCCCATTGCTCTGTGTTGTGAAGGATTCTGAGGCTCCGCAGAGGATCATTATGGCTGATTAACGATGGCACTGAGCAATACAGCAGATGCACTAATCAGTGCATTTGTGAGTCTTAGATTTCCCTAATATAATACAATTAGTTTCAGGGTAAATTGCGATTCAGTGAAATCCAATTATGACTTATTTTCCTTATTGCAATAATATGAACAGACCTGTTTCTAGGTTCAAGGATTTTTTTTTTTTTGAAATCTCTGCGCGTCTAGCCTAGGCTTGGCTTATACTTACTTTAAACAGGTTATTTCAGCTTAGGGAAGGATTTCAGGCTCTGAAATGTTATCAAGTTTCCCAATAGTGAAAAACAAAGCTCATAAAAATGAATCATTTTTCAAAGGTGACAGAAACCACTGATGCTTCTGGCTTATGTGTTTGCATTTCACCATAAAGCAATAACTATATGTCCACTGGTGATTTGCTTTAATCTTAAGATAAATAAAACCTGTTGGAGCGGAAACTGAGAACAGGGTGGTCAAAGGGTAAACAGTATTGCTAGTACTTTGTTCTCATATTGCTCCTGGTTTCCCGGGGCATTTAGCCATTCGCTAACCTAAACTAGTGCACTAAGCCTTTTAAAAAATGAAAATGTATATTAAGAGACAAATCAACCTGAAAACACTTTATGAGATGAATATCAGGCTTGTAACATGCAGATTGCATAGAGATGGTGAATATTTTTAGACATCCTCAGCCTGAAAAATCCATTTTCCTCACTCCTTTGTGAAACTTGAGCTGGCCTGACACCCCGAGAGTGGGAACTGTAGGTTCCTTCCATCTGGCAACTCCACGAATGGCTTGGACTTCAGTTTCCTCCACAGTTCACACTAATTACACTGACTGTGCAGAGCCCCGACTCTTTCCTCTCGAATATAAGATGTGTAATTAATACCTTCTCCAAGGACCTGCCTTCTCTTTATCACTATGTACCAAGTCCTTCTACTCTTCGAGCTGTCGTTCCTTAATTTACATGTTAATTTAATAAAAATGCTATGTAGGTGCTAAAGATAACAATGGTAAAGATTACAGATAAAGGAGGTAAAAATCTAGAGTATTTAAACAACATGATTAGCAAGAATAATCTAGTGGACACATATCTAACACTATTACTAATAACTGAAATAAACTTTTTTGTACATACACACAACATGCATAAAATTTGAACATATACTGGAACATAAAGCAAGCATCAAACCAATTTTAAGCAATTGGTACCACAGTGGCAAATGGTATGCTAGTAAACTACCTCTGTGGGAAAAGAAAAAAAAAAAGCTCTGATTTGCAGCGAGTCCCTATTTCCTGGTATTAACACTTCCACCATAGCTGATTTCAAGCTACCAGTGGCTTAACAATGGGTTTGCACAATTCCTGAATCTTTAACAGTCAGATATTGTGAGTCAATATGAGTTGGCTCTAGTACTTTCTGACCATAAAAAATAAGGATTAGCCTTTAATTTAAAAAGTATAACTGGCCCTCCCCTTCATTCCTTTGGTCATTAAAAGCACACTTCTCTAGCTCAAAGTATAATGGGTATGCCAACTGAATGACAGTGAACATGCTCTACAGGAAAACTCATGAGATGCAACAAAAATGTTCTTCAAGGAATTTTTGTGTTTTTTTTGAGTCAGAGTTTTACTCTTTGTAGCCCAGGTTGGAGGGCAATGGTGCAGTCTCGGCTCACTGCAACCTCCACCTCCTGAGTTCAAGTGATTCTCCTGCCTCGGCCTCCTGGGGATTACAGGTGCCCACCACCATGCCCAGCTCATTTTTGTATTTTTAGTAGAGATGGGGTTTCACTATGTTGGCCAGGCTGGTCTTGAACTCCTGACCTCAGGTGATCCACCTGCCTCAGCCTCCTAAAGTGCTGGGATTACAGGTATGAGCCACTGCAGCCAGCCTACTTCAAGGAAATTTGCATCCTTAAATTTTATATTTCATAAGAGAAAAAGTGGAAAACAAATTAGCTAAGATTCAAGCGAAATAAAACAACAAAAATGAATAATAAGCCTAAAAGCTGAAGAAAATAAAATGAGGGACATAACAATGGAAAGGGCAGACTTTCATGAAAGATAACACAGTGCACAACAGAGATCCTCCCCATCAACAGATATTGGTTGGTTTACTAAAGTGATATAATTAAACTTCCTATAAGATCGAGCAAGTAAAAAGAAAACCCAAACAAAATAATTAAAAAGGGGCATCGTAGATGTCTCAGAAATTAAAAATGCCATATATGACTAGCATGAATAATTTTATGCCAATAACCTTAAAAAATTCAGATGAAATAGATACATTTTTAGACAAGTATAAGTTACCCAAAGTGATTCAAGAATCAGAAAATATAAATGGTCCTATGCATTCGTTATCTATTGCTGTGTAACTACCAACCTGCCAGTCAGTGACTTAAAACGACAAATATTTAGTATTGCTCAGAAATCCACAGGTCAGCTGGGTTGTTTCTTTGTCTCAGCAAGGCTGACTAGCAGGCTGCAAGTTGGGTAGGTGACTCTGTGGATCGAAGTTGGGCTCACTCTCAAATATGCTTTAAGGGCAGTTGGCTACAGGCCAGCAGAGTGTGGCCTCAGTTGAGACAAATGGCTTGACCACTAGATGGTCTCCAACAGGCTAGGCAGGGCTTGTTCCTGGGCTGGTGGCAGGGTTCTAATACAGTGAGCAGAAGCACAAAAGGCCTCTTGAGAAACAGGAACAGTGGAAAAAACTGCATTCTATTGACTAAGAAATTCACAAAGCTAGTTCAGATTCAAAAAAATGAGGAAATATGTACTTTTTCTTTAGTGAGAGGGCATGAATATAGAGAAGAATGAAGAACTGTAACCATTCTTGTAATCTAGCACAACCTAAAATCATCAAAGATGTTGATTCAGCAGTTAGAAAGTCTTCTCACCAAGAAAACACCAGGCCAGATGCTTTTACTGGCAAGTTCTACTCAATATTCAAGGAACAGACAAATCCAATCAAAAGAAATTTCTTCAAAAATAGAAAAAGAAGGACTAAGTCATAACTCATTTTTAAGGGGCTGCAAAAACCCAGACACCAAAACTAGACAAGATCAGTATGCGAGACAAAAATAATGACCCAAATGAACTAAAGATCATAAACACAGAATTCCAAGCACAAGTTAAGGAAACTAAATCTGTCAAAGTATAAAGAAAGAGGATGCACAATAGCCAAGAGTTTATCTTAGGAAAGCAAGGTTGGTTCAACCTTGAAAAAATCTATTAATTGACTAAGTTAACAAAATATAGAAAATAAATAAACTCCAATACATGGGAAAAAAGCACTAAGTAAAATTCAACAAACATTTATGGTTAAAAAATAATGGTAAATATTAAGAATAGGCTTGAGGATAGGAGTTTGAGACCAGCCTGAGAAACACTGAGACTCTGTCTCTGCACAAAAATAAAAAATTTGTTAAAATTAGGAAAAAAAGAATAGAAAGGAACTTTCTTAATAAAAACTGAAACAGTATCTATCAAGACGTATAACCAAACATCAGTCTTCATGTCGAAATGTTAAAAGCATTAATTTTAAAACCAGAATCAAAAAAAGACTGACAGTTATTTTACTAAACATTGTTTTGGAGGTCCTAGCTTATGCAAGAAAATAAGAAAAGTAAATAAATGTATAAATATTAGAAAGGAAGAAACCAAACTCTCATTATCTACAGACGATATTATATATGAGAAAGCAAACTTACAAAAATCCATAAGCAATTAGATATAAGAATTTAGAAAGTTTGTGGAATATTATATGTATATACAGTTAATTACATTTATCTACCATAGCAATAAACAAAAAATATAAGTGAAGTCCTGATCATAATAGCAAGATACCATCTATCTATTTTA
The DNA here is from genome assembly GCF_009761245.1 of Sapajus apella. Lineage (NCBI taxonomy): Eukaryota > Metazoa > Chordata > Mammalia > Primates > Cebidae > Sapajus > Sapajus apella. The sequence goes on from NW_022436963.1 coordinate 17,903,476, forward strand.
GAAACAAACATAGTAATATATATATATAAGATCTGACGGAGAAAATTATAAATCGAAGGCATTAAAAGCATTGAATAAGGTGGTGGTGGTGGGAAATTAAGAAATGTGGATCAAAGGGTACAAATTTCCAGTTTTAAGATGAATGAGTTCTGTGATCTAATGTCCAGCATGATGACTATAGTTAACAATACTGTATTGCTTACTTGAAATTTGCTAAAAGCAGATCTTAAGTGTCCACACACACACACACACACACACACGCATGCGCGCGCACACAATAACTAAGTGTGATGATGGATATGTTAATTAATTTGATTGCTCATCATTTCACAATATGTACATATATCAAATCATCACATTGTACACCTTGCGTGTACAATTCTCATTTGTCAATAAAGATGGGAGAAAAAGCACCAGACAACCTAAATAAATACAGAGTTAATTCCTGTTTATGCATATATTCTCCAGGTTATAAAGTCTCAGGTACCACTAATTCATTTGTGTGGTTTGTTGTCAACATTCTTAATGGAAGGAAATGTTGGATTTCAGTGAGAGGTTACTGAAAATAAAGATGTGTTTTTTACCTCCCCTTCATCTTGAAGGACTCTGTGAATTCTCACCACTAACCCTTTGGACATCCATGGATCCTAGGATAAAAATCCCTGTTTCTACACAAAAGTTCTTACAATAACAGCTGGCAGGAAGCCACTTTAGTTATTGTTGTTGTCATGATCACTGCCATCATTTTAGGAGGTGGCATGGATAATCATGAAGTTTTTCTAGTACATTGGGGCAGACGGCTTTGCCACATACTAGCACTGTAACCTGGGCAAGGCAGATGCCTCCCTGAGCTTGGTGCCCTTATGATGCTTCTCCTGGAGACCCTGATAGGAGAGCTATAGAAGGGAGGTGCCGGGGGAAAAGGAGGAAATAATTTCTGGACACATCTTGCCAGTCACCACTTCAGCCTGACACAGATCTTTATTTATAAACTATAACTACTCATTCTCCGGATTTTATTGCTTATTAAGAGCTGAGTGTAACATCTTTAATTAGAGTCAGGAGTTGGATGTGTAAGAAAGAGAGACAGAGAATATCTGAAATTCTGAATCAAAAATAAAACTCTTTAAACAGATTATTGTTTTAAGAAAAAAAGATTAGGGAAAATCTTTGTCGTCTTTTTTTCTGGTTGAATTTTGAGCCTGTGAAGTTTGTTCTGTATCCAGTGGTTCCATACTTCAGAGTTTTTCTGCTTCCTTGCAAAAAGCAACCTTCCTGAGTTCTGCAAGATATTTGTATTTATACTCTCGACATTTAAAATATTTTCATATCTGCTATCTCTACCATCTAACTTCTTTCTGAAGGACTTATGGGGTAGATGTGATCAACTTTTGCTTGAGTTAGCGGGAGAAAGTGCATTTTGCTTGTAATCTACATTTCTTTGCTACAGGACTTCTCAGAGCCTCTGTATGGTAATGCGCATTGGGAAGTTCAGACGGGAAAAGTAGTCAATATTTCTCAAACTTGTGTGACCTGCTTTTTTATCTATAGAATTTCTCATAGGACTAGTAAGAAAATGCTACTAGATAAACACTTTAAAAAGAAACATTTTTCTTAGGATGTGTTTGTAGTCACTGTAATTATCAAACAACAACAAAAAGGCGGGAAAGTAGGGGGTATGATGGGCTGAATTAGAATGGGGACAGAGCTGCCCTCGAAGGATCCCACAGATTTAAAAAATTCATCTTACCTGCCTTATTCAACCTGTGATTGTGTATAAAGGCAAAACAACATTCCCGGGTGGCCTGCTCTGATTTCAGAGCCATTTGTTAGGCCCTGGGTCCTCTGGAACCACTTAGGACTGTGGCCCCACCTCTGAGGTTGGCCTCTATAGCTCCACTGAATGGCCTATACGTATCAGCTCTCTCCTCTTCCTTCCCACATTTCTTCAAGGCCCACCCTGCCCCCTGCCACCGAGGTGATATTTGCTGAGACTGTTTGTCTAAACCAGGCGATCTAGAAAAAGCCAGCCATTTGTAGCACAGGAAGCGTGGGTGTCAACACAAGTGATATGGGGCTGTAGCATCTGGCCTGTATGAAATCAAGGTTCTATCTCCACCCAACATGAAAGGAAGCAGCAGCAGAACCTTTCCCAGATGGGGCCTGGGCCTGGAGGATGACACAGCGGATTAAAAGGAGATTTTGGTTTAAGCATAGTTGTAAACTTGTATCTCACTTGCTAGAAACAAGAACTTAGTATTTTGAGAGGCATGTTTTCAACCATCAAAACGACTTTAACTTGCCATCTAGACCAATGGTCCTCAACTGAGGATGATGTTGCCAGCTTCCCACAGGGGACGTTGGGCAATGTCCACACACATTTTATTTATATGTTGTCACAATATAGAGAGGTGTTACTTGCTTGGCATGCGGTAGGTAGAGCCCAGGTATATTGCTAAACACCTGTAATGCACAGCACAGCCTCCACAGCAAAGCGTCATCTAGCCCCAAATGTCAGGAAGGCCTTGGTTGAGAAATGCTGCTCTAGAGCATGGTGTTTAATCACAAGGGTGCTTGAATCAGACGGGCCAGGATTCAAATCCTGACTTCACCACCTGCTGGCTGCCTGGCTCAGGCAAAGCACTTCATTTAATTCTCCCATTTGTAAAACAAACCTACTGAGACCTATTTCAGAAAGTGCTCCCTTAGTGTAAAGCACTTAAAATGATGCAACTGTACCATTATTGCTCTGTAAAAGCTGCTTGAATTGTCTCCTAAAAGACAGATCGTTGACAGATGCGGACTGACCCCAACATGACAGGCAGTGCAGTATGTATGGCAAAAGGTTGGGAGAGGTCGTGGAAGAGACAAAGTGTAAAGATGTGGCCTTTAATCTTGGACAGAGTCTGGAACTGTGCCGTCCACTTGGACTTTCAGCAACGATAGAGATGTTCTATATCTACTGTCCACTATGGTAGCCGCTAACACACATGGCTTTTGAGCGCCTGAAGTGTGGCTAGTGAGACCAGGGAACTGAATTTTTAATAGCAAAAATTTTATGGGGTACATGTACAATTTTGTGACATACAAAGATTGCATAGTGGTTAAGTCAGGGATTTTAGAGTATCCATCATCCGAATAATGTACATTGTGTCCATTAACTAATTTCTCATCATCTATCCCCTCCTACCTCATTATCCTTTCAAGTCTCCACTGTCCATCATTCCACGATGTCCATGTGTACACATTCTTTAGCACCTACTTATGACTGACTTCCTGTACCTGGCTTGTTTCACTTAATGACCTCCAGTTCCATCCATGTTACGTCAAAGATATAATTTCATTAAAAATTTTTTTAAAATTTAATTTTATCTTTTTACCTTTAATCCATCTCAAGTTAGTAATTTCATTTCTTATGGCTGAAGAGTATTCCATTATGTTTGAATATCACTTCTTTTGGATCCACTCATAGAATTTTAAATTTTATTTAATTTTAATGAAGTAAAATGAAGATACTGCACATGGCTAGTGGCTACTATATTGGACAGAGCAGGTTTAGAAGGGGAGATGATGTTGACACAGACTAAATATTGACAATACATGGCACTGGATGGGGAGGGTCCCAGTTGGGATACAGGAAATGAGGGGAGGAAGACATCACTTCTGACCAGGCACTTCATGGAAGAGATACTGGGAAAGGTTGGCCCAAGGTGAGTGGGCTTTTGATGGCAGAAAATGGGACCAGTGAGGGAGAGCAAATTCCAGGCAGAGAAAGTCATGGGGGCAAAGACATAGGCAGGGACATAGGGAGACAGCAGGGCCTGTCTGCACGGATGAAGGTCAGGTCATAAGACAAGAATACCAGACCACACAACAACTGTCATTCGAACTAGGCAATGTCAAAGCTAGTTACTCGACAACATACCTAGCGTTAAGCCCAGGACATTCACACATGAAATGGATAGAAGTGACTTGGAAAAAAACAATGCTATTATATGGGACAAATTATTACTGAATCCACCAGAACGTGGTAGATGTGGGTCTTGAACTCAGGTCTCTGTGACTTTAAGCACAAAGTTTCCCACTCTACCCCATGAAGGCACCAGGTCTGTGTGTGGGCACAGAAGCTGTAGAATCTCCTAGGATAATTTGGAAAAGCACTAAATACAATTTTTGACAATTTGACAATTTGCCTCAGGCTGCTCTGGTTTCTAGAACCCAGTTAATGATGGATGACATGGTAGAGGATATTGACGAGGATAACTGGTACTACAAAACTCTGCAGACACTCAGACATTGCCTCAAACTTTCCCTAGAAATCTACAAATTATTGGGACTTTATCCAGCAGTCCTTATTTAGTAGCTGCTGGGGCTGGACTCACATTGGCAATTGCTTTGGGGATTTTATTACGTGGAGAGGGGTAGAGAATCTCCACATGGGACACCTGAGATTTGCAATGGGGTTTGCTGCTGGAGCAAGACACATGTGTCTCCTAACATGAGGAACATGTAAGGTATGCCAAATTGCAATGTTCACTGAAGACACGTAGAGGACGGTCAATAAGGTAAAAATTTTTCATGACAAAAGGAAATCATCTTGTGCAAACCAAAACCTTGTCAGTTTTGGTTACTGGCTAGAATCCGGGATTCTTATGTAACCCTAGGAAACAACAATGGCTCCCCAAACAGGTAGATTTTTAAACTGTGTATGTTAGAATGTCTAGCAAGATTTTAATTTTGTTTCCATTTATTTATCAAAGAGAAATTCCCTATTTGATAAATAAGATGGAAACAAAAATTTCATCGTCTCTGGACTGTCTATGAATCTTGAAAGGAAGAAAAAAAATCACGAGATGTTGCAAAAATAAATATTTGGATGTAAATAGGAGAGAAAGAGATACAAACTTTGAATACATGTTTGAAAACTGAGCACGCTGCTCCTAAAAGCTATCCCATAGAAGAGTTAAAAAATCAGGAAAACAGGAGCTTTCAATGGCATAATCAAGCTGTGGATAGCTTAATTCATGATTTTAGTCATCTGGTATTAATACAATAATTTCATAACTTAAAGGAAATTTTCAAAGTAGCTTATAGGTCTCTACTTCTTTAGAACTTAAGGTCTGTAGAGTTTTACTCCAGCAAGAACCTAGGGCAAGAACTCCAGGTAACAAGATGGTCATGTTTTACCTCCCTGGTTTGTAAAACCCTCAGTCCCTTTCACTCCTCAGACACTTTGGATTAAACAAGATGTGTTTTCAAACTACTTTGTCTCTTAATTTTTAAACCCTTGTTTATTCTAACTTAAATTTAATCCACATGTTTCTGATTCATTTATACTTAACTCATCAAAATGCTGTTCCATAAAAAGCTCTTTGATGTTCAATTTGCCTTTGGAGCTATTTTTAATAATTTTTTTTTTCTAAAGCTTCCTTACTTAGAAACAGAAAGTTCCATTTCATTGCTGTTTAATAACTAGGGGTCCACAGCATTGGGTTCAGTTCATTATTTAAATACAATAATGTATGTAAAATGCTTCATAAATTCTAAACCAATTGCTGCCTGTTAGTGATTACAGCTGCCATTATTGCAACCATGCAGAGGGGCATTCAGAGGATGGAGGGCTTTTCCTCCACACGTTCGCTGAACTAGAACATCGCATAGCTCTGTTTCATTTACAACATTTTATTCTAGGACCTTCACATTCTTAGTAGCGAGTACAATAAACACGTCAAATGACTGGCGAAAGAATAAAAAATGATGTCAGATTGAGAGCCACCCACACAAATTGAACCCCTTTTAGTTGAGGTCCCACTTGGACCTACAGGCTGACCCTCAGTGGGGTTGAGTGTCCGGTTGGCTGTCATTGACTTCAGGGTCAGGGGCTTCTCAGTGTATTATTTGCATGAATTGATAGACTTTGACAGAAAAATGATTCACTCAAAAGGAAGCTTTGTGAGCAGGCAGTGGGGCAGGAGTTGGGGGTGGACAAGCAGGCAAGGTGGGGTCTGTTCAGCCCCAGGCATGCATTCCAAGCCTCATGGAGAGCTGTACGGAAAAGCTGCAGCTGTTTGCAAGGGGAGCTCTGGGAGATGTGGGCACATAAGGCGCTGCTTAGGATCATCAGGCAGAGGGAGGTAGTCGAACATTCTGCTGTTTCTGGGTAGAACTCAGTCCTGCCCTGGCCTTATGGGAGTTCGTACACGTTGATGATAGTGTCTGGTAGAATAGTGGGGCAAGGGTGGCTGAGATTCTGTTTTCTGGCAGGACATGGCAAAGAAGTTTTGGCAATATCCTGTTTTGGCAATAACCAGTTGCCTGTAGGAGTATTACCCAGTTAAAGCTGGCTTAGGTGCATGTGAGCCTCCCTGGGGTCCCCAGAAACACTTTGGGGTATGTGTGCGTGTGTGCGTGTGCGCGTGCGTGTGTGTGTATGAAGAGGAGGGGTTTCCATGTTTCTCTCTGATCTCAATCCTTGCTGGAATCTGCTGAGGCCTGAGGCCATTCAGGTTACATGTGAAAATAGCAAAACGGTCGTTCTGTTGCTCTGTGCTCACAGTTGTATGGAAGGTCTTCACTGCTCTCACACAAGTGAACAGGAGCGCTTTGTCTCCTGGAAGCTGACCCCGATCCTGTGTGTGAAACGTAGACTTTCAGCTTTTGCATGCTGCACACCAGGCTGCCTTGAGGAATTTGGAACCAAACATGAAAACTCTTTCTCAACAATAGAGGGAACGTTGCTGCGCCCTTTCACACATCCGTCTTTCCTGGTGAACGGCTTCCCGGCTCTGATTCCTGCCGTATAGAACAGTTGGCCTGTTCAGTTAACTTGCCAGCGGTAATCAGTGATTTTCTCCTCGCCATAAATTTCAGCCATTCTTTTTGGAGGAGAAAGAAATTAAAGAAACAAAGGGAAGTGGCTATAAAGAACAGAACGGTCAGAATAGCAAGTGTTGGAGTAATTTGTTGGGTCCTTGGTTTAGGGTTGACTGATTTTAGCACTAATTTTGGTTTGGAGGATTTCTTGGGACAAAGAGACCCTATTTGAAACTGCGTCTCCAGTGAAGATTGTGAGTACAAGAGGGGAAATGCTGTGTAATGGAGGTCTTGTTATAATTCCGTAACCTAATTGATTATTTCCCCTTCTTTTCTTAGAATTCTGATGTCTATTTGGCTATCTCTCTTTTCATGAAACAAGCCAGATCTTTGACAACACCCACTGAACTCGGTCCATTATAAACATTGCCCGAAAGCCACCTGGTCCAGCAAAATTGTAATAACTGCTCTGCGGCTCAGTCCACTGGGTCTCTTTTGAAAAAGGGGGAAAAAATTCCCCAAATGACTAATGTTCTTAGGTCCAGCAGCAGTTTTTCACTGTTCTCAAAGCACCTGGTATAACCTGCTTGCTTTCAACTCTTCTGAGAGCTTGAGGATTTGAAATGAAAAGAGAAAACAGAATCCCCTAAGTCCATGGGCAAGGCTCTCATAAAGAAAACACGAAACATTTCCGAACATGTGGCCCGCTCAGCTGCCTTCGTCAGGGTCAGATTTATGTATTTGCTCTGGAATCAAGATTTTTGTCCACCAGGCACAATACCTTGGAGTATTTACAGTGTAAGCTATTTTGCTAAAGCAAACAGCTGCATCGAGGCTCAGTAAACCCCCCTGTGTCCCAGACACAGGAGCCAGAACCTTCTCGGGCGGGCGAGCAGGTGTGTGTCCTAGCTAGGAGGAGGTGAACTTTCTTTGGGCCTGACTCCCCGAATGTCTGAACATTTTTCCTTTTTCCAGGATGCCATCTGATGAGTTCTGAAAGCGTTTCAAAAGGAGATTCTTTGCTTATTTTCCCCGTGATAAGAAAAACTAAAAAGGGTAAAGTTATTACAATCTGAGGGGAAGGGTTGGGTTGCTTTTAGAGGAAACTGTAGATAAAGTCTGAGCTGTGACAAAGGCACTTTATCATCATCTTCTTTTCCTTTTTTAGTTCCCCTCCCTTTTTTCTGGCAGAGAGGGTGGAGGCCATGGTCATGAGCAGGAATTTAAAAGGGAAACAAAAGGCAAAAAGCAGGACTGCCGCGGAATCTCAATGGTAATTTTTGCTTGTGAGCCACTCCTTACTGGCTTCCATCAGTGGAGAGGACAAAATCACTCACATATCTGCAGAGAGGACTTTGAAAAACAGAGTGGAATAAAGGGATGGAGTGATTTATTTATTTATTCATCTAACAAATATTTATTAAGTGCCCACTGGTATTGGGGCTAAAGTTACTGTGGTAATGGGATTGGACATATCCCTGCAAGAGACCAAAGGTGTCTCCCTCACTAGCTAACTGCAAAACTTCCACAATTTCAACCATTTCTTACCCTGGTCTGTCCTCTTGCCTTTATCTTCAAAGCTAGCAGTGTAGTATCTTCAAATCATTCTCTGCTTTTAAAAACTTTTATTTTTTGTAGAGATGGAGTCTCCCTATGTTGTTCAGGCTGGTCTCGCACTCCTGGCTTCAAGTGATCCTCTCACCTCGTCCTCCCCCAAAATCTGGGATTACCAGTGTGAGCTACCTGCACCCAGCCTCCTACAGCCCTCTAATAAGGACTCTTGTGATGATATTAGGTCCATCCAGATAATCTGGGACAGTATCCTCATCTCAAGATTCTTGATAACATTTGCAAACTCTCTTTTACCATTTAAGCTAATGTATTCACAGGTTCTGGGAATATGACATAGGCATCTTGGAAGCCACTCCTCAGGTAACCAAAATACCATTTTGAGATATTTACCAAGTGGGTCCTTAATATATAAATAAAACAGGCTGGGTGCAGTGGCTCATGCCTATAATCCCAGCACTTTGGGAGTCCTAGGTGGGTGGATAGCTTGAGGTCAGAAGTTCGAGACCAGCCTGAGCAACATGGCAAAACCCTGTCTCTACTAAAAACAAAAATTAGCCAGATGTGGTAGCACGCACCTATAAACCCAGCTACTCCGGAGGCTGAGGCATGAGAATCGCTTGAATCCAGGAGTTAAATTTGCAGTGAGCCGAGATTGCACCACTGCACTCTAGCCTGGGTGACAGAGATAGACTCTTTGTCAAACAAAACAAAACAAAACAAAACAAAACAAAACATGACTATTAAAATTTATAAAAGTGTGTATTAAGTTGAATGAAGATCTATCTGTTTTACTCATTTCATCAATGAATATTCCTAAATATCTATATGCAAGGCTTTGCCCAGTCTTTCCACTGTCAGCGTAAGAGCTCCTCCTTCTCTACCTTGCTCAGGAGGATTGATTCCCAATTCTCAGCATCTATACAGAGCCTGGCCCAGAGTTGGAACTCCCTAACTGATGACTGACATTATTTCAATGACGTTTCTGTGTTTCTTCTCTCTACCAGCCTCTAAGCCACCATCCCTTAAAGCATGTTTCACAAAACACTTGTCTCATGAGATTACGTCACATACAAACAGTTCTATGGTCAAAATATTTCAGAAAACACTACATATTTTACCCTCTATATTGGAGATTTGCAGTAGCGTGCATTAGCTTATTAAACACTCTGAGAGGTCCTGCAGTGGCATGGGGTAGGAGAGGGGAGAGGTAATTTAACATGGAATTTTCCAGATTTACTTGCCAATGGAATTCCTTTTCCTACAAAATTGATTAACATCACATTTTGAAAAATATTGCTCTAAGGTTCTTGGGGTAAGAATCAAATTGTGTCCCTCTTTGTATCTTTTGTGGCTGGTGTGTCCCTGGGATACTGTGGATGCTTAAAAAATGTATGTTGAATGGAGAATGCATTAAACAAAAGGAAAACCAAGTTGATAAGACAAGGTCACTTCTCTCAAGTTGCTAAAAATGAAGAAGACATATGTGTAAATATTTATAGTACTAGATAAATTAAAAAGCGATCTAAGCTACAATTGTTAATAAGAAGGAGAAAATCAAATCCAAATGCTGAAAACCAACCTGAGTTAAACAGAACTGAGCCAGGTTACTCAAGCTGCCCTTTGAACTTTGTGGACTGCTCTCTTTCAGAAAGGAACAAAGAAAATTCGATCTGTGCCGCACAGAACAGAACAGAAACGAATAGCTGTCTTCAGATAAAAAATGAAAATTGTTATAGAAAAGATTAAGCTACAATTAAAACTCCAAGTCAGGTCTCTATTGTGCCCCGAGTGATGGCTGAGAACCCAGTACTCAGGTCCAATTGTGTCTGTGAACCACAGGCAGTCAGTTTGGGGGACTGAACCCAGAGCTGGCTGCCAAAGGTTGGGCATGAATTTTCCAATCCCAACCACCACCATTTATCAGAAATGAAGGTTCTCTTGACACAGGAAGCAGGAATGGCCTCGCTCTGAGACGGCGCCAAAGGCCAGGGCAATCATGGATGAACCAGCCATTCCAGCCGCTTTGCTGGGTTCCCCTGTTGGGTGAATCTAAGAGCTAATTCAACCCAAGTCATGAAGTGGCAGCAGCCAGTCTTTCCTATGTGTTCTGCCAAAGTCACTAGTTCAAGCAAGAAGGGAAAGAAGTTGGTATGGCTCCATAGAAGAGGCAAAAGGTTTTGGGACCACCAGAAAGATTTGGGTTTGAATACTGGCTTTGTTGCCCATGACTGTACGCAAGTTACTTAACTTCTATGAGCCCATGCTTTCAGCTGGGAAATCTGAATATACCTCTGCGTAGGGTTGTTGTAAATCCTAGAAGTAAAGTTTACAAAGTGTATGTAGTAGTCACTCAATAAAGTAGGATAGCATTTATAATTAAAAATGCTTATTAGTAATATAAAATAATATATAATATTAACATGATAAAATATGAATAAAGGATATATTCAGAATAATATTCTATCAGTAAAAAATGGCAGGATAAAATTTGTGAGTAATTTTGCTCTCTTATACTTGTTTCAGGATTTCTTTTTATTTTATAACTTTGCTCAGTATATAGAAAGTTGTTCATTCTGGGCTTATTGCCTCAGGGAATAGTGGAACTAGCAGGGAAGCAAATAAGAAAGAACCTCTTCTGGATTTTCGGTTTCAAAAGCCAGACAATAAAGGAATAAAAAGGAAGACTCATGATACAGACTTGCACTGACCAACATGCTAGCCACCAGCTAGCCGCGGTTATTGGGTGTCCGAAATGTGGCTGGTCTGCGTGCTGTAGGTACCAAACACACACCAGATTTCAAAGACTTAGTGCAAAATAGAATGTAAAGCACTATAGCTGAATGTTGTGTCCCCCCAAAATTTGCTTGCTGTAACCTAACCCCCAATGTGATGGTATTAGGAGGTGGGCCTTTGGGAGGTGATTAGGTAATCAGGATGGAGCCCTCATGTTTGGGACCAGGATCTTTTTAAAGAGGATCCAGAGAGTTTCTGTGCCCTTCTGCCACTTATGAACCAAGAATCTGTCCCTCACCAGATATCCCTGTCAGTGCCTTGATCTTAGACTTCCAGCCTACGGAACTATGGGAAATAAATTTTTGTCATTCATAAGCCGCCTGCTTTATGCTATTTAGTGATAGGAGCCTGAATGAACTAAAAAAGTTATTAATTTTTAAAACTGAAATGAAAATATTTTCTTGAGTTAAGTAAAATGTATTATTACAATTAATTTTATCTGCTTGCTTTCTTCTAAATGTAGCTACAGGGAATAAAACACATGTAGTTTACGACTGCAGGCACATTATGTCTCTTTGGAACATCACTTGGCCAAGACAATGAAGGAACAGAAAAGACTTACGGTGTCGATAATTGATCTGATTGAGAACATACTCAGTCTGAGCAAGGTTTCTTGCTGCTAAAATTAGAAATAGATTCCTGGACTGGGTGAGGAGGGTCAAAGGCATGCCATGAGAACTAAGATGCAAGTTCATTCTTGTGACCTGCATGACTCCTAACTCTGTAGCCTTAGACCTGGAGAGGAGATGTGTTGTCCCCAAATAAGGTTTTGGGATCAGAGGCAAGGATATTTGTGCCTCCTTTGCCAGCCAGAGTTCTGGTGTGGCAGCAGGATTCCAGAAGGAGGACTGTATGGTCATCCCAGCAAACTGGGCCTTAACAACCTCATTATGTTTCCCACGCTCCAGGAGAAGAATTCCCACACATCCCCAGAGTGGCACAGACACAGCAGAGCAACTAACTGCCAGATTTGAAGAAGCTTTGCAGATAGGATCGGGGGCTGACTCAACAGGAACCTGAACGGACTGACAACCTAAGAAGATAAAGGATGATGGGAGTCTCCTTGCAAATTGTCTTAGGCCACATTTCCTAGAAACAGAGCTCAAGATCGGGATTCTTTTGAAAGTGACTTCTTGAGGTAGGGTTAGCAGGAGAAACCTGAAAGCAAGAAAGGAAAGCAGACAGAACAGGGCAGGGGAAGAACTCAGGCAGAGACATAGCTTCAGGAGTAAACCAGGCCCTGCCTGATCCCACAGAGAGTCCTGCAATGTGAAGCTGTATCACAGAATTTGTTCCGTCTTGAGGCATGAAGGCTGAGCTTTTATGCTGCTCCATCAATCATTAGTTACAGAGGAACCTCAAGGGGGCTTTTCAAAAAAAATCATCTTCCAGGCATTTCTAAGAGAAGTGGCTCCAGTCAGCGAAGGACAATATTCCTGAGAAGGGTGCAAACCTTCAGCAGCCAGGGGATGAAAGCAGGAGCTTGGGAAAGAGGACAGTGCTGAGCGCCCACAGCATTTGCCACATGGAAGGAGTCAGCAGGACAGCAGAGGAAACCCCTTCCATTGCCTTGGCACAACGGAAGTCTCATTCTTGGCACTGGACAACAACTCTCAGGAGAGAGGGAAGATTTTAAGTTGGTAGAAATTAATTTTTTCCCATCCTTGTTGATAGGGAACTTGACATAGTAAGTAAGGCAAAGAATTAAAAAATAAAATTTTATTCCTTGCATACCTGAATTATGGACTGAGATTCACTCTTCATTGTAATGATTACAAGGTACAGCAAGCTAAATAAAGGTGGGTACAAGACGTTTACGAGAAAAAAGAGGTATGTCCAATGGCAAATATATATGCTTTTCTTACAAAGTAAAAACAGACTGGGCAGAGTGGCTCGTGCCTGTAATCCCAGTGCTTTGGGAGGCTGAGGAAGAAGGATGGCTTGAGGCTAGAAGTTCGAGACCAGCCTGGGCAACACAGTGAGATATCATTTCTACACACACACACACACACACACACACACACACACACACACACACACAAGTAAAAATTAGCCAGATGTTGTGGTATGTGCCTGTAGTTCCAGCTACTTGGGAGACTGAGGCAGGAGGATTACTTGAACCCAGGAGTTCAAGGTTGCAATGATCACTCCATTGCACTCTAGCCTGGATGACAGAGAGAGAGACCCTGTCTTGAAAAAAAAAAATTAAAAAAGTAAAAACAAAAAGAACAAGATTTATAAATCTTGTCCAGTATGGGCTATTGGTAATTCTGGTGAGAAATATTTACACATTCCAGTGGTTACATGATGCAATGTCCAGGTGGATATTACATGGACTGTGACGAATCTGGAATGACGGTACTGACACTGTAAATATCTCATTAGCAGATTGCCTCAACCTATAAAAAAGAAAGCTTTTACTGATTTATTCATGTGGTCACCGTATTTGCTAGAGAATTTCATGCACATTTAGATGTGTTTAATTCAAGGGAGAAACAATCATCATCTGGACTGGAGGAAGTTGCCAACAGCTCACGGGACTAAAATTTCTCATGTGTGTCGTTTAACACGGGTCCACGTAACAGGTTTTTCCTGTCTGTATTTGTTTGACAGATTATTTAAATCAATTCCAGTTTACATTTTTTATCCCATTCTAATTTAGAAACTGTCGGTTAAGACTTAGAAAGCTCAGGAAAAAAAGTCAAAAACAATGAAAGGGTAAGCCCCTATGTATATGTAAAAAAAAAAAAATACAAATTTGCCAAATGTTTGCCAGCACTAAGGGTACTGGTAAGTTCTTCTTTCCATTTCCCTTCCAAATGCTCCTGCTCATTACACTGCTTTTCCCTTAATTTGATTTAGAACTCATATGCAATCTTTACTATGGTGTTCTTAACTACTTGCTGTACGATTTATCTGATTCTATAAGGCCATTCACTTAGTGAACTCAATGAATATTTCTTGGGTATCTACCACATGCCAGGTGCTGAGCTAGGCAGCAAGGATCCAATGGTATACCAAACAGGTCCTGCTCCTGTCTTTATGAAACTTATAACAGGTACACAGTCATCAACCAGGCTAACAGAAAACATCAGATCTTTGTTTTGAACCTGGTTTCTGTTTTTTTTTTTTTTTTTTTTTTTTTTAACCCGTTTTTTTTTTTTTTTTTTTTTTTTTTTTTTGAGACAGGATCTTGCTTTGTTGTCCAGGCTATAGTGTAGTGGCATGGCCATGGCCCACTGCAGCCTCCACTTCCTGGGTTCAAGTGATCCTCCCACCTCAGCCTCCAGAGTAGTTGGGACTGCAGGTGTGTACCACCCTGCCTGATAATTTAAAAAAAATTTTATTTTTATTTTTGTAGAGGCAGGGTCTCACTATGTTGCCCAGGTTTGTCTTGAAACTGGGCTCGAGTAATCTTCCTGCCTCAGCCTCCCAAAGTGTGGAGATCACAGGCCTGAGCCGTCATGCCTGGCCTCTAATGGTTTTTGTTCAAACTAATATTTATAGCTAGTCATAGAAACATTGATTAATATCTACTGTTCATCAAGGCAAGGTACTTGGGGCTTTAAAGATGTCCTCACCATTTCATCCTTATCATAACCCACTTATTCCCAGTATACAGAGGAGGGACTTTGACTCTAAGCCCACACAGTAGACCAGGCCCTAACTTCTCTGTTTTTTTTATTTTTATTTTTATTTTTTGCTTTTCCCCTTGAAATTATTTAGCGCATTGTGTGTATTATCATATCAGTCCTATTCCTTTTGGCTTAAAATCTGTTTCTTGGTGGTAATTTACATCACCTACTCTGACATACCCTCGATTTTGATGACACATTGGAAGGGAATTGATAAATCAGTGCCTGTGAGGAATCATGATGGTACCAAACACAGAGAGAGTAGGGTCTGTTAATGACAATCTTTCAGAACTAAAAGTCTGCATCTCCGACAAAGGGCTCTCAGGTGCTACAGCAAAGGTAGTTTTTCCATAGGTAAATCTGCTCCTTCTTCCTTAGCAATAGAACACACATTCTTTAGCTGAGACCATGATCATCCAAAAGAAAAATGACATCTCCCAGTTTCCTTTGCAGCTAAATTGACCATGTCATTAAGATTTGGCTAATGGTATGCAAGCAGAGTGGTCTTTGCAGTTGCCAGGAACCACGCCCTGAAAGGAAGGTGATGTGTCTTTTTATATCTATTCCTATTGGCTGGAACACAGATATGAAGGCTCAGGCTCAAGCAGTCAGATTGGAAGTAGTGTATTGATGACAGCAGAGCAGGAGCTTGGAAGGAGGCTGCATCTGATGATCAAGCAGCACCTTATCAGCCCTGGACTGCTTACCTTTGGACTTTGTGTAAGAGAGAAATCAATTTCCATCTAGGTTTTGTGACTTTGGGTTTTGTATTTCTAGCAGCCTAATTTAATCCTAATGAAACAGGCACTGTGACAGAAAATAAGAATATCAGCCAGTGACTTTCCTGGTATCTCTGAGTCAGGGAATTACTGGTTCTCCCTGCTTATGATGCTTATCCATATACTGTCCTTAAGCCAGAATGAAACTTGACAAGGAAATAGGGCTTATGAATGATCAGGATACATTCTGGCAATCATATTTCAGGTGGCAAAACCCCTGCTCCAGGAAAATCCTGGGAGAGTCACCTGCCCCTCAGTCTGGCCTTGGTGCAACTTTTCCCTTGGTAAGCATGTGTCTGTGAAAGCAGCTGTTGCCTCTATCACACCAGCCTCTAGAGTCACTTGCCCTGCCCGGAGGAGTTACAAAGTACCCTAATTGTCTCATATACAAAATGATTTTGTAAAAAGAAGCCCAGAGAACAGGGAACAAAGAACAGGATCAGAGCCGAAGTTTGAAAATATTGGTACAGGATGGATTGGGGCTGGGGGTGGAAAATTGGGAGCAGTGAGAAAAATGAGGAAGGCAATGAAATAATCTAGGAGACAAATGTTGAGTGCTGGAGCTAAGGCATTGGGAGTAGGAATGTAAAGGAAGCAACAGTTTAATTAGAATTGTTGTGGGTGTGAGATTACATAGTGATTATTCATAAAGGGAAAAGAAGGCAAAAGAATGAGAGCTAGCGAGAGATGAAAAAGGTTAAACTATAGGGGCAGAAGGAAAAGCAAGAGAGAGAGCATCATGGAACAGGGTACGTTTTAAAGGAAGGAGTGGTCAACAGAGTCAGAAGTACTAAAGAGGTCAAGAAGGATAAGAAGAAAATATATCAATTGGCTTATTATATTGGTCTTGGCAACATGGTAGCCATTGGAAACTCCACGCTGAGCAGATCTGCTAAACTAATGTGCATGGAAGCCAGACTGCAGTTGACGGAGAGATTAAGACCTTTCTCCATCCTAGAATAAAGGAAGGCGTGTGATGAAGGGTTGTTTCTTTGGGATTACAGGAACTGCTAACACAGACCTCAGGTGAAAGCAGTTCCTACAAGAATCTTGTTTTGATATCACAGAACACTTTCAATTCGTACTGATGTTGTCTTTGGCTCCTGGAAATGGTGTGAATAAAAAACTTCAGCATTGTGACTGCCTTTAACTTTTTGGACGTTTTGACTACTACCCAGTCAGTTGGGCCAAAATCAACTAAGAAATTATGCACATGGGTGTGATAGTTAAATACCAAATGTTTACTGTCTGTCCCAAGAGATAGTAAGAAAAAGTTCTGCTAATTAGGTCCTGTTTACATTTCCATTATCATGGTTAATTACCTGTTTTATTCAATGATATGCTTTATTAATTATCACGAGTGCTCTTGGTTCTCAGCCTATTTTCAACATCTTACAATGCTTTCTTTATTTCCTAGGTGTACTTACCAGCCCAGATTTTGTTTGTATTAAGAAAGCAATAGATACATGGAAGATGATGTGCAAATTGCAGAAGCTACCCCCGTCTTTGCTCTTTCAAGGGAGAAATGTGATCAGAAACTGGTCACATTTTAGAGTTAGAGGTGACGAAGTTATTAAGGTTTATTTTGTGTAGCAGTTCTCACTCTTTTTGACAATGGGCAATGCTTTATGATTACTATTGAAACCACAAAGACTTATTTATTCTGTTACATGATCTTGATGGGCATTATCTCATATAACCCTCAGAACTTCTTATGAGGGAGTGTGATCGTCCCTCATAAGGGGTTCTGAGGGTTATATGTGTGGGTTGTTCACTTTCTGCCTCTTTCAAGTGTGGTAGTGAGGTAGGAGGTGGGACTCGACTTTAGAGGCAGGGCTTGGGCACTGGACCAAACTGAGGACTGGCTAAAACATGGACAAAGCAGAAGCAGCTTTCCATAACACATGCCCACCAGTGTGCCATGTCAGTTACCACTGCCATGGCAACCCCCCAGAGTTACCACCCCTTTCCATGACATTTCTGCATCATCTGTCCCTTAATTTGCAGGTCATTAAAAGTGGGTAGAAATATGACTTCAGAACTGTCGTTGAGCTGTTACTCTGGACACACTGCCTGTGGGGTAGCCCTGCTCTGTAAGGAGCAGTGCCTCTGCTGCTGCTGTACCCTGCTGCTTCAACAGAAGTTGCTGTCTAACACCAGTGGCTCACCCTTGAATTATTTCCTGGGAAAAGCCAAGAACCCTCCCAGTCTAAGTCCTAATTTTGGGGCTCAACTGTCCTGCATCAGTAGGATTGCATTTTCTGGTTTCTCTGAAGTTAGGTGTGGACATGTGACTTATTTGGCCAATGGGATGAGAGTGTTAGTAACGTGGGTCACTTCCAGGGGAAACACTGAATTAATTGCTAGTGTGAGATGACACAGCGCTCTCTGGTCCTCTTCTATCGTGACTATAGAAGCACAGAGATTGAAATTCTGTTAGGCAGGGGCTCTGAGTGATGATAACAAGGATTATAGCCTATTACTGGTGTGTGAGGAGTCTAGGAGAGAAATAAACTTTTTCGTGTGTGCTAAGTCACTGATTTTGTGAGGTTATTATGGAAACAATATAGTCTATCTTGACAAATATAAGGAGAGACTATTATTATTCTCTTGTTTCCGAGGAGGAATGGGAGGCACAGAGCAGTTAAGAAATTTATCCAAGGCCGCACAGGCAGGAAGGTGGAATCAACATTCAAACCTAGATTTTTCTCAGTCTTAAATGATGTCTTTAACAACTACACTGTTCTTCACTGCCTTCCAATTAGTTGTGGGAATTTACAGTTTCAATAGAAAATGTTTGTACTTGTCATTTTTAAAGCTGTCTTCTTGAGAATTCTTATCTTATCTTTGAAGGAATCATTATGCGAAGTGATTTGATAGATTTCCAAAATGCAAATGACTTTTTTGGGGCAGGGCTCCCCACAGCCAGCGCCTATGGTTCTGCAGACCTCCTTTCAGTAAGGGAGCAGCCTTTCCAGTTTCCCAGATTCTTCTGTCCCTCTTTGATCTGTAAGATCCAGTGTCTGGCCTTGGCACCTATGTCTGAAACCTGTGCCTACACCTTCTCATATTCCCGTGTCCTTAGCTCAAGGACTTACCACTCTGCCTTTAAATATTCTCTTTATTTCTGACTTTATCAAGCCCCAAATTAAAGATCTTTTTATTCTGTATAGGTGATTCCTAGATACTACTCATGCTACAGAAAATAGAAATACTGTGCAAAATGTAACAAAAATAGAAAAGGACATGACTGTTCATAAAATAAGTAGGATTTAAATGGCTTAAGATATCAAAAACTATAGTGAAAAATAGGAAATTATGAAAAAAGAACTTGGACACTTAACATGCAAATAAGTCTTTTATCAATGAAAATTATCATTATATTAAAAATGCAATGAACAGACTAAGTAGCAGATGGACTTTGGTTGAGGAAAAAATTAGTAAACTGGAAAGTAGATTTGAGAAAATTAACCAGAAAAGGGGTTAAGAGATACAGAGGAAAAAATGATAAGGTCTCCTTATAGGTTACTAGAAGGATAGATTAGAAAAAATGGGGGGAATGGCCAGGCATGGTGGCTTATGCCTGTAATTCCAGCACTTTGGGAGGCTGAGGCGGGCAGATCACTTGAGGATAGGAGTTTGAGGCCAGCCTGGCTAATATGGTAAAACCTCATTTCTACTAAAAATACAAAAAAGTTAGCTGGGTGTGATGGCACACACCTGTAGTGCCAGCTACTTGGAGAGCTGAGGCAGGAGAATTGCTTGAACCTGGGAGGAGGAGGTTGTAGTGAGCTGAGATCATATCACTGCATTCTAGCCTGGGTGACAGAGCGAGATTCTATCTCAAAAAAAAAAAAAAAAGAAAGAAAGAATAGCGGGGGGTGGGAAAGCTGAAGACATATTAGCTGAGAATGTATCAGAAATGATAGAAGATATAAGTATTTTTTATTTTATTTGAGTACTTACTTTATAGTAGATTCCTTGACCAGATTTATGATTGAAATAAGACACTGGTACCCAAATAGTGAAAAAATAAGCTGCTCATTTATCAAATTATGACTTGATGAGGATTATTTCTATAATTATGAGTCTACTTTATTGAAGTCCAGTAGGATTATTTGTGAAACCAAATAAAATAGCTATAGTCAGGCCTGAAGATTACGAGAACAAGGAAGTCATATATGTAAAGCTATTGTTCCAACCTGTATTGCGCATAGAGATCAGAAGATGAACTAGTAAAAAGGCAGATGGCTATCTCTTACTCCAAAATCACTAGATTCAGTTAGTCTGGCCCAGCAGGTTGTGCCTTTTCTAAGCACCAGCCCAGTTTATTGAATGCAGGATCATCTTGAACCTCACTGTAAGATACATGGTTCTAGCCCACAGTTGCCTCAATGTTGTACTGCTTTGAATCTTGTTGCTTAGGTATGGAAATACTGGCTCTGGTGTACAGGGACTGCCCATCCTCTCACAGCCAAGTCATTTCCTGAGATAGGCTTTAATATCAAGAAAAACTTTGAAGTCCATTGTTTAATAACTTTACCTTTTTAATCAAAAAAGGAAATAAAAATAAACCCCACAGCATTTGAACAAAAGAAAGTAGTTTTAGTAAAACAGTAAAAAGAAATCATGATAACAAAATTACTGATAAATTTGCTTGACAAAAACAAGGGTATTCATAATCCATTGGCCTATTTAGCGGGGTTTTAGAATTGATTTAGAATTAAATTTAAACTTGACTTCTACCATGTAGACAAAACTCCTGAAGGATGGAGGTAGCCTGGTATAACAGAGTGAGTACAGGCATTCCTGTCAGAAGACCTAGGTTTGAATCTTGGTTCTGTCAATCCAGCCAAGTGATATTAACCTCTTGTGATAACGTACATTATCATAGCTTGAAGGTATTTCTTTTTGTCAGCCAGGACATTATTCAATCCGTCTTCCACGAAATAATTAACTTTCATCAGTACCAATATGCCAACCAATGTGGGATTTCAACCCAGCCATCATTGACACTCCCCAAATAGCCCCTTAGGAAAGAACTGTCACCATTATAATGGTGATAATGTATCACCACTAGTGATAATGTACATAAATTTCTTAGCCCAGTTATTAGCATTACATATAATCATGACTATTGTTATTTATCTTCTCCTCCCCTTAATCAGTAAGATGAAGAACATGATGGTGTTCTTCCCTAACTTTGTTGTGAGGATTATTAAATTAGATAATTAATAGGCTACACATTTAGTGCTTATGACATGCTAGGCATAGTTCTAAGTATCTTACATGCGTTAACTCATTTGATCTTTACAACACCCTGTGAAGTTCTCCCCATTTTACAGATGAGGAAGTTGAGGCTCAGAGATGAAAAGTACATTACCCAAGGTCACACTGCTATAAGGGGTAAAGCTGGACTATCGTAGGTGAAGAGCTCAGTCTGGTACCCGGTACACAGTAGACTCTTAATCATGGACAGCACTCATGGTGTTGTGTGTAGAGAGAACCTTTCCTAAGGGGCTGACTTGGGAGTGTCAATGACGGGTGGGTGGAAACCCATGTTGGTAGGCATATTAGTACTGATGGAAGTTAATTCTTTCACGGAAGATGGGTTGAGTAATGTCCTGGCTGACAACAACAAAAAAATCTCCAAGCTATTAGCTGCAAATGAGGGTGGACATATATTTAAATAGGAGTTGGGCCCAATTCATCCCATGTGGTCCCCAAATTAATAGTATCTATGAAGGAACTAAATAATTGTCATACTTAGAAATGTTCCCTTTTAGTCCTGAGAGAATGAGTACGCTGCAAAGATGCAGTTCTTAAGAGTGGGTGGAAAAAAAAAAACCCTTCTCTCATATATAGTTATATTCTGATGGGCCAGCAATAAAGGCAGTGATATTTAAGTTGATCAGGGACAGATGTTTAACATATTTTGTGTAAGAATTGTAGACAAAGTTAACTGACAAAACAGACTGTTTCTTGAAACATTGGACAGACAGAACGAACAAGATATACTCCTGAGGAGTCTGAACTCCTCAAAGTGACCCTAATTTAAAAATAATAATAATTAGTCTTGATCAAAGCACTTCAGTCATGTTCAATTCTTTTGTCTCTGTTCACTTTGTCATAGCTACAAAGGTATTTCAGATGTAAAACTTCTCTCTCTCTCTGTATGTGTCTGTGTCACACATGTGTGAGTACTCCTGCTTTCAAAAACATACTTTGTTTTATTTTCTATCATTCACTGTGGGAAATAGTGTGCTGTGCATATTGTTGGCTTTCTCCCCAGCATCTGCTCCCCTCCCCTCTTTCCAACAGCCCTTGATTTCCATTTGGGGATCTGTGGTTGAGGGAGACTGATTCCACGCCCAGCTCCATATCTTGTCACTAATGTGATCCAAAGCCTCCTCTTGCTCCCTTTTCTACTGAGAGTGACAAGGCAAAATTTCCAATGGCCGTGAGGTCCAACACCATCTGACCCTATGCTGCCCTGACCTCGTCTCCTCGCTTTCCCTGCCCCCTTGCTTTGCTCCTTTAAAATGATCCCCTTGCTGCTTCTCAAATATGCCAGGCAGGCTCTCATCTCTTCCTTTCTCTAGATCTCTTAGGGCAGCGGTCCCCACCCCCAGGGCTACTGACCGGTATAGGCCCCTGGCCTGTTAGGAACTGAGCTGCACAGCAGAAGGTGAGTGGTAGGCAAGTGCAACCATTACTGCCTGAGCTCCATCTCCCAACAGATCAGCAGCAGCATTAGATTCTCAAGGGAGGGCGAATCCTTTTCTGAACCGTACATGCGAGGGATCTAGGTTGCTCACTGCTTATGAGAATCTAATTCCTGATGATCTGTCACTATCTCCCATTACACCCTCTAGTTGCAGGAAAACAAGCTCAGGGTTCCCACTGATTCTACATTATGGTGAGTTGTATGTATAATATATAATTGTTTCATTATATATTACAATGTAATAATAATAGAAATAAAGTGCACACAAAAAAAGCAATGTGCTTGAATCATCCTGAAACGATCCCTAACCCCTAGTCTATGGAAAAACTGTCTTCCATGAAACCCATCCCTGGGGCCAAAAACGTTGGAGACAGCAGAGTTAGGGAACATTTCACTGAATCAAACAAGCGAAGACCTTGATTGAATTGAATAGTTTTGTCCAAATCCCTCATTTTTGCACCACAGAAAAAACATTCCAATAAAACCAGATTAATTTCAAGCATTCACCATTTAATGTTTCAAGAGGAGTTTGCACCAACATTCTGCCCTGGCAAGAATTTTAGAAGATGTGTATGAAGTCTTTCTTCTTGCGTTCATATAGAATAATGTGCAATTCAGTCATGGGGTGAAGGCTTTGTTGAAAGCAACTGAGAGTTATTTACTGGGAGGGATTTCAGTCTTGTTGCATTTACACAGCATCGGCTATTCTGCTTATAATCACTTAAAGAAAACTTAAAAATAAAAACATCTGGAAAGTGTGCCAACCAGTGTCTGCTTCACCAGTTCCACTTTCTGGCACATCTCAAGTAATTTTAATAACGTATGTTAACTCAACCTGGGTCTTGGAAGAATTCATGTTCTATAATGTGCCCCTGTCCACAGCTACAAAAGTTTTGGGAATAGGCCTATGAACTTAATAAAATACTTAATACTGCAGGAGACTTATATCTTGAAAATTATGCAAAGAGCTGTACTTCAGATATATTACATACTTCTAAAGGGACACAATTTGCCTAGAATTCCGATGATTGTACTTTAAAAGAGCTGTGGTTAACAGGATCAAATTTAAATAGTTTTGATTCACAGATGACCCAAAATGAAATTCATGCAACTAACAGTTGGGAGGGATGGTGCTACCACTCTCTTGAGTTTGCCTTATAATGACTCTGTTTAATTTCCTGTTTCAAAGAAAGAACTTGAATGGAATTTCTTCTTAAGGGATTGTTTGGTTTAAACCTGATCCTCTCGAATGCTTTCCTAAATCCCTCCTTTGAGGATTTGGACTCTGGACTCACCTGAAGGTATCATTTCAGTTCTTGGATGGGAGACATGCTCTTCATCATTCCAAAGCAATCCGAGAAAGTTCTTCCCAGCTACACATGGCACCAGCAAGTGTACAAAGCACACTTTGTTCTGTGGAAAATGAAATTGTATTCTTAACAGTGCATCCTTGGGCTGAAATAGGAAGACCCTCCACCTGGGCATTAATGCAAGTCAGAATCATTAACGTTCATAACAGTCCACATTGCCGTTTAAGCACTTGATGTTCAAGGTATTTGGGTCTCATTTCATTCTATAACATAATACCTGCATTTATTAGCAACTCCAATTTGGACTTCTTGCTATTCAATTCGGCTAGGAAAATTTATATTCAAACCAGAGAGTTTAAGCTCAAGGACTTCATACTTCTTTTGCCATGGCAATTAGTGGAGCAAAAGACCTCCCAGGCTTCACCCAAGTTCTCTCTACTTTCCAGTAGAAAAATAATTCAGTGATAACAATGAA
Organism: Sapajus apella; assembly: GCF_009761245.1. Classification (NCBI taxonomy): domain Eukaryota; kingdom Metazoa; phylum Chordata; class Mammalia; order Primates; family Cebidae; genus Sapajus; species Sapajus apella. Next base: position 17,927,580 of record NW_022436963.1, read on the forward strand.
GTTTCAGTGTCCAAGCAAATTCTTTTGGTATTATGTGTACATCTTTTTTAGCAATACAGGTAAGGATGACCTATTTCAAACCACAACACGTGAGAAATGTGCAAGTTTACTTAGTGGAAAGTTATAGGCTAGACATACTGCTCATACGAATAGGAATTTCTTAACTGTGAAGTTAAGCAAACATTTCCAACAAACTTAATTAATTATTGTGAAGTTAAACCAAGATTAATTTCAGGTAAAAACAGAACAGAACAAAACAAACCACCACTAGAAGACATTGAAAACTGTAGTCCAGTAAGATAGCAAAGTACAATGTATACCATCCCCAAAAGCTCAGTGATTCCAATGATCAGTTGAGCCTACCTACACAGTAAGAGCTTCACAGCTCTGTGAAACTCTGCCTGGAAGACAGCTTTCTTAGTAGAATTCAGAATTAAGAGCCAAAGTAATCTTTTAGTTTCATTAATGAATATCAAATTTTAGGAATTCTGAATAACTCACTTCACAGGTTACTGTTATGTAGCCCTTAATCATATATAAAAGTTCATATATTCACAGGTCATTTGTGCAGAAGACCTAAAATAAATACCATGCATTTTAAGAAATTTAAGAAATTTAATAATTCACTTTCAAATAATTGTAGATTCACATGCAGCTGTAAGAAGCAGTACTGCGACATTCAGTGTACCCTGTACCCGATTTCCTTCAATGGTACTTTCTTGCGAAATTTTCCTATTATATCACAACTATGATATTGACATTGATACAATCAAGGTAGAGAACATTTCCACCTACTTGAGAATCCCTTATGCTGTCTTTTTATAGCCACATCCACTTCTCTCTGGTCCCTATCCTCTCCTTCTCTGTGGGCAACCAGAAATCTGATTTTCATTTTTATAATATTCTCATCTCAAGAATATTAAATAAGTGGAATAACAGTATGTAACCTTTAGTGCCAGATTGTTTTCCAGAGTGAAATACATTCCCACCAGTAATGTATGAGTGATTTAGTTTCTTTACATGCTTGTCAACATTTGGTATTGTCACTATTTTTTAATTTTAGCCATTCTGATGGGTGTGCAGTGATAGCTTACTGCAGTTTTAATTTGCATTTCCCTGGTGTTCGATGATGTGGATATCCTTGCATGTGTTTACTTGCCATCAGTATGTCTTCAGGGAATTGTCTTTTTCTGTCTTTTGCCCATTTTCTAATTGGCTTGTTTGCTTTTCCTAGTTGAGTTTTGACAATTCTTTTAAATTTTGAGGGCTATTCAACTGATCTATTTCACGCTGAGTGAGTTGTCATAGTTTGTGTTTCTTGAGGAATGGGTCCATTTTATCTACGTTGTCAAATTAGTTTGTGTAGAGTTGTTTGTAGTATTTGCTTATTATTCTTTTGATGTCTGCAAAATCTGTAGTGATATCCCCTGTTTCATTCCTGATATTGGTAATTTGTATCTTCTCAAGTCTCGCTAAAGGTTTGTCAATTTTATTGATCTTTTTTTTTTTAAAGCTCTTTTTTGTTGACTTTCTCACAAAACTGTTTTTCTGTTTTCAATTTTATTGACTCCTGCTCTTACCTTTATTATTTTCTTCCTTCTGCTTGCGTTGGGTTTATTTCACTCTTCTTTTTCTAGGTTCTTTAGATAGGAACTTAGATTGTTTATTTGAGAATTTTCTTCTTTATATACATGTAGTGCTATAAATTTCTGTTAGCATTGCTTTAGCTGTCTAACAAATTCTGATATGTTGTATTTTTCATTTTCTTTCCATTCTCTGCATTTTAATATTTCTCTTGAGACTCCCACTTTGACATGGGATTACTTAAAGGTCTGTTCTTTAGTTTCCAAGTTTTGGAGATTTCCCTATTATCTTTCTTTTATTGATTTCTAGTTTGCTTTCATTGTGGTCAAAGAACATACTTTGTACTAGTTCAATTATTTTAAATGTGTTGGTGTTTGTTTTATGGCCCAAGTATACTACATCTTGGTATATGTTCTGTAGGCCCTTGACAAAATGTTTGTGCATTCATGTTCTTGACCTTGGTCTTGTAGTTTTCTGTTCTTTTTTTTCCCTTTTTCTTTTAGAATTACCTATTTGGTGTTGGTATCAGGCTAATGCTGGTGTGATTAAATGAGTGAGGAAATGTTCTCTCCTATTCTATGTTCTGAAAGAGATTGTGTAGAATTGATGGCATGTTCTTCAAATGTTTGGTAAAATTATCTGGGCCTGGATATTTCTTTTTTGGAAGATTTTTAAGAACACAAATTTGATTTCTTCAATAGTTTTGGCACTATTCATATTATGTATTTCATCTTGGGTGAGTTTTATTAGTTTGTAATTTTCAAGGAATTGGTCTATTTCTTCTAGGTTGATGAATTTATATGTAAGTGTGGAATTGTGTGTGTGTGTGTGTGGGTGTGTTTCTTTTATAGCATTCCTTGTTATCCTTTCAATGTTTGTGGAATCTATAACGATATTTCCCCCTCTTATTCCTGATATTGCTAATTTGTTCTCCTCTTGTTTTCCTTTGTCAGTCTTTCTAGAGCTACTAATTTTATCACTCTTTTCAAAGAATCGATTTTTGGTTTTATTAATTTTCTCTACTGCTTTTCTGTCTTCAGTTTCATTGATTTCTGCTATTTATCATTTCTTTCCTTTGCTGTAAATTTGTTCTAGTTTTTTTTTTTTTTTTTTTTTTTTTGCTTATTAAGGTAGAAACTGAGTTAAATGATTTGAGACCTTTTTTCTTTCCTAATGTAAGTATTTAATGCTACAAATTTTCCTGCTTTAATTGCAGCCCATAAATTTTCTATGTTTTATTTTCATTTCTTTTTATTTCAAAATATTTTCTGACTTATCTTGAGACTTCCTTTTTGATCTATGGATTGCTTAGAAGTGGATCGTTTAATTTCAGAATGTTTCAAGATTTTTCTATTATCTATTATTGATTTCTAGTTTAATTTGATCATTGTCCAAGAACAAACTTTATATTTCCCTTCCTTTAATTAAGTTCATTAAGCTTTGGCTTATGAGTCAGGGTATAGCCTATCTTGGTGAATGTTCACTATGTTGTGGAAAAGAATGGGTATCTTGATGTGGCTTGGTGGAATGTTCTGTATAAATCAATTAGATACATTTGGTTGAAGGTGCTGTTGAGTTCTATTGTATCTTTAGCAAATTTTCTGTTTCCTAGATCTATCTATTTCTGAAAGAAGTTTGTTGAAGACTTAAACTATAATTGTGCATATACCTATAGCTATTTCTCCTTTCAGTTCTATCAACGTTAGTTTCAAGAATTTTGAAACTATGTTACTAGGTACATAAACATTTAAGATTATTATGTCTTCTTGATGATTTAAATATTTTATTAATATCCAGTATCCCTCTTCATCTCTGATCATATATTCTTTTAGAGCAGCCCTGCTGGCAGTAGATTCTTTTAGTTTTCCTTCACTGAAAACATATTTATTTCATCTTCATTTCTGAAGGAGTTTTTCACTGGATATAGAATTGTATGTTAACGGTTCTTTACTTTTAGCACTTAAAAAATGTGCTACTTCCTCTGGCTGCCATGGTATTCCGAAGAGAAATCTTCAGGTACTTAAATCATTATTTCCCTCTAAGAAATGTATTGTTTTTCTCTTGCCATTTTCAAGAGTTTTTTTTTTATGGTTTTAGTTCAGTAATTTTATTACGTTTGGTGATGAGTCTTTTTTGGTTTATCTGCTTGAGTTTGCCAAGCTTCTTGAATCTATAGATAAGTATCTTTTGACAAATTTGAGAAGTTTACAGCCATTGTTTTTTTCAAATATTTATTCAGCATTGTACTCCTTCTTCTTCTCTTTTTCTGGAACTCTGAAGACACGAATGTTAGATCTTTTCTTAGTGTTTTGCATGTCCCTGAGGATTTGTTCATGCAGATAACCTGAGATCCAGAGCTCCAGACCAGCCTGACCAACATGGTGAAACCCTGTCTCTACTAAAACATACAAAAATTAGCCAGGTGTGGTGACACATGCCTGTAATCCCAGCTACTCAGGAGGCTGAGGTGGGAGAATTGTTTGAACCTGGAGGCAGAGGTGGTGGTGAGCCGAGATCCTGCCACTGTACTCCCATCTGAACAACAAGAGCAAAACTCCGTCTCAAAATATATATATATATATATACACACACACACACATATATTTCTCTTTATTGTGCATATTAATTTCTATTGATCTATTTTTAAGTTCACTAACTCTTTCTTCTGTCACCTCCAATCTGCTGTCGATCCCATACAATGAGTTATTAATTTTGGTTATTATATTTTTCAGTTCTAAAATTACTATTTGGTTCTTTTTTATACTTTCTATTTATTTACCAAGACATTCTATTTTTTAATTTATTCCAAGTGTATTTGTGATGCTTGTTGGAGCATTTGTATAGTAACTGCTGTAAAGTCTTTGTCCGATAACTTCAGTATCTATGTCATTGTAGTGTTGATGTCAGTTGAGTGTTTTTTGATGCAATTTGAGATTTGTCTCATTCTTTGTGTGCCCAGTAATTTGGGTTATATTCTGGGCATTTTGAATATTATATTATAAAACTCTGTGTCTTATTTAAATTTGATGAAAGTTGTTAAAATTTTTGCTTTAGTGGGCAAACTGGTTAAGTTCAGACCACAAATTCCAACTTCCACCTGTGGGAACTGCCGCCAATGTAGTTTCCATTTTCTTTTCTCCTCCTCCTCCTCCTCTTCCTTTGCTCCCTCCTTCCCCTCCTTCCTCCTTTCTTCCTCTTCCTCCTCCTCTACCTCTTCTTCTTTTACTTCTTCTCCTTCTTTCTCCCTTCCTCCTCCTCTTTTTCTTCTTTTCTTCTCCTTCTTTCCCTCCTTACTTTTCTTCTTCTCTCCCTTTCTCCACTCCTCCTCCTCTTCCTCCACTACTTCCTCCTTCTCCTCTTCTCCTTGTCCTTCTTTCCCTCCTCCTCTTTCTCCTTCTCCTTTTCTTTTCTTTCTTTTTTTTTTTTTAACATTTGCCAGTTTATTGTAAGAGATATTGCAAAGGATAGATGAAGAGACACATAGGGGAAGGTATAGGAGGAAGGGCACAGAGCTTCCATGCCCTCCTGGGCATGCCACTCTCTGGGAACCTCCACATGTTCAGCTGTCTGGAAGCTTCTCATTTCAATTTTTAAAGCCTTGGCAGTGGAATTCTGATGTGTCCCATATGTGTGTCACTCAGTGGTTAGAGACTTTGGCCATAGTCTATCTGTTCATTCAATTCTCAAAGTTTTTTGGTTTGCTGATTAGGATCAGACTCATGAATGCGCAGCTTACAGTGAGTCCAAGTGTTCATAAAGAGCTATGGGGTTGCTTTCCTGAGCTCCCCCTCTGGCACTTTCAGTTTCCTAGTGTTCCTCTTTCTGGCCTTCTGGCCTGAGAGCTGGGGCTTTAGTTACTTTCTGCCATGCATATCTGCAACTGCTCAAATATCCAGGCACATGTGGCAGGAGGGTAGAGAAAGAATAAGATGCAGTGGAGGGGTTGTCCCATTCTCTTGGGATCACCACCCTATTGATGGGCAAGGAAGATGTCCTTCCCTTCGAGTTTTGGTTCCTGCTAGCCCCAGCTGTAGTCTCTGTCATGGCCTGCCTTGGATTGTTCAGGGGATAGGATGAGAGAAAACTGAGAGAAGAAAATCTAAAAAATAAAAAAGAAAGTGGGATTTCCATAGTGTGTTCTGAGTGTCAGAAGTTCCCATTCCTCTCTTCCCAAGCCAGTAGTACAAGGCTTCTTCTAGAGTACTGCTATTACTCCAGTGCTCCTGTTTGAGTTTCAGGGTGTATTGTATTCAGGCCAGGGGATACAGGAGGGAAAAAGTGATTAACTCACTACCATTTTGGTGGCACTTCAAGTCGTCTTCCTCAAGTCATCTGCTACAATTTACTTCTCAGGGTCCTCAAACAACTGCTCTACCCAACCTATGTAGATACAATGTGTGTTCAATGGGAGATCCAGAGTACAGTGTGCCTCCTCCATCTTACCTGGGTGGGACCTCAAAACACACATTTAAATTTCACTTCACACCTATCACCTATCATAAAAAAGCTCAGCCCATACTCTGAGAATTGCTGGTCAAAAGCAGGGTGTCTCAGCCTCCCATTATTTCTAATACAGGAACAATTGTATGTTTATCAGCCTTTTAGTCATGACACAGTGCCATTAATGAAACATTGTGACTTAAGGTCTTAGATTCTCTAAGTATCCTTAAAAAGTTATATACCTGGATGATATTACTTTAGCTCTTGATTAAAATGTAATCAAGGCAGCGATTAAAGACAGACTGGTTTTTATCCAAAGTTGAGAAAAGAAAACGTACTGCTTTGGAAGACATTGCCCATTTTGTTCAGCATTGTTTAAATAAAACATTTCTCTTTGAATTTCATGTAAAGAAAAGGTTCATTGCTTCTTATGAACTCTCATGTTTCTTATATGGCTTAGTATTTTTCTGTTCTGGCTTCAGAAATCTCAAATCCTCGTGTATTTTTGGTTCAGTTACACTGGCTCTCCTTAGCTAGGTCTCCTGAAATAACCTTTTTCTTCTATCATGTTATGTGTATCTATTTTATACTTATTATATGGATAGACACCAAGTCATAAATGAATTTGATGCAATGGCAGGATTATTAGTCTCCTATCTTTGATTCTTTGCCATTTTTGGTATTTCTAAAAATCATGCTGTTTTTTAAAAATATAAAACTTAAATGGAATAACTATGTTGAACCTGAGTGATGAGTACATGTGATTTTAGAATGGCTATTGACTTTGTATATACTTGAAATTCTCCATAATAAAAAGTTAAAAGTTTTTTTTTAAAGAAATGATTACACAGCTATTCTATTAATATTGCAGCTCTGGTATAAGAATAAGTGCAATAATTAAAATAGAATAGCTAGATGTGCAATATTAATAGAACAGCTAGTCCTGAAGCTAGAACTAGCACATTAATTTCTGATGTATAAGTTGAAGATGCAATAATAAATCAGCAGGAAAAGGAAAGATTTTCAACAAATAGATATCTTGTAATATCTAGGTTAACTATTTGTACAGAAAAAGGTTTACTTCCACTGGATACAAAACCTCAAAATTAATTGTAGGCACACCTAAGAATTAAGTGGAAAAAAACTAAACAAAAAGAACCTAAAAACTAAGTAATTATTTATTGACCTCTCTATTTGCGGAAGAACTTCTTAAGGTAAAAACAAAAGAAAACAATCATAAAAAGTCAAAGATTTTATCACATAAATATTTCACACCTTGTATTTAGAAATTAAAAATGCCACAATAAAAACAACAAATTAGAAATATTATTTACAACAAATATCACTGGCAAAGTGTAAGTAGTCTACATCTACGCTAAACTTTTGTAAATGAATAAAATGAACAGTAAAACTCAAGCAGATAAACAGTCAAATGTCTTGATAGCTCACAAAATAAGAAGTGGCTAACAAACATGCAAAAGAAGTATATTCTTCATTAATAAATTATTAAGGGAAATCAGACCTAGTAGATATCAATTATCTGCCAAATGTGACAGTTTTATGGAAAGTACGGTAAAATAGTTTTTTTTAAATAATGATGATGATTTAATCAAGCTATTTTGTCAAGAGCTTTAAAGCTTTAAAATACTAAGCATTTGATTTAATAATTCACCTCAAGGAATTTGTCTTAAGGATAAACTTTATATCCTTAAGTTAGTGACATTTATTCTTCATTCTAAACATATTCATATACAAAATATTTAATTATATATTATATGTGTACGTATATACACACACACATATATACATACATATGTGTATGTGTATGCACACAGACATAAACATATATAGCTATACATACACATACATGTATATATGTACATAATATATGATTATATATTTTATAAATGAATATGCTTAGTATTATGTAATAAAAACTTTACTGCAATGACTATATAAATGCTCCAACAAGCAATTGCACATACATTTGAAACAAATAAAAAACAGAACATTTCAGCATAAAAATAGAAGATATAAAGAATCCAATAGAAACACATAGACACTCGCACACAGAGACACGCACACATGCTCACAGATGTTTGCTGTATTTTAGAAAAAAATATCTGGAGACAACCTAATTGTTCAAAGTTATAATGACAGTTCAGTAAACAATTGTATATTTGTATAAGGAATATTTTGTAGTCAATTTGACATAATATTATTTTTCTCCAGGGGCTTGCGATATAGGAAAAATGTGGAGTCATTGTTTAATGGATGTACGGTTTCTGTTTGGGATGATGAAAAAGCTCTAGAAATAATGGTGACAGTTATACAATATTTATGAACGTTCTTAATGCCTCTAAGCTGTATGCTTAAAAGGATTAAAATGGTAAATTTTTATGTTATGCGTATTTTACCACAATATTAAAAGAATTATTTTGTGATGTAGAAAAACACATTATAAAAAAGATGCTATGTTAAAAATGAAAATGTTTGTACACATGTTAAAGGGAACCCACTGCTATTTTTATTCTGTTGGAATGTACTGATTCACAACTGAGGATGCATATTAGAACCACGAGAGGAGCTTAAAAAAATACCAGGCAGAGACTCAACTAAAAGAGAAAACTTCAGGTCGATATCCATGATGAATATCGTCACAAAAATCTTCAACAAAATACTGGCAAACCGATTGCAACAGCAAATCAAAAAGCTTATCCATCACAATCAAGTAGGTTTCATCCCAGGGATGCAAGGCTGGTTCAACATATGCAAATCCATAAATGTAAACCATCACATAAACGGAACCAAAGACAAAAGCCACAAGATTACCTCAATAGGTGCAGAGAAGGCCTTTCACAAAATTCAACAGCCCTTCATGCTAAAAACCCTCAATAAACTAGGTATGGATGGAACATATCATAAAATGATAAAAGCCATTTATGACAAACCTACAGCCAATATCATACTGAACGGGCAAAAGCTGGAAGAATTCCCTTTGAAATCAGGCACCAGACAAGGATAGTATTGGAAGTTCTAGCCAGAGCAATCAGGCAAGAAAAAGAAATAAAGGGTATTCAAATAGGAAAGGAAGATGTCAAACTGTCTCTGTTTGCAGATGACATGATTGTATATCTAGAAGACCCCATCGTCTCAGCCCAAAATCTTCTCAAACTGATAAGCAACTTCAACAAAGTCTCAGGATACAAGATCAATATGCATAAATCACAAGCATTCCTATATACCAATAACAGACAAACAGAGAGCCAAATCAAGAGTGAACACCCATTCATAATTGCTACAAAGAGAATAAAATACCTAGGAATAAAACTAACAAAGGATGTAAAGGACCTCTTCAAGGAGAAGTACAAACCATTGCTCAACAAAATAAGAGAGGACACAAACAGATGGAAAAACATTTCATGCTCATGGTTAGGAAGAATTAATATCGTGAAAATGGCCACACTGCCCAAAGTAATCTATAGATTCAATGCTGTCCCCATCAAGCTACCAATGACCCTTTTCACAGAACTGGAAAAAACCACTTTAAATTTCATATGGAATCACAAGAGAGCCCACATAGCCATAGCCAAGACAACCCTAAGCAAAACGAACAAAGCCAGAGGCATCACACTGCTGGGCTTCAAACTATACTACAAGGCTACAGTAATCAAAACAGCATGGTACTGGTACCAAAACAGAGACATAGACCAATGGAACAGAACAGAGGCCCCAGAAGCAACACCACACATCTACAACCATCTGATCTTTGACAAACCTGACAAAAACAAGCAATGGGGAAAAGACCCCATGTTTAATAAATGGTGTTGGGAAAACTGGCTAGCAATGTGCAGAAAGCGGAAACTGGACCCCTTCCTGTCACCTTACACTAAAATTAACTCCAGATGGATTAAAGATTTAAACATAAAACCTTACACCATAAAAACACTAGAAGAAAACATACGCAAAATCATCTGGGACATAGGCATAGGCTAGGACTTCATAATAAAACACCAAAAGCAATGGCAACAAAAGCCAAGATAGACAAATGGGATCTAATTAAAATTGAGAGCTTCTATACAACAAAAGAAACCATCATTAGAGCGAATCGGTAACCAACAGAATGGGAAAAAAATTTTGCAATCTACTCATCTGACACAGGGCTAATATCCAGAATCTACAAGAGATATACAAGAAAAAAGCAACTGCATTCAAAAGTGGTGAAGGATATGAACAGACACTTTTCAAAAGAAGTCATATATGAGGCCAACAAACATGAAAAAATGCTCATCACTAGTCATTAGAGAAATGCAAATCAAAACTACATTGAGACACCATCTCATGCCAGTTAGAATGGCGATCATTAAAAAATCTGGAGGCAACAGATGCTGGAGAGGATGTGGAGAAATAGGAACACTTTTACACTGTTGGTGGGAGTGTAAATTAATTCAACCATTGTGGAAGACAGTGTGGCGCTTCCTCAAGGATCTAGAAATAGAAATACCATTTGACCCAGCAATCCTATTACTGGGTATATACCCAAAGAACTATAAGTCATTCTACTATAAAGACACATGCACACGTATGTTTACTGCAGCCCTGCGTATGATAGCAAAGACCGGGAACCAACCCGAATGCCCATCAATGGTAGAGTGGACAAAGAAAATGTGGTACATATACACCATGGAATACTATGCAGCCATAAAAAGGATGAGTTCGTGTCCTTTGTAGGGACTTGGATAAATCTGGAAGCCATCATTTTCAGCAAACTGACACAAGAACAGAAAACCAAACACCACATGTTCTCACTCATAGGTAGGTGCTGAACAATGAGAACAAGTGGACTCAGGGAGAGGAGCATCACACACTGGGGGCAGTTGGGGGTTTAGGGGAGGGACAGCAGGGGGTGAGGAAGGTGGGGAGGGTGGGGAGGGATAACATGAGGAGAAATGCTGGATGTAGTATACACCTAAAGTAAAATAAAAAATAAAAAAATTTTAAAAATTAAAAAAAAAAATCTTAAAGTGCTCAAGATCCACCTCACATTTATTGAACCATCACTTCCAGGGAATGATTTATTCTATTTTAGTTTTAAATTATTTTTAAAAATAAAATCTGTAATTAATTTTAATATATGTCCCAGATTAAGAAATATTCTTCCAGATTATTAGAGACTAAGAGGAAGCAGAACAATTATAGTATAACCCCAAATGTGTAAAGATGAAAGGCAAATAGTTTTACAAACCACACATACACAGAGATTTACTAAGAAGTTATCAGCAGATATCTTTGTCAGATGGAATACAAGATACCTGATATTTCATTACAATAGTGTGTGTGTGTTGTGTGATTTCAAATTTTCCATAAAGGGTATTAGACATATAATCAGCAAAAAATTTTAAAAGAGAAGCAGTAAGCAAATCAGTGAACATGTTCCTTTTGAAGGGAGGTTTTCCATTTTAAAACTAGAGATTACCAAAAATCCCAACTTCTACTAAACTGAATGTTCTTGACAATACAGCCAAGCATGTTGTTTATATTCAGTCAGTTGAAACGTGACTACTTCTGTTGGGGTTACAATATTGCAAAGAACCAATTCCTTCCCATCCTTTCCTTTTCTAACCTTGCTCACTAAAAGCACTAAATCTATGGGCTGTTATGGTTTCACAGGGTCTTATCATGTGTACAAACAAATGGTATGGGTCCTTAGTGCTGCTTCGTTGGAGGTGGCTTCTTTATACGGATTTAACTCCTTCCTTACCTTAAGGCTTGAAATATATCAGGCAGAGCTTCAAAAAATCAGATCCTGGGAGTAAGACATTTTGACCAACACTTCAGTTTGTGTGAAATTCATTTTTCCTCTTGCTCACCGTAAAATGCCATGCCCACCTCCATCAGACTTTGGAAAGGAAGAGGATTTCGTGGGTTAGTGAGCACATTAGCTTTTAGGAGAGTGGAACTTGAAGGGCAAGAGGTTGATTATGTTCTCTTCCAAAACACCACCCAAGTTGAGGAGCTGGATGGTCAGTTATTGAGGAAAGGCTTTGAGACCCAAACCAAATGGCGTTTTTGTGTTGGATGTTTTCCATTTGCCCCTCCAGGTCCACTCTCTGTAATTCCTTACCAAGCTCTGGGCAGTGACTTCATCAGCGGGCTCCCTTGCCCTCTGACTTTCTGTTAAATGCAGTCAATCAGAGGCATTGTCAAGAAATAGGAGAGCGAGGCCACAGAGCTCATTTCTCTTGCTCCTTCCTCTGCAGTTTGATGGTGTCTTTGTGCTGAAGGCCACACCTCCTGTGAGGCCGCCCTCAAGTACAGCTAGAGCTACCCTCTCCAGTTCTAGGAATTTCCTGGTTTCGTCCCCTTTCCCCTTCACGGTTGGGGTGATACAGCCCTTCTGTAGCTAAGCACAAAGTTCTGACCCACCCATTGCTGGTTTCCCTTAACCCAGCCCACATTTTTATAAACAACTCTACACTTTTGTGAAATTCCCCTCAATTGTACCATGGGAGGGAGCCATGTGTTATGCCCTGCCAAGACTTTAGGCCACACTCCTCTTGATGTTCAGTAATTTTTTTCTCATTATGCGTTCCCTGAAGAGCTAAGTATAATGTCTGCTAGCTGAGTGGCAGGGATGGCTTCAAGATGAGGCCTCTTTACGTGATCCTGTGGGATGAGGAAAGCTTCATAGCAAAAGAAAAACATGTGAAGCCAGATGTGCTCATTGAAGTCAATCAACATTCATCAGGATTCACCCTCGACCTTCAGAGAGTTTCTGATCTAAGTAAGTGCAGTCTCAAAACATTGGCCCTTGACAGTTTCTATCCAAAGTTCACACCAACAATCCAATCAACTCATTATCTACCTTGAGAGTACAGTGAGAAGTGTTGGTTTAGGCAACCAACATATAGTAGATGTTCACTATTTGTGACACACCCTGCTACTGACCCTGCAAACCTACCACATTTCACCTTAGTCTTCCCAACTCCCCCTGCAGCCGATATTATTACCACCTTACAGATGAGGAAAGCGAGGCACAGAAAAGTCAGGTATCTCACCTGGGATGCACAATAAGCAGAAGACCCAGCATTCTGACTAGGCCTGTGGAACTCCAGCCAGGCAGGCTCTGAAGGTTTACAGAACGTTCTTAGAGAAATGGCGTTGCAGATGATAGCCTTGTACTTAAGTCCAGGCTCTCCAGGCCTGGCTGAATCACTTTGAACACCTTACCTAACTTTTCTCTTATTTATTTATTTACTTACTTATTTTTTGAGCCAGAGTCTCACTCTGTTGCCCAGGCTGGAGTGCCGTGGTGCAGTCTCGGCTCACTGCAACCACCGCCTCCCAGGTTTAAGTGATTCTCCTGCCTTAGCCTCCTGAGTAGCTGGGACTATAGGCATACCACCATGCCTGGCTAATTTTTGTATTTTTAGTAGAGACAGGGTTTTGCCATATTGGTCAGGCTGGTCTCGAACTCCTGACGTCAACTGATCCACCTGTCTTGGCCTCCCAAAGTGCTGCGATTACAGGTGTGAGCCACTGCACCTGGCCTGAACATTTTACCAAGTAACTTTTCTGAATCTTACTTTCCTTAACCATACAGTCGATAAAACCGTTTCTACGTTTCAAGTTAATTTTGACTATTAAAGAAATAACATGGAGGAAAGGATTTTTTACTTTTTAAGGGTTGTAAAAATACAATTTATTCCTTTGGTTGTTTTTGCCCCATGCCCCAGGACCTTGGAGGTAGCGAATCTGATTTCAGTTTCCATTTCCATGAGATATCCGACAATAGGACCAGATGAGGTTTGGCTTTCTCAGTAGCAATGGTAACAGTCATAATGATGACAGTAAAAACAATAATAATTATACTTCTATGAACAACTCACATTCACTGACCACTTATCATGTGCCAGGCACTTTCCTTGGATTAACTGACTTAATCCTCATACTCACTCTGCGGGTAAACATCATTATCATTTTTTGGATGAGGAGACCAAGGTTCAGACAGCTTAAGTAACTTGTCCGAGGTCACACTACTATGAAGAAGCTCCATTGGGATCTGAATTTACCACTGCCCCTGGAGTTGCACTGTTGAACACAGTAGTCACTAGTCATGTGTCACATAGCACCTGAAAGGTGGCTGGTTGAGATGTGCTGGGTTTTAAATACTTAATATTTAAAAAATAAAAACATTTCATTAATCACTGATTACATATTTTGGATATACTGGGTTGAATAAAATACATTATTAAAATGAGTGACAACTGTTTCCTTTTACTTTTTAAACGCAGCTACTAAAACAATTTAAAACTACATCTGTGGCTTGCATTATATTTCCACTGGACGGCACTGGAGTGGAGCAAGAGCTCTGAGGCCCTGTCCCAGCCTTCGCTGGGCCTAATTCTAAAACCGCATCATGTAGAGTAGTAACAGAGAAAAGCAGACATTTACTTTTTTTTTTTTAGACGGAGTCTTGCTCTGTTGCCCAGGCTGTAGTTCAGTGGTGTGATCTTGGCTCACCATGACCTCTGTCTCCCGCTCCCTGGTTCAAGTGATTCTCCTGCCTCAGCCTCCCAAGTAGGTGGGACTACAGGCACGCGCCATCTTGCCCAGCTAATTTTTTTGTATTTTTAGTAGTGACAGGGTTTCACTATGTTGGCCAGGTTGGTTCCAAATTCCTGACCTCATGATCCCCCTGCCTCAGTCTCTCAAAGTGGTGGGATTACAGGCATGAGCCACCGTGCCCGGCCAGACAATTGCTTTTGATAAAATTTACGGGGAACAGGGGTGGAGGAAGGGACCAAATCCATATTTGTGTGGCTTCCAGAAAGCAGGTTTATCTTCACCAAGAGAGGGATCTGCTTCTTGGGGCTATGACATGTGCGTCTCTAAATATCTTGGTAGTTGAATCCAGCCTGAAAGCAAACATTTCAAAGCCTTTGGCAGAAGCCGTTTAGAGAGAGGCTTTCAAGCCATCAGGCCTGCAGATGATGTTTACTTCTTGTGACAAAATAGTCAAGTCCAAATTGTATTTCGTAGCAGTTACTTTTATGTCCTGAGACTAGAAAAATCCCTTTCAATGACCAAAACACCCCTGCACAGCCTCAAACCCCATTAAATAAGCCTGTGGCTTTGCCTCTTTATGGAAAATAGTGTTTCAACTTTTCAGTCAAGACAAGTCCTTAACCTCCACAGATACTTCTTGCACTAGCAGAAGGTGAGGGTGAGAGAGAGAGAGAGAGAGAGTGTGTGTGTGTGTGTGTGTGTGTGTGTGTGTGTAGTTCTTTAAACATACCGATTATGACCAGGTTCAAAGGTATACCACACCATGTTCAAAAGGGCAATTTATGCTGGGTGCGGTGGCTCACGCCTGTAATCCCAGCACTTTGGGAGGCCGGGGCTGTCAGACCATGAGGTCAGGAGTTCGAGACCAGCCTGGCCAACATGGTGAAACCCCATCTCCACTAAAAAATACAAAAATTAGCCAGGCATAGTGGTGCATGCCTATAATCCCAGCTACTCAGGAGGCTGAGGCAGGAGAACTGATTGAACCCCGGAGGCGGAGGCTGCAATGAGCTGAGATTGCACCACTGCACTTCAGCCTGGGTGACAGAGTGAGACTCCATCTCAAAAAGAGAAAAAGAAAGAAAGGCGATTTGGAGGGCACAATGTCCTGCTGCAAAATGGTTGGCTGGTGACAGAGACTGGAAGAAACAGTAAGCAACATGCACCTTGCACAAAGGGCTTTGCAGTTCCTGACGTTGCTTTGCACTCATGATTTCACTGGTCCCTTTTTCACATGTTGATGAGGGAGATGAGGAAACTCTGGGCAGGCAGAGTTTCTGCTTAGCACAAGCGTGAAAGGATAAGATCTGGAATCAGTGGGCTTGCACTTAAAGTATTGCTCTGCTTTTCTAGCTATATGGCCCCCGGCAAGTTACCAAACTTCTCTGAGCTTGTTATGTCTTATTTGTAAAATGTGGCTAATAGAGACTCAAAAGGTTATACTTTGTATGATTTCATTCATATGACATTTTGGAAGAAGAAAATCTCTATCAGTGGTTTCTGAGGGTCAGGGCTGGGCTGAGGGAGGGTCTGCCTACAAGTACTGAGCACAAAGGAAAGTTCTAGAGTGACAACTGTTCTGCATCTTCTTTGTGGTAGTTATGAAAACCCAGAAGTAACGGTACAGCAAAATTAAAAAGTGAATTTTACTAAATGTAAATTCAGGAATATTTATATGATAAAAAAAAAATTACCAGACTGAAAAAAAGCCTCTCTGGAAAGTTGCTGCGGCATTTGAGTTTATACCGTAAACAGCAGAGAAACAACTGAAACCTACGTCTGGATATTCCTACCCTGGTATTTCCAGGTCTGCCGCTGCTGAATAGAAGCACAGGAAATGGAATCAACCAAATTTAATTTCAACTCTCAGGAAGTGGTGAAAAGAAAAGAGGCTCACGATCCAGGGCTGGAAATGGAATGCTGATGTGGTGACGGCTGAGAACAGGTGGGAGATGGGAACTGGCGAACTAATCTGTTCGTGCCACTCTCTGTATGGTGAATTTACCAATAAGAGAGTTCGCAAACCTTCTTCCCATCCTCTCTGCTTGTCCATGGCATCTTTCACTGTACCCTGGATCCAGCCCTTCCTTGCCCCACTGACTCTAAACTTTCTCACCAAGTTTCACACAGATCTGGTTGTGTCTTGGTTATTTGTTTCAGGCACGCTGCTGGCTGGCATGTTCTGTCTACTGCTACAGAAAACAAATCTTTCCTCCATTCCTCATGTGTTACCAGCCTAACAAATACACTACTGTCTACGTTTTACACTGATTCATGCAAACGACCTGGCTCTTTTGACGCAGAGTGCTTTCTGCAGGCTGGGATTTTAAGAAGATGAAGTGTGGTCCTCTGCATGGGCAGAGTATTTTTAGCTGCTAGGTTTTCGTTAATTACACTGGCTGCTGCTCCACATGGCTCTTGGTTTCTTCTGTCTTGCTGAGGGGAGCTGGGTCAGCTTCTGAATCTAAAGCATGTGGCTTTGAAACATAATTAAATCTTTCTACAGGGTCCCAGCTCTAGTTGTCAGGGATTTCCTCAATGCACTTGCATTTTTAGGATGCTCGGAGTGTTTTTGATGCTTTTGTGGTGGGACTTGAGGACGGAAGTGCTTTCCTCCCCACACCTTGAGTTCTTTTCTGTCCTTGCTGGGGAAATTGGCTCTTACTTGCTTTGTAGCCTTTCCTCTCCTTCCTTTGAAGAAAGTGATTATCTATGCACAAAACAGAAGTTTTCAGGCTCAAGCATGCTTGTGAAAGGGAGCTGGAGATTTGGAATTGTTTTAGTGACTTCTGGGAACAAAACTAGGAAATTCAAGGGTGCTGGTTTGTGGAGGCTTCTAATTAGAAGTGCCCTCAAATGCCTTCATATGTAGTGATGTTCCTATCAACAGAGGCATTCAAAAGGAGGCTGGTGAGCCACTTGCTGAAGACACTTGAGAGAAATTTTATGCATCCCAGAGGGGCTGGCGCTTTTAGAGTTCTCCTAAGCTCAAGCCTCTGTGATTCTACATGACTCCTTATCTCGGATGGTAACACAGACACAGAAAGGCTATACAATCAGCCTTTTCTGGAAATTAGTTAAAACAGTATGGGCCAGGCCCAGTAACTCATGCCTGTAATCCCAGCACTTTGGGAGGCTGAGGTAGGAGGACTGCTTGAGTCCAGGAGTTCCAGACCAGCCTGGGCAACAGAGTAAGATCCTGTCTAAACACACAACACACACCACACACACACACACACACACACACACACGCCTGGGTAACATGGCAGAACCCTGTCTCTACAAAAAGACAAAAATTGGCTGAGCATCATGGCGCATGTCCATAGTCCCGGCTACTCAGGAGGCTGAGCTGGGAGCATCAGTTGAGCCTGGGAGGCGGAGGGTGCAGCGAGCCAAGAGTGCACCACTGCACTCGAGCCTGACACAGTGATATCCTGTCTCGAAAACAAACAAAAAACAAACAACAGCAACAAAAAACAAAACCTGAAACAAACAAAAAATAGTGCTGGGCTGGATATCTTCTGTCTGTCCTTTCTTGCTCTACTTTGTATCCTTCTAGATTTTTCTGTGTCCTGAGAGGCTGGCATATAAGGGTCACCTCAACAGGCTCCTGTGCCCTCTGGCTTCCAGGGGATTTCAGCCACCAGGGAACCCAGGAAGGTAATCGGAGGGCGGGAGGAGAGTGAGGTCAGAGGATTCATTTCCAGCTCTCTCTATGGATTTGGGACATGGTGGGTAAAATAGCTCTCTCTCTTTCTCCCTGTTTCTATCTCCGCCCCATCTCAGTTGTACTTCCTTCTCATATCTTTGCAGGCCTAGGGATAGTAAAAATCTCCTCATGTTACTCAGTTTGAGTAGGCATCTCTTTCTTGATAAGACCCTGCCTGACACAAATATTCAGTACCCACTCTGTGCAATGGAAAATACGGCATGGTTCTTTCCCTCATGTGCTTTCTAGGATGGTTATGGAGATAAGATGAAGATCTTGGGAGAGGAAAGGGACACATTTTTGTCGTGGTGGCTTTGACTCCATGAGCTCTGTAACCCTAGGAGATGAGAACTGGGTCTAGATACAAGAACTAACCAGACGAAATTCTGCTAAAAATCAAACAGACCAACGCTTACATGAATTCAATCAAACAAAGGTCTTATTTCTCGGCTTTCTGACAAAGAATTGACTGAATATTCCTTCAGGACGAGCTGTTTCAGCGTGGTCTTCAGACATGGCATCTGACAGCATTTGTGGAGTGACAAGGTTAACTTTGGGGGAAAGACACACAACGGGGACCAGTGGTTTCTGGCAGCTCCAGGGTGACCCGGGAGGGTCAGGATCAGAGGATGCATGTTGCAGCTGAACCCCAGGATGATTAGGTTATCACACTGTGGGACCCACACAGCTGCCTGGTCACAAAGCAGAAGGAGGCTGAATTTCTCCAAGAAGAGGGGAGCACCTGCAGAATCATTAGCAGGAACAGAAAGCCAATGCCCCTTCTGGGAGGAGTGAACAGGGAAGAACAATGTCCTCATGTATTCATGAAAAGACAAAGATACACACAAGCCTTCACCCCTATCCCCCACTTTATGGAATTGGGCAAAGTGCTTTGTACACAGGACACAAAAAATTGTGCATGGATAGCTTTAATTTTCTGTCACACACTCTCAGTTTTCCTTTAGACTAAAATCTCTGTCAAGTCAGGGGCTATGCTGCATTTATGCACTTTATCTCCAGGTCTTAACACACTATATGACCCACAGAAACTGTTTAGTAAATCACTGCGGAATGATGGTAGAATTGCTACGTCTTCCTTCATCTAAAGCAACATTTCTCTTATCATATTGTACAGTTTGAACTCCCCATCTCTCATCGTTTCTCTTCCTATTTCTAAGAAGTTCTACCTCCTGTGGAAAGTCTTGAGAATCCCAGGGGTGTTCACTGGTGTAAGTGATTATTGTCCTCTACAGAGAAGATCTTGGAAAATACCGTTGGTCTATGTGTGAAGCACATGTTGTGCTATTGCTATTGTTGCCAAATAGTATGGCTCTTGAAAGCAAAGGTCCAGAAATGTGGGGTAGCCTTGGATCACTGAGAAAAATTTTCCAGTTATCCAAGCACATCCATTGCTTGGGTTTAGAAATGGGAAAATAAACCCTTACTCTCCCTTGTTTAAATTAATCAAACCCTGTTCTACACAAACTAGAAGAGCACTAGACCCTTCTTCCCTAGTCACACTGTAGCTCCTAACCCCATTTCCTTCATGGTACTTATGAGTAATTGAAACCATATTTATTTATTATTTATCCTGTCTCTCCTTCTCTAGAAGCGAAGCCCTGTGGGAGTAGGGACAACAGTATCCCCAGCAACTAGAATGTTCTGGGCACATGGTAGGTATTCAGTAAGCTTTGTTGAAGGATTGAATGAAGGATGGGTCACTTCATATTGGGGTATAGGTTCCCAATAATATATATAATTCTTTAATATACACAGCTCTTTTAATATGTGGGCACTCACTGATTTTTACTCCAAGACAATGTTTGGATCAGGAGGGGTTGCTAACTTGTAGCCACATATCATGTTCAGGACTAACCTTCCTCTCCATGGAAAACATAATCCTGGCTTTGAGGTGAATCAACAAGCAAGTTATGGTGAAATTTCCCCTGTGCTCCCTGGCCTCATCTGATTGACCCTAGTCTATCAGAAATACTGTATAAAGCAGAACCTCAGAAGATAAGGGGTATAACTACTTTTTTCCCAAGATTCCCATTGATCCTTAAGTCAGAGATGATTACTTGTCTACCAAAACCATTTCGCTAACTTTCTGTCCATAGTGAAAGCTCTTTTCTCTGAGTCTGCTAGAGGATCTGGCAACAGTCACAGGGCATGGCGGATCCAAGGTACAAAGAGCCTGGATCTCTGATGCTGTCCCGCTGAACATTAATCTTTATGTGAGTGAGAAGTAGAACAAGTGACTTGAGCCACTGAGATGTTCAGATTCATCTGCCATGGCCAGTAGGTAGTTGCTCTAATACAGTTCCTACAGAAATTTATTTCCCACCCCATAAATATTCTAGGAGCTTTGCAGAACAGGAGGCATGGGGGAGTGTTAGTCTTTCTCAAGCCATGACAAAGAGGCTTTACTTGCCTTACAGCTGCTAACTGCAGAGGACCACTCAGATTCTCCCCAAGAAAAGGTAACTGGATGTTTCTAGCCTGTGAACAGAAGCTTCTGGAAGCGTCTACATGAAAAAACAAAGTTTCATCTCATTGGCACCGCACTGCTAATAAACAAAAGTACACACATTTTAGTGATGGAAATACCTGCTGTGGGATAAAACTTTATGGTGTAGCAGAAAGCATGTTTGGACCAAGAGAGTTAAAACCTATTTCTAATCCTTATAGTTCTGTCCTATCAAGCTTGGACCCCTCTCTTTACCTCTCCAGGCTTCATGTGGTATTAAATATGATCAATCAAGGTAAAACACATTAAAATGGTTCAGGTTTTATATTCTGTAAATGGATGGGTAATTCAGTTTAACAAACCTTGATTAGGATGTGTTGGAGATGGTTGAACTAAATGAGATAAGATGGCTGGGAATGGTGGCTTATGCCTGTAATCCAAGCACTTTGGGGTGCAGAAGTGGGTAGATCACCTGAGGCCAGGATTAACCGGGCATGGTGACACATGCCTGTAATCCCAGCTACTCAAGAGGCTGAGGCAGGAAAATGGCTTGAACCTGGGAGGCGGAGGTTGCAGTGAGCCAAGATTGTGCCATTGTACTCAAGCCTGGGCAACAGAGTGGGACTCCATCTCAAAATAAAAAAATAAAATATAAAATAAAATAAAATAAAATCAGACATAGTCTGACCCCTAAGATCTTCCAGTCTACTGGAAGAAAGAGTTGACTGAGAAACTCTAATCCCCAATAGGCTGAAATAACAGCATACTATCAGCAATGTGATCTGGGTGTGTAAAAGCAGTGATTATTTTTGGCCTTGAGAATGAAAAAGGCTTTAACAATATTCCTAACATTCTTAAGAAAATGGGTAAATTTTCTTAACATGACTTACAAGGACATGTACGATTTGCCCCCACCACCGCATTCCTCCCATGGGCTTCCTTGGTCTTATCTCTTTCTGGTACATAAGCAATATTCTGTGCTCCCGCGAGAGTCACCTATTTTGAATTCTTAAATTTGCCACATTCTCTCCTCCAAGTCTTTGCACCCTCCTTTATCACTTCTGCTTCTATTGCATAATGCGTACTATTTTTTATGCTTTAGTTCATGAGTCACCTCCTCCAGGAAGCCTTCTTTGACTCAGTTCAGGTTTGTATCAGTTAGCATTCTATTAGTTGTAAGTAACAGATACGGAATAAAATGGTATTTAAACATAACAAGAAATATGGAGAGACACAGAGCTAGGATTAGTTCTGTGATATAACAATATCGAGACTTGGATTCAACTTTTCTGCAGTTCTCTTGGCTTTTGACTCATGGTCACAAAATAGCTGCTGTAGCTCCAAATCATGCCCTCTCACAAAACCACCAAGATTAGGAAAAAAGTAAAATAACTCTGTGTTGATATTACTCATCAAGAAAAACCTTTCCCAAAAGTCTTTCTAATATTTTTTCATACATTTCTCTGGCCAGAAGGGGCTTATATGTTCATGCTCTAGCTGCAATGGAGGCCAGAAAGTGAGAGTCTGGCGTTTCCAAAGGAGGTGTTGCAAGTTTGAAGAAATGGGATAGGTGTGACTATCCTGTAGGTCAAAAACAGGGCCTCCCTCTGAGCTACCACAGCCCCAGTTCCCACTGTGGATCATCATTACATTGTATTTAGTAGTTTACCTGACTGTATCCACTAGCCTACAAGCTTTGTTAGAGAAGGACAATTGCACTGGATGAATGAAAAAGAAACAGTATCATTATCACCTATCCTTCTAATAACAACAGTAACAAACTGAAATCACTTCAGTCTGGGAGTAGCAAGTCTTCACTATGCAGGGACTCCCTGGTGAGATCCTATCAGGTGAGACCTCAACCTCAGGAGCTACTACTGATGGATGAAACATAACAAACAAAGCACAGTTCCTGAGCCTCTGCCAGGTGTTTGAACCAGGTGGGAATAGTGAAAGCACAACACTTGAGAACTGGTAGAAGCAGAACTTCATAGCTGAACTGGCCTGGTAGAGACAAAACAGGAATGTGTAAGATTTGGGATTCATTTGCCTACAAGAAACAGAAACTAACAAACCCGCTAGTTGACACAATAAGGGACATTTTTACTCTCTCAATAACAAGAAGTCTCAAGGTAAGGCAGCTCTGGGTTAATTCTGCCTCGTCATCTATAGCTGGGCCTTCCCAGGGTTGCAAGGTGGTAACCACAGCTGCACCTCTACATCAACAATGACCACAGGATGACACATTTCCCCCTATGCCTCTTTTGAAGGGAAAGTTTACCTTTTCCCGAAATCTCCAGAAGACTTTATTTTCCTTTGGGAAGCTCTGTGTTACGTATTTATCTATAAACCAATCACTGGTATGCATAATGAGATAATCGTAATTGAATTAAATCAAGCAATGTTTTCTTCATTACACACAGACACCCCAATTTTGTTACTATCTTTTATGTGTAGGACTTACAATTTTGTTGGGGTATCTGTGCGTAATGAAGAAAATCTTGAAGGAGGGGTTATCCTCCAAGGAAAAACAAAGGGAATTGGAATGGTTATTAGATGGGTAACCAATGACATCTGTTACAAATGGCTCTCTTGGAACCAAGCAAATTCCAGTTTTGAATGAGTAAGTCTTACAAGGCTGAATCTCAATTTATACCTGGCCCTGCAAAAAACCCTGCAAATGAAAGAACAGCCCAGATTAAAATGTTTGTCAACTGGTTTCTTCTGCTTCTGTCTTACACAGAGATGCTTATTCCTCAGAATTCCTAGGACATGTATAGAGAATAATCTATGACATTTACCACCTCTGGGTTAGTTCTTTGCAGAGGGGCCGGTTTTGTCATTTCCAAGCACCAGGATTCATGTATCCTGAGCTGTTTCAGGAAAGGAAGACACTGGCCTCTCTCTGCTCCTGTGCTTTAGGTCTGCGCCTGCGTCACATTCATTGATATCCGAGCAGCATCTCCCTCTCTGCTCTATCATTTAGAGGAAGACTTCATTACTCCAGATTTGGAACTCACTTTGGTTGTTTCCAAACTGTGAGGCAACAGCTTCATTAAAAGTTTGTAAGCCAAGAGAAGATGTTTTCTTACCAGGTGGAAGCAAAAGAGCTTCAGAATAGATCTTGCTCCAGCTGGTCTTAAGGAACAATTCGCATTGTTTATTTTCTGTGACTCAAGGCATGTCTAAGTTCAGGCCAGCAACTGCTTCTAAGCTGGAACTTTCCCCATGGACACCAAATTATTCTACTGCGTACTCATCTGGGTCCCTCTTATTAGATGTTTTAAGATTCTAAGTCAGGGCTCAGTGGGCCAAATCTGACCTGCCACCTGTGTTTTGTAAACAAAGTTCTATTGGGACACACACTATGCCCATTCATTTACATATTGTCTATGGCTGCTTTTGATCTACAACTGCAGAGTTGAATAGTTTTGACAGATCCTATGGCCTCCAAAGCATAAAAATTTACTGTCTGGATCTTTACAGAAAAGTTTGCTGACTTCTGTCCAACGGGGAAAGAGCAAGTGAAAAGCATGGAGGTTCTAAACGGGATAGATGTTCAAACTCTTACACGTAAACGCTACACAAAAGCTACAGAGATGCTAGAATGGGTTCAGATGGTTTGAAATTGAGCACAGTGCGTCAAGCTGGGCCTTACAAGGACTCCGCTCAGCCCCTGATACATAATGGGCACCTCACAGGGAGCTGACCCAGTGCCATGTTTCCCTGGAAGAAGCACTACACTTAGCAAGTGTTTATGTTCTCAAATGTGAAACCTGGAGACGGTTTTCTAAATAGGACTTTAAATGCCCCAGTCAGGGTGTTTTTGCAATCTGACACACACATCCATTAGAGCTGCTCCATGGAGTCTCTGGACTGACCATAAAAATTCAGCCACAGACCTCCTTGGTTTTCAAACAGGAGCCCAAGAAAGACCACAACAGAAACTTGTTTATACAATTCAGGTTTTCTTAGTAACACAAGGCAGACATCAGGCGAGTCTTAATCACTTGCTGTAAGAATTGATTTCTGCTGGAACCTAAGGCAGACAGAATTAGCTGCTTAGGTTTGTGGTTTCTTATCCCTTTTTAACCAAAAATAAAAAAATAAGATAAAGCCATGGAAGGTGCCTGGACATGGCGGCTCATGCATGTAATCCCGGCGCTTTGGGAGGCCGAGGCAGGTGGATCGTTTGAGCCCAGGAGTTTGAGACCAGCCTGGGCAACATAATGAGATCCCCATCTCTACAAAAAATAAACATAAATGAGCCAGGCATCATGGTGTACCTCTGTAGTCCCAGCTAACGGGGAGGCCAAGATGGGAGGATCACTTGAGCCCAGGAGGTGGAGGCTGCAGTGAGCTGAGATTGTACCACCTGTACTCCAGCCTGGGTAACAAAGAGAGAGCTTGTCTCAAAAGAAAAGAAAAGAAAAGAAGCCATGGAAGATAATATTTATTAATCACTCCTGTTTTAGACACTGCACTAAGCATTTTATGTGCATTATCTCACTGAATTTTTACAATGCGCCTATGAAGAAGGTACTAGACTATATGATCTCCTTTTTGGAGATGAGGAAGGTGAGGCCTAGCACAGAGTTCTGTGAGTCTGGGGAGCTTGTGAAAGTACAGATCACTGGCCCCTTCCCCAGGGATTCAGATTCAGCCTCTCTGGGGTAGGACCTGAGATTCTGCATGTTTGACAGGTTCCGAGGCAACGCCCATGCTGCTGCCAGGGCTGCACTGAGTGCACTGCCCTAGAAATTAAGGGAACAGCTAAGTCTCATGACCATTTGTGGCAGGACCAGCTCTCAAACCCAGGTTTGAGCATACGGCTCTTCATTCTTTTAATCATTTTTCATAAACTGCCTCCCATGAGCTCCAAAAATAAGTGAGTGAAAGATATTTAAACACACACCCAGGAAATCAAAAACTCAGTGGTTGCTGTTTCTAAAATGATCCAGATCTTTCTCAACTGGTGTCTTGCAATTTTGGCCATGTTGGGAAGTCATGTTTGAACAATATACAACCACACCAGCATGTAAGTAATTAAATGGAACTTTGGCCTAGAATCATAGATCTGCGAATCTTCTCCAAATTATTAATTCTAAGAAGTCTTATTCAAACTAACCTTGCCTCCAAGCTTTCTTAATGTACTCTCAGGACTTGAGAAAGAGGATGTTACCACACAATGTTGCTCAACAGTTTCAGCTCTGTACATCAGCCACCCTCTTCTCATCAAGATCAGAAATTGCTTGAAGGGAATATTTTCCCAGTCTTAACATCCTAGTACTGTATTGTGTCTGAGTAGACAATATTCAAAATGCTATATAGTATGTAGAATATCTGGCAGTATGGTGTAATAGTAAGAATATGGGTTTTGCATTCAATTTTGAATTCACATCCAGGCAATGCCACTTAATGTGTGACTTTGCTTAAGTTCCTAAACTAAGTCTGTTTTCTTATTAATGAAATGGAGACTGGCTGGGCACGGTGGCTCACGCCCTGTAATCCCAGCACTTTGGGAAGCAAAGCGAGCGGATCACAAGGTCAGGTGTTTGAGACCAGCCTGGCCAACATGGTGAAACCCTGTCTCTACTAAAAATACAAAAATTAGCTGGGCGTGGTGGTGGGTGCCTGGTAGTAATCCCAGCTACTTAGGAGGTCAAGGCAGAGAATCTTTTGAACCCAGGAGGCGGGGTTGCAGTGAGCCAAGATTACACCATTGTACTCCAGCATGGGAGACAGGGCAAGACTGTCTCAGAAAAAAGAAAAAAAACGGAGACCAAAATACCCCCATAAAGTTGTTATATCACATGCAAAACACTCAGCCATGACGTATGGAGAGGTCTAAAAATGTGAATTACAAATTATTGTGTAATTTATTATATATACAATTAGATCATATAAGTATATATTTATATCCTATATATTCTTTTTTTTTTTTTTTTTTTTTGGGACGGAGTTTCGCCCTTTTTACCCAGGCTGGAGTGCAATGGCGCGATCTCGGCTCGCCGCAACCTCCGCCTCCTGGGTTCAGGCAATTCTCCTGCCTCAGCCTCCTGAGTAGCTGGGATTACAGGCACTCACCACCATGCCCAGCTAATTTTTTGTATTTTTAGTAGAGACGGGGTTTCACCATGTTGACCAGGATGATCTCGATCTCTTGACCTCGTGATCCACCCGCCTCGGCCTCCCAAAGTGCTGGGATTACAGTATATCCTATATATTCTTAATCAATATATTAATAACACAATACCTTACTACTATATTAATGTAAATTAATTATATAGAATATGTTAATATTAATCTATTATTAACATAGATATTGATGTATAATATATATAATAATTATAAATATTATTTAAGCTCTAGAAAAATATGTTGAATAAATGCATCTTTCTTTTTTTTTTTTTTTTAAGACAGAGTCTAACTCTGCTGCCCAGGCTGGAGTGCAGCATCACCATCTCAGCTCACTACAATCTCCACCGCCTGGGTTTAAGCAATTACCCTGCCTCAGCCACCCAAGTAGCTAGCATTACAGGCATGCACCACCATGCCCAGCTAAGTTTTGTATTTTTAGTAGAGATGAGGTTTTGCCATATTGGCCATGCGGGTCTCAAACAGCTGGCCTCAAGTGATCCTCCCACCTCAGCCTTCCAAAGTGCTGGGATTACAGCTGTGAGCCACCACACTGGCTTAAATGTATCTTTGAATCTAGTTAGTTTGAGCTGAGGAAACACACAGCAGTGGATGCACAATCTTGCTCTCCCAGCCAGGATATATTCTCCTTAAGAGGAATTTTTCATGTCTGACTTTTTTTGTGCCTGCCACACTACTTGGTAAGTACTTCAATACAAGCATGGGAAATACAATAAATTTAAATGTATTTACTGAAAAGAAGCAGGGCCTAAATTGTGATGCAAACATGTTCAGCCTTTGCAGAATAATCATTAGTTCTATTTTGCAAAATAACATTGCATTCAGACCACTATAAGTACAAAGCACGGTTGGGCTTTATGGCTCTAAAGAGGCTAGATAGAAATAATAAGGCCATTCTACCGCACTGTCCACAGAAACAACATGATTTGGCACACACTGGCGACTGGTGGTATAAACATTTCTTAGTACAGATCTTAAAAGGGGCTGTAATCCTAAACTCACCTCTCCTTTAACAAAGTTATTATGTTTTGGCATTAGACTAGATTAAAATGTCATATGAATTGAGCAGCTGAACCTTGGATATTTTAAAGATGGACATTAGGGAGATGCTCTCAGAAGCACAATGAACTGAAAAACTATTCATAGACAAGGTTTTATATTTTAACTCAAACACATGGCTCCATATGTGGAGAATTTTCAACTAACTTGAAAAATTGCTGTTGAGACAGAAGACTGGCATATCTGGTGGCAGTGGTTATGTGTTCATGAGAGAAAATCAATGCTACCCCCTGGATTGATGTAATCATGTTGCTTAGAGTCCCTTGAATCAGGATTCACTGACCCTTCTTAAGTCTTTGCCAGTAGTGGTGGAAGAGAGAAGTTTCACTTTATGTGACAACTGACAAGTAGGGACTGCTTCTCAAACTTTAACATGCACACAAAACTAAGGATATTGTTAAAAATGTAGATTTGGATTCGATAAGTCTGAGGGAGGACCTGGGAGTCTACATTTCTAAAATCTCAGGTGATGTTAACATTCCTAGTCCAAGGACTGCACTTTGAGCAGCAAGTAGGTAGAGGATGCTGCAACAGTTAATGCATTTCTGCATACAGCAGCCAGCCTAGATGCAATGAGGAGGCATCTGTGCTGTTTTAAGGGGGATGTATATTAGTTCATTTTCATATTGCTGTGAAGAAATACCAGAGACTGGGTAATTTATTAAAAACAAAGAAACAAAAAAGAGGTTTAATGGACTCGCAGTTCCACATGGCTGGGGAGGCCATACAATCATGGCAGAGGGCGAAGGAGGAGCAAAGGCATGTCTTACATGGCAGCAGGCAAGAGAATTGCCCAGCCAAAGTGGTAAAAGCCCCTTATAAAACCATCAGTCTCATGACAACTTACTCACTATTGCGAGAACAGCAGCATGGGTGTAACTGCTCCCATGATTCAATTACCTCCCACTGGGTCCCTCCCATAACATGAGAGATCATGGGAAATACAAGGTGAGAATCGGGTAGAGACACAATCAAAGCATATCAGGACGGAAACATGAACCTTTTAGAAATGGAGATCAGGGAGGAATTCAGTAGACTTTACAATGAGCATCACATCTAGCGTCCTTTGTCAGAGATGTCAGGTTCACTAATCAAAAGGACACACTTTCCTTTCTCAATCTGCAAAGTGGTGACTCCAGAGAAGCCGTGAGTTGAAAGGAGTGCTACTACAGGCAGTGTACATGAGCCTAGTGTCAGACAGCCCAGCTTGGACTCCCAGCTCTGTCACACACTCATCAGCTGTGACCTTGGGAAAGGCGACTTTTCTCCCTAAGCCTCAGTTTCCATGACTGGAAAGCAGAGATAATACTCATAGGGCTGTTGTGAAGACTCCAGAAGGAACACATGTAAAGCACTTCATTCTATGCATGGTGCATATTAGTCAATACTTCCCGGTAATTTTTTTAAAAAATTAGAAAACCAATCAATCAGTCAAGAGTGATTGAGTACTTGTTCGTTGAACACTGTCTTAAGGCAGTCCTAGGGAAGACAGAGTGAGTGAGAGAGAATGAAGACTAGACAAAGGAGACGCAATCACAGGTCTCAAGTAAATTCCAGAATATACGTGGAGAGGCAAATGCATACGCATGTGGAATGATTTAGTATTTCCACAGCAACAGGCTGAGAGGCATCACAAATAGAGTTATAGAGCACACGTAAGCCGTTGGAAGAAAGCAAATGTTTAAAATGCTATCACTGGAGACAGGAAACTGAAGGAGTCCCTAGACAAAGTCAGAGCTGTATTAAGTTGCATTTTTTAATGTTTCATTTTAATGTTTCATTTTTAATGTTTCATTTTTCATTTAATGCTTCATTTTTTCATAAGGATATTGACAAGAGCTGTTGTCATATGGAAACTATTTTTTAGAAACACCTGGAAGAACTAATTTGAGGGATTGAATTTTTTTTTTTTTTTACACAGGTGTAACATATAACAAAATACAAGGTGTGTCTGAGATGCAAGCCTGGTAAGAGATTAGATCACTAAAGCTAAATTACCCTAATTTCCATATTATTTCTGAGAATGGCTTGAATAAACCTTTTAGGTCACAAGCCGCAATTTGTGAAGAACTCATAGACATCTTTGTCAGCCTCACAATATTTGAAAACCTCTCTATTTTGATATTTTTCCTCATAAAGACAACTCTGCAAAAAACAAAACAAACAAACACAAAAGAAAATCTTATTACTTTCATAGAATTTCTCCATGAGTTAGTTTTGTGTTTAAATGTGACCATTTTCCTGGTCCCACAGATCAGCCTGTCTGCCTGCAGCAATAAGACACTCATGGCTCCCAAAGAGGAACGGAAATAAGACTCTCTGGGGAATGAGCCTGTAGATGTGATCGTTCTGGTCACTGTGCCTGAGCCCATAGATCTCTTTGACTATGCTTGCCTGGAGAAAACAGCAGGGAAGGAATCACACTTAGAGTGAATGTCAATTCAATTCCATCTCCTAGGTGGGACTCCTCCTAGCTATTTCAGGTAAGTTTGTCAGATGAGTTGTTTTAGTCTTACTGTTTTAGAGTCACTGTTTTAATCTCATTAAGGAAAAAGTTAAATTTCATCTTAATATATAGCAGTCATTTCCAATACCTCCTTTCTTTTGCTGTGTTCAGCTGCTCTCCTTTCTTTTCTTTCTTTATTTGGCAATTGCCTATAGCTTCACCTGGATCTTCAGCAGGCCCTTCACAATTTCAGTGAAGCTCAGCCAGCATGCACTGACTGAGGCTCTACTGGGTACTGAAGTGACACAGGTGCTGAGATATGGGCCCTGACCTCAAAGAGCCTATTGTTTAAAAGGCAGACACGAACGCAGATCACTGCAAAACAGTATGGTAATGCCAAACTACAGTTACACAGGGGGGCATCTTGTCTTGGAAGTTTAGAGGGATGAGGTTTAGTATCTGAACTTAGCCCTGAACAAGGAATAATTAAAATTACAAATACCTTTAACGTTCTTAACTCTATGTGTCTTAGTTTTCTCATCTGCACCATGATGATAATGATCATCAACTACCTTTAGGTTGTGGGAGGAATATATATATGTGTCAATAAATGCATGTAAATCATTGGACTAATGCCTGGCATATAGTTTAAATAATTTGGTCAAGTCCTGCAGTGAGCGAGGGGTGGAATCCCAAGCCCGTGCTCTGGATCACAGTGCTATCTTGCCAGGGGAATGTGGAGAGAGACGAGGATGGGTATGGCAGGCAGACAGAAGACTGTAGTAAAGCCACAGTCAGGTGAAATAGCACAGTCGTGTAAAGCCAAGAGACCAGGCTGGAGCATAAAGAGGGACTGGGACACAGAGGGAGCCATAGCCATGTTAAGGAGCTTGACTTATCTTCTGGTCTGTCATTAATTATCTTCTTTAATTATCAACTGGGCGATGGACTTCAAGCTGGGCCACAGGAGGTGTGTTTGGGGATAGCCAGATCTCCAGTTTTGAGAGCTCACTCTTGCAGTGATAAGAAGGATGAGCTTGTCGGCAGAGAAGCTAAAATGGCATGATCGGTTAGACTGAAATTGCAACAGACTGAGTGGGAGCTAAGTACACTGTACTAGAGGAGTGGAGGGGAGACGGGGAACAGAACAAGATTTGAGAAATATGAAGGCTGATTGGCAGGACTTAGTAGCTGTGATAGCAGCTTTCCAGGTGGCCCCCAATGAGGCCTGCCTCCCTACATTCATTCTGTGATGGTTAATACTGTGTGTCAACTTGATTAGATCGAAGGACGAAAAGTACTTTTCCTGGGTGTGTCTGTGAAGGTGTTGCCAAAGGAGATTAACATTTGAGTCGGTGGACTAGGAAAGGCAGACTCACCCTCAATCTGGGTGGGAGGGGTACCAACTAATCAGCTGCCAGCATGGCTAGAAGTAAGCAGGCAGAAGAAGCTGGAAGGACCAGACTTGCTGATTCTTCCAGCCTTCATCTTTCTCCCGTGCTGGATGCCTACCGCCCTCAAACGTCGCACTGAAGGTTCTCCAGTTTTTGGACCCTTGGACTTACAGCAGTGGTTTGCCAGGGGCTCTTGGGCCTTCAGCCACACCCTGAAGGCTGCACTGTTGGCTTCTCTACTTTTAAGGTTTCAGAATTCTGACTGGCTTCCTTGCTCCTCAGCTTGCAGATGGCCTATTATGGGACTTCACCTTGTGATTGTGTCAATCAATTCTCCTAATAAACTCCCCTTCATATATACATCTATCCTATTAGTTTTGTCCCACCAGAGAACCCTGAGTAATACACGTGTTCTTGTGTCATTTTCTCTCGTATGGTACCAGGGCTTGTCAGCGTGACCAATAGCATATGGAAGAAATGGTGACAGGTCCCTTCCAAGATTAGGTTACAAAATACTATGCCTTCCATCTTGAGCTCTTTTTTAGAATCACTTGCTCTGGGTGAGACCAGGTGCCACATTGTGAGCTGCCTTAGGGAGAGGCCCACATAGCAGCCTCCAGCTAACAGCCAGCTAGGAACTGAGGCCTGCCAACAATATGAGTGGGCTGGGAGCTGGATGCTCCAGTTCTAGTTGAGCCTTGAGATGACTGTACCCCCAGCTGACAGTCTGACTGTAACCTCACGGAAGGCTCTCAGCCAGAACCACTCTGCTGAATCATGATGGATTCCTGATCCTCAGAACATTTGTGAGACTATAAGCGGCCACTGGTTTATGCTGGGGCAATTTGTTATGCAGCAATAGAGAATAATATGGTAACTCAAGGAATAGCAGAGAGTGGGATACGTGTGAGGACATCAGGCATGGTGGCTACATGGAGAGTTATATCAGCAACTGAACCAGGCCCGTGCCTGAATCTGAACTCAGGTCTCCCCTCAGCTGGACTCTTCTTCCTGACTTTCCCTTCCTGTTAATGGCACCACGGTTTTCCCACCGACCCAGACTCAAAACTGCAGGGCCACCAGTGCCTATTACAGAACTGATGTCAAGATGTGTCGATATTTTCTGATGTTTTCCACTTCTGTCTCTCTCCTTTTCCACCACGCCAACTATATTCATCATTATATCTCACTGCATCTTAGCTATAACACTGCAAACGCTTCTTTGATGAATCTTTTTGCTCTTAGTTTCTCCTTGCTTCGCACTGAGAAAACGTAATCTTCCTAAAGTACCATCTACTGCTGCCTTATAGAATCAAGTTCAATCCCTTCAAGCTTGTGTTCAAACCTCCCCATTCTTTTCCCAATCTCTCAGCTCGGCCTCATTCCCGCTTCTTCTCTGCACCTGCACCTTATGCAAACCGCAACAGTTGACCACACCTTTGCTTATATTCTGTCTCTTGCAATGCTCTCTTTCCGTTTGGCCAAACTTTTAGTTCTCAGTCACAGCCCAATTTGAAATTTACCTCTTTAATGCAAACTTTTTGTATCTCAGCAACTAAATGAGACTTAACTTTCCTTTGAGCTCTACAGGACTTTTATACTTCTCCTGTAGCAGGTGTATTGTCTCTGCGTGTCCTTGCCACTTCTCCCTTACTAGGTTTCAAACTCTTCTAGGTTGGGGCTACATCTTACTCATCTTTGCCTGACACGTAAAAGGGTGCTCAATTTGGGTACAGTGGTACTTGTCTGTAGTTCCAGCTACTCAGGAGGATGAGATGGGAGAATTGTTTGAGTCCAGCCTATGCAACGTAGCAAGACCTTGTCTCCAAAGAAGAAGAAGAAAAAAAAAACACAAAAGACCAAAACAAAATGAAAGAGTGCTTAATAGAGCTCCATATAACTTTGCTGAGTACATACATTTTCTTTTATGGCTGAGCCCATCTAAACTAAGTCAATTTACCATAGTTTGCTATGTTACTTCTCACCCTCTCTTTGTTTAAGATTTTATTATCCAACTACATAAACTATACGAATACGATCAAGTACATGCAATTCACTGTATTTGAATCAAACTTGGTGCCACAGTGATCTCTATCAGATAGAAACATAAAACCAATTTAACACTTACTGGTCTAGAAAAGCAGTATCTGTTCATATACATGGGTAAAATCATTTTTAGCTATCCAAAGCTACCATGTATATTCCTGGCATGTGTGGGTGCTGCACAATTCACATAAATCCCATATTTGATTCCCATAAGAAACAAAAAACACATGGACTGTCATCATTTCCACTTTATGGATGGTGACGTTGAAACATAGAGACATTTAGTAACTTGCCTAAAGTTGCACAGCTAGGAAAAGATGCAGCTGGAATTTGAAATAAGGATTTAGGCTGTTAAACCTACTGCTCTTACTGTAGAGCTGTACTTAGCTTCATAAGTGTTTGTTTGGGGGAAAGGTTGCATGCTTCTGGGTTATCTTTCAAGATTATTTGCCCAGATCACAGACTGGAACCACAAAAAGAGCTGGGTTTATGTCTTCGTGAACTCACTGGATACATAAGAATGTTCTTTATCAACAGCGGGCACAGGCAATCCCTATTTGACCACCTTCATGTGATTCTCTCGAGACAAACTCTTTCCTCTTTCCTTTTACTTCTGTCTCCCACACACATTTTCTCAGAGAACAATCCAGTTTACCACAAGAGCATGTCTAGAAAGATCCAATACTGGGAGACTTCGTTCTATTTTCCCATTCTCTGCTTAAGAGACCAGAATGTCAATGTCATGGAGGAGATGGGGGTGAACAGGCGTGTGGTCCCTGTCTGTACCTGCAGCAAGTTACTTAATCAATCATGACCGCCAAGATTTGTAACCTTCCTAAGGAAATGATGATGCCTGTCTCATCACTGTACCTTCCAGCACAGTGCCCGGTAGAGAACCCTCAAAAACTATTGGATAGAAACTTGCATCCAACCAGTGTTGGTCACTAGAAATTCTGCAGTGATGGAAACATTTATTATTTGCATTGTCCAATATGGTAGCCTCTAGTCATGGGTGACTATGGAGTGCCTGAATTAACTACTGCTAAGGAGCGTATTTTCAATTTTTATTTTAATTTAATCAGTTTAAGTTTGAATAGACTCATGTGACTAGTGGCAAGTGTATTAGACAGCCCAGTCCTAGGCTACAAAATCAGGAAAACAATTCCCCATCTGTTTATCTTACACCTTGTGGTGAGGAATAAATGAAATAATGAATAAAGTAAAGTTCGTATCATATGAGAAAATCAGATGATTTGGCTTAAATCCCAGCTCCATTCCCTTCTATCTCTGTGACCCATGGCAACTTTAACTTCCACCAGCCTCAGTTTCCTTACCTGAAAAGTGGGTTTAATGATAAGTACCTTTTACAAGTTAGTCCAGTGGATTAAATATAGGTATGAACAGCTTAGCACATCACTTGACACACAGACAGTGCTCAGCAAATAACTATTAAAAAAAAAAAAAACAAACGAGGGTATGTGGGAATGCACAAAGCTCTATATAGGGGCAATAGATGATTATTAGCAGGAAACGACATGACCTGTGTTATCTCCCCTAAACTGTGCTTTCTTCTCTGGAGAGGACATGGCTGTGTTGTCTTCTCCCCTTTCACAGCCGCCTTTTGTGGCCATATACTAGACAGATCACAAATACCTGATGCTTCAGATACATTACTGAAACACTTCTCTGCTCCTGGAACTAGTTTGGCTTTCCTGGAATGTGACATACATGCTGTCCCTTTACCACCAAGTAGGTCGGGATGAGTTCTGCTCCTAGGTCTCCTCTCCCTGCCTCCTGACACTGGGTTAGCTTTACTTGGAAACTCTGCAGAGGAGAAGAACTTTGTCTAGACAAGCAGTGGCTCGTCTGGCTGCTGCACCAGCTAGCATCCTCATTGTTTCTCTCTGCGTTGGCTGCGAATTCCTTTTTCTGTTTATCCCCTCAGGAGCCTAGGCTTTGGGAGTGTAGCATGGGGCTTGGAGAGAGAAAAAGCAGATGTTCCCAAGGCTGTCATTGCCATGGGTACCAGCCATGTTTGTGGTGCTGTTATTGATATGGTCCCGAGATGGCAGGAGCATCAAGTTGTCAAGGACAGTCTACTGGTTCTAGTTACTGAAGCTGCCACCAACGTTTTACAGTGGATTCCCTGCCAGCTATCCGCCTGGGAAACTTCAACTTGTTTAAAAGAAGCACCTCCTATTTCCCAGCCTGATGCTGGAGCAAGAGAGCTACTCACAGTACCTGAAATATATCCTGGTTCTCATATTTAGTCTAGTCTTAACTTACCCAGAAACCACTGTGCAGATCTGTTCTGCAGGTGGGAAACTGAGGCAGGGCGGGACAGACTCAGACTCTGATCATTCCTTTAACACGTATTTGCTGAGAGCAAAAATGGCAAGCGCTGACTGTTGCAGTGAGTCTAGCAGCCAATCCCTTGGCATCTTAATATACATTGACTTGTTTATTGACAGTCTGTCCCTGCCAATAGAATGTGAGCTCCACAAGCCAGGGATTTTGTCCACCACTGTAACCCTAAAGCACGGCACGCAGATGATCCTTAATCAATACTTGTTGAATAAATGAATGAAGGACTACTCTTTCCTCATTGACGTGTCTTTTAAACAAAACATGTGCTTAGAAAGCCCATGACTATAGATCTGCTTCCAAAAGTACCAGATCCATTGATGTGGGAGACACATCGACTCACTGATTCAATGTTTGATCATCATTTCCCTCCCTCCTTCCATCCATTCCTTTCTTTCTTCCCTTTTTCCCTTGCTCAACTTTTCCATTTTTAAAATATTTATTGAACACCTATGAGTGGCAAGGCACTCTGTAGTATACATTAATAACACAGAGCCTTAAATACATTTGTCTTTGCTTATCCAGTGCTTTTGGAAAAAAGAAAATAAAACAGAAACAGGGATCTCTCTACTGTGTGAAGGATGAAGGTCTATTGGTGCTTAGAGAATCTGTTGAAAGATGGAATTAAAACTAGAGATACAAGTTGAAGTAGGCAGTTTACAGCAATATCCTGAAAATCACCTAAAGGAAAAATGGTAAGGTTAGAAGGGAAGATATAATCTTACTGTGATGTTTTCATGGTATGAATATTTCCTGGACTAAATCACAGTTTTAAAACACATAACACAAATCCGTTCTACTACAAAGACAAACTTAAGTTCATATGATGTCAGCTGGCGGTATAAATAGTCTAGACTCTGGGGTGACGAAGATACAGAGTACATTGGTCTAAAGCAGGGGTCAAGAAACTATGGCCCCTGGACCAAGTCTGGCCCACAACCTGTTTTTGTAAATAAAGTTTTATCGGAAGGCAGTCATGCTCATTTGTTTGTAAATTGTCTGTGGCTGCTTTTGTGCTGCTACAGCAGATTTGAATAGTTGTGACAGAGATCATATGACCTGCACAGCCAAAAACATTTACTATCTGGACTTCTACAGAAGTTTACTGATCTTTGGTCCAAAGGAAAGATGCTCTTATGCCAAATGAGATTCTTTAAAAGAAAACAAGGCTAGGTGCTGTGGCTCATGCCTGTAATCCCAGCACTTTGGAAGGTTGAGGCGGGTGGATCACCTGAGGTCAGGAGTTTGAGACCAGCCTGACCAACATGGTGAAACCCCATCTCTACTAAATACAAAAAATTAGCTAAGCATGGTGGTGCATGCCTGTAATCCCAGCTACTCGGGAGGCTGAGGCAGGAGAATTGCTTGAACCCGGGAAGTGGAGGTTGCAGGGAGTCTAGATTGTGCCACTGCACTCCAGCCTGGGCACCACAGCAAGACTTCGTCTCAAAAATAAATAAAATAAAACAGTCCTCACATTTAGTTTGGTACATTGATGTTTATACACCTGCTTTCCCAACCAACGAAAAGCAACCCACAGTTCATGTCATTACATCATCAACCCCAATATGTTATTGTTCTCTCTTTCTGCAATACAGCCACTGAGTTAATGATCTGATATAATTTTCCATAAGTGAAATACTGAATGGTCAAAGTATTTTTACTTTAGGCTTTCCAGAACACTGCCCTTTTGCTGTCTCACACCAGAGCTGGATAAATAATCAGATCAATTCATGTTTGTACTGAGGCTTGACTTGGCATACGGCAGCCTTATAACTGTAGATTTCTTCACCTGTGCTTGCTTTGTGGTTACAGCTCTCAAAATGCCCATAAACTTGATTAAACTTGTCCCTTGTATGCCTCCTCATTTTGCATGCAGATTGTTTGTGATTCCGAGTTACATAATGCTCAGTTTCTCAATAAAGCAGCCAGCAGGTGGTATGCCTTTTTGTTTGAAGAGTTACCTCCCTGTGTAAAAATGTGGAGCCAGGTGTCTCTCACTGAATTCAACAGATCCAAGCATTCAGACCTCCTAGGCCTTTCTTAAAACCCAGCCCTGATTTTTTTAAATGTAAAATAAATATTTTGAAAGAGGGGCCAAAGCATTTGACCATTCTCTTTTCTGCTACTGCAATGCAGAAACTGAAAAATGGGATCCTTTCACTGCCCTGGTGATGACGCCTTGGTAGAAAGATAATCATTTAAACAGCAGCTTCTAGATACACATTTACTATAATCCTTACAATCCAATAGAGTTATTTTTATCCACTTACAAATGAGTAAACTGATGCTCGGAGAGTTCCAGTAATTAACCTAAGGACACGAGCAGTTAAGACAGAGAGACAGGGTCCAAACCTACACTCTTTCCACTCTGCTATTCTTTCTGATAAGAGCATGGAAATATGGACTTCAAAGCTCTCTGTGATCATTACCTACAGAAATGATTGATTTCTCTACATTTCTTGTCGATCCATAGGTACAGAACACTATTACTAATGAAAGTTGGTTTACGTAATTTTAACAACTGTGCAATGACCAATTATTTTTGTTGTCATTTCAAATGAAAATGAAGATGGTGGGCATTTGGAAGGTGATGGTAGAATATGGGAGAAAGAGTAAATTAAATTTGATTTTCACTGGCGATGCACTATAAAGGAAGGAATAAGCTAGGTCTGAATGAGAGGTGAGGTGTGGTCAAAGTTACCTTTAAGAACACAAACACACTTAGGGAGGCTGAGGCAGGAGGATTGCTTCATCCTAAGAACTGGAGACTAGCCTGGGCAACATGGTGAGATCTGGTCTCTACAAAAAACTGAAAGATTAGCCAGATGTGGTGGCACATACCTGTAGTCCTAGTTACTCAGGATGCTTAGGTGGGAGGATTGCTTCAGCTCAGGAGTTTGAGAGCCTAGGCTACATAGGGAGAACATGTTACTACAAATAATAATAATAAGCCAGACATGGAGTACACCAGCAGTCCCAGCTACTTGGGAGGCTGAGGCAGGAGGATCGCTTGAACCCAGGAATTCAAGGCTGCCATGAGCCACGATCACTCCCCTGTACTCCACTCCTGCCTGGGCTAAAGAGCAAGATCTCTCAACACACGCACATGCACATACACACGCGTGCACACATTTTTTAAGACAAGGAAAGTTTATTAATTGGCTCTTACCTAAAGCTTGTTGATAGATGTTCTATAAAGCCCCTCCTGTTATCCCTATTGCCTGTTTTCTCATCCATTCACCCATTTATTGAGTGCTGACTAAAGGCCAGGCTTTGTGTGAGATCTTGGGACTATCAGGACAATATGGCCTGTATTTTCTCTCTGGAATCTTGAATTTAGGGCTTCCAAGTTGAAATCATCCTCCTCATTTCTCCACTAGTGAGGACAAAGAAGGCTGATGAAAAAACTATTGAAATACAAACACAAACAGCATGGCACATAGAGAGAAGCTTGTCCCTCACTTTCAAGTTTTATCCTAGAGATTTCCCACACGACATCTCTTTCTGCACCATCATGGGTTCTTTATCTCCTCAGCCCTTAGAACCACAACTTCAAGTTCAGCTTCTTTTGATCCGTGGGGATATAGGTTAAGACAGAGGTGGGGAGTAGCTGCTTATTTCAGCTTCTCAAGTCACCCGAAGGCAGGGAGAAAACACAGAAATAAAATATTGCTACAGCGAGTTAAACCTGTACTCTCCCTTCTAGGGAGTCATTCTCATTTAGGGGTCCTAGGGAGATTGGGGTAGGTGAAAATAATAACCTAAACATCCACTTCCCATTAATAACTGAGACCATTTTATTACTCCATTCTTTAAAACTTAAAAATATATCTTTAAAACAATTATACATGCTGCTAGACAGCACAACAGCAAGAGTGGACTCTGATGTAAACTATGGACTTTTAGTGATAACGATGTGTCAATGTAGGTTCACTGACTGGAACAGACGTACCACTCCCAAGGGAATATTGATGATGGCAGAGGCTGTGCCCGAGGGAGTTGGGTAGAGGAGAGGGTATATGGGAACTCTCTGTACCCTCTGCTTAATCTTGCTGTGAACCTAAAACAGCTCTTTAAAAAGTCTATTTTTCAAAAGTCATACACATTCATAGGCTTATTATAAGAACTTTTAAAAATGTAGGAAAATACAAAGAGAAAGGTAAAATCACCCGGCATTCTTCCATTCCCAATGTGAGATGAGTAGGGTTAATGATTTAGTGACATTCCCCAAGGTTTCTCTGACCTTACCTGTATGTGTACAAATGTGCATAAACAGGGATGGGTGTGTGCATGTGTGCTTATCTATTTGTGTTTCACTCAACGTGTTTTCCTATTAATATGGATCTACATAATTTTTAATAAGTGCATAGTATTATAGACATAAATGTGCCATAATGTGCCAAATCATCTCTTATTTGATAGCCACTTAGGATTTTTGCTCATACAAACAATGCGACACGAATGTTTCTGAACATACACCTTTTGCCTATTACAATCTTCTTTGAATCTGTGTATCTTTCCAGTCCCTAGCATGTCTTGGAGAATGTTTTGAACTACATTTTCTTAACATGAATGCGAGGTGGTTCTGCTTTACACAAAGTAAACACCTAGGCAGAGGACCTTTATTAATTTGACTTCTGACACTTCTATTAGAGAAAACGAGGAAGAAGATTTGACTGTGAGATCACATCTGTGGTGTCTGTAGACAGGACCTTGACACAGTAGGCACTCAATAAATAATAGCTGTGACTATTATCATCGTTGATGTGGTTTCTTTTGCTTGGTGCAAATGTCCTTCCTGAAAAAGATCTGAACATGGCATAGAGTGAGCTGAAACAACAGAAAATGTGAAGAAAACCACATTTCTAGTCACTAAAAGTTTCTGACTCTGGCTGTAATTGTCAGTTTTAGAAACAACTGGTCACCCTGAGAATGCAGTTCCCTCAAGCATCCTCTTTAGACATACAGTGCAATGGCTGTAAAACGGAGATGCAGACCACATGTTCTACGGAGGCCGTGATAATGGTCAGATGTATGTACTCATTTGTGGTGAAGAAAGGGAGCACAATTTTTCTGGCTTTTGACACATTATTATCTCAGTTCTAACTTTCTTATCCCAAGGAAACAGTAAGACATGTTGGACTTTTATCGATGGCAATCCATGTCAGATCTTGTGGGTTACCGCTCTGTTGGACCACTCCCACAGCCTTCCACAAAAGCCTCTACAATTGTCTACTTTAACCCCTTCAATATAAAGCAGGTTTTTTTTTAATCCTTCACACATAACTACTTCTGCCCAAATCTACCATGCTGTTTGTAAGACTCTGTGGTTATGATATGATTTTGAAATCATTTTCAGGAAAAAAATTCTTATTAGTTTATGCTCAGATTTATGGCTCTATTCTTTGCCCCAAGGTGAGATGAAAGCAAAATCAATGTTAGTTTTGGGTTGCTTGAAGCAAGTAACACGAGCCAAACACGAGGTCACTTTCAGTAACCTCAGTTCAGTAAAGCAGGAGAAAAGTTAGATGAAGAGAAATAAATCAAGAGAGCATAGTGTCTCTGGGCATACCACTTGTGTTGATGATGGAATTCATTTAAAAATTATAAGCAGTCATGTTTTAGTAGCATTAGAGAAAAAAGCATAGGTTGTATTAAATTTGATAGTAGAAATATTAGAAATAACAAGAAAAATATTTTGCCCTGGCACCTCCCTGACCCCCAATCAATAACCAGCATCCCTAGTCATGGGACCTCTCACATGAAGCCTCTATCACCTCCTTCATAAATACAGTAGATTCTCTGAATCAAAATCCTGTGTCATCTCAAAAAAATTAATTATAAATAATAATTGTGATTATCATTTATTGAGCGCCTATTGAGTACCTGGCACCGTACTGGGTCTTTTGCACATATGAGTCAATAAAAATTTACTGAGTGCCTACTAAGTGCCAGGCATTATTCTCTATGCTAAAGATAGAGCTGTGAACAAGATACACAGAGTCCCTGCTTTCTGAAGGTTTCCAGTCTAAGACAATTGATGAGTTTATGAACAAACAAATATAGTAAGTGCTATGCAGAGAATTAAAATAGGGCAGCATGACAGAAAGTGATTGGGTGGTCAAGAAATGCCTCTGAAGGGAGTATATTTAAGCCAAAATCTTAATAAAAGGAGGAGCTACTCTATTGGGGATGAGTGGGGAGAATTTAATCCTCTTGACAACCATATCAATCCTATTCCACAGAGGAGGAAAATGAAACTCAGAGGGGGCTAGATCACTTCTCCATGGCAGGCATGCGATTCACCTACTGCTCTGTCTACAAACGCCTCTTTAAAGAACTCACACTGAGTGTGGGCTGCCACAAGGTGGGAGGGAAATAGAGAAGACAGGTGGTTTGGGACATGTAACCTCAGAGTTTATTATTTCAGGTGCAACCAGCCCGAGTGAACTAAATTTGGAGAGGGAGAGGGAGCTGACTTTTTGGTGAGCATCTAAAGAGCTGGACAAGTTGGAGAACAGGGAATGTCCAGTGTCTACATAAGCAGGGCCAGGCCAGTGTTTGATCCTGGCTTTCTTGGGGCTGATACCTTCCATTTCCATCTCTGGAGGTAACTGCTGAACATCACATTTAAAATCAATCTCCTCAAGAGAAGAAAACTCTGAGACGCTTTTTGGGGGTGTCATGACCTGCTTACTTTAGCTCATTCGCTTACTGTTGCAAAGAGCAAAATATGAAAAAAAATTTCGTTAGACTCTGTCTCACATATTCTGGACTTATTGGCCATCCCTGCCTTCTTTCAGGAGTGTCTCTGTTTTCTTTCTGATCAGGGATTTATGATGACCTAGGTGACCTCTTCAGAGCAGGAACCTGTGTTAAATTAATCTTTGTATCACCCATGTCTACTTGAGGACTGGGTATAGAATGGTTTCTCCCCACATGCTGAATACATGGATGAGTGAATCCAGGTTCCAGCAGAAATGAGAGGCACGCAGCCCTTCAGTCTCCACATGCATGTCTCATGACTGGCCACAACTCCCAAGAGACGGTTTAGTTCCTTTTGAGGGTGACTGCTTCCTA
Source organism: Sapajus apella (assembly GCF_009761245.1). NCBI lineage: Eukaryota > Metazoa > Chordata > Mammalia > Primates > Cebidae > Sapajus > Sapajus apella. Next base: position 17,970,899 of record NW_022436963.1, read on the forward strand.
TTAAGACATAAGGAATGGCCTCTATTTGTGTGTGTGCATTAAAAATAAATACATAGTTAGAAAGATTATCCTTTGTAGACCACAGTTACACATTCTCACCTAATCCTTATTTCTTGATTTGGGGAATCATCTTACCCCCCGCCTCACCATAACGGACTCTAGACTTCTTCATCTCCTTCTCTTGGAGTCAATTTGCTTTCATAAAAGGGAGATCATTCCTGCTTTCATGTCTGTGGGGATGTCTGTGGGTATATTGTGTAGTCATATGTGACAGTGCATGTTATGAGCTTGTTAAAAATGAAGATATCTGGATGCCATCTCAGGTCTACTTAAGCTCAGTTCCTAGCAGGGATTGGGGGGCAGAAATCTATATTTTAATAAGCACTGCATGTCATTCTCAAACAGATTCAAGTTTGAGAATCTAGTCTAGGATAGTGGTTTTCAACCTTGGAAACATACAAGAGTCTCCCAGTGAGATTTAAGAAATCTTGCTGCCCAGACCATACCCCTTTGAATCGAATCAGACTCTCTGGGAGGTGGAGCTTAGCATCCATAATTTTCAAATCTCCTTGAGTGCTTCTAATACGTGGTTAGGATGGAGAACCTCCTTTCAGCATAGCTTGACATAAAAAAATTCAATATAAGGAAATCAGGTCTCAATCAAATCTATGTCAGTACTTCGCTTCAAGTTCCCAAGAGCCTCCCTTAGAGCATTAGTGATACTCTGTTCTTTGATTAGAAAGATAACTTTAACAAACCAGTAAAACTCATATGCCTGCAGCCAGCTTTACTGCTATGCTCACTTGAGAAACTTACTAAAAGCCAGACTTCTGGGAACTACTACTTGTAGACATGAATTGATTCATCAGGGGCAGTGGGGGAAGCCTAGGAAATGGAGTTTTTAACAAACACCTAGGTGATTCTGGTGCAATTCACCTTCGGTCTAATAGAAACAATGCCTTAGACTAGCCTTTCTCAATTGGGAGTGACTGTGCTCCTTGGGGGACATTGGCAATGTTTAGAGACACTTTTGATCCTCACAGTGGGAGTCTGGGTATGTCTGTGTGCTACAGGAATCTAGTGAGCTGAGGACAGGGATGCTGTTATGTTTTACAACCCAGAGGACAACCCTCAAAACGAATAACCATCCAGTCCAAAATATCAAGAGTGCCAAGGTCGAGAAACTCTAATATCTCTTCTCAATCAAATTTCTTCTCTGCTAGCCTCAAAGAAAGGCATTACCCTCTTTAGGAACTTCCACAGCTCTTTGTGGTGTTAAAAATCACCAGTGCGTGATTCATCTCCTAACAGAAGAAAACTTTCCTCAGGCCAGGATCCCTGTTTCATTCATTTCTGAGTGTGGTCTCCTTCCTCCTCCAGCGCACAGTCCTCACTCCACACATGTTTCAGCCATTTCAAACAAAATGAAAATACTCTTCAGGACCAATCACAAGGTGGCTTTGTGACTGGTAACCATACATACCCAGTGTCTATAAGGAGAATTAAAACCCACAGCCGGGGCTCATTTTCAGTCTAAGAGTTGAATACAAATCTACCAGCCTTCCTCTAAGAAAATGGCTCTCCATATATATTTTTTTCAACATTTACCAAAAATTACAGTGGCTTCTGGAGCTGCTTGGGGTCTCTACGGGACAAGTCAGCTGTGTGAACGTGAGGACCACCCGTGCCGCTCAGCCATCCTGTGAGGAAACTTGTTGGCTATGTCTGCTGCAGTGTCTGGCTACCAGTTGGCAACTATAAGTGGCTCATTTGGTCCCCGAGCCAACCCTGAATTCCAGAGAATCAAATGCAGCAAATAACTCTACACAGATCTGTGAGGGAAATGTACAAGGGAACAGTGCTCTCCATGGCTCTAAAAATAGCCAGGTAATTGCCTCTGAAGATCCCTTAAGAAGATCCACTTAACTGCACAGAGTGAAGCAGCAAAGGCCTCATTTGTTTGTTGATAGGAGCTGTCTCTATGTAGTCAGCCGACTTCGGAGTGTTGGAAACCCAATCAATATTTGGGTACTGTGGAGTTACTATGCTACTGGGCTGCCCATAGTTCCAAACAAGAAACTGCCCTTAGTGAGGCTGACCTGACCTTTTTTTTTTTTTTTAATCTTCAATAAAATACTGGCAAACTGAATGCAACAGCACTGACCACATTTTTCACTAAATTGATCATGCTAGTTTTCCTGACTTGGATTTTTGTTCCAATTTTAATGCTTGGCATGAATGTTGTGGTGAAAGGAATCCACTAATTTTTACTTTATGTGTTGGAGCAGTCTATCAGCACCATCAATTCTTTAAATGCTACTTTAAAGATCTTCCACCTCCAGCAAGATTGTTGAATGTAGAAATAAAACACATTACAGATTGGTGGTGAGGTTCCACCAATTTAGCAGTTTTCCTCCCATAGTTAATCACCCACAGAATACACTGCTCTTTTTCTTCTTCGTGTTTTAATTAGCAGTCTTGGCAATATATGCTAAAATGACTTGGAGTTATGAAAAGTATGAAAATGTGTGTTTCAAATAGTTGGCTAGGTGCTTCATCAGCCGGAGGCCTAACGCAGGTGTGAATATTTGTTTATAATCCAAACACAGCAAAGTAAACAGTCCCATTTTGCACCCCCTTTTCTCCATACAATGCTTTAAATATTTTCTTTGTGATGGTCAGTGACTTTGTTTAACTTTTAAAAAGTCTGAATGGAAAGAAAGGGCCTGGAGACTGGAAACTGTTTGTACAAGGGCCTGAAGTGGGTGATGCTGAGCTGAGCTGGGCGTGGAGCCCTGACATTTTGTCAGCTCCCTCAGGAGGCAGATGTGTTGTCCACGACTCACCTGTCAAGTGCTGATAGAAAAACAACTCTGTCCTACGCAGCCGTTAAGGCTACACACGTGACCTCTAACCCCAGAACCCTTCCGGAGTTTTCCACTGGGTGTCAAAATCCTTACAAATATTTCCAGCTGGGCATCTCCTTGAACTGTAATTGCAGTTCAGCATTTTAACACAGGGTCCTTGTGGAGGGAATTTCTCTCTTTTCTTCCCCTCCCCCACAGCAAGGACCAGTTCTGACATCCCATTAGTAGCAAGACAGAAAGGTTGCCTTCATTGTTTAAAATAGCCTTTGCCTTCCAGTTCGATCCAAGTGACCTCCTGAAAGTAGAGTATTTTTGAGGCCACTCTAATTCCTGTTCTTATCTCAAACTTCTGAAACTCTTCATGGATCCTGCAGGACAATAAACTTTTCCAACCTCTGGGGTTCAGTGTCTTCCAAGGGCTTGTTTTCGTTTCACTTTTCGCAATAGAGGCAGCAACAAAGGGGAACTCAGATGCCCTGACTCCAAGGTTCAGTGTGGAAAAAAAAAACCTGGTAAATGAATTTCAAGATAACGTGCAAGTCTTTTGATCTACATTTTCTACTAACATGATAGAAACCCCCAAAATTATTTTTTTAAAAATAAAAAACGGGGGAAAACCAACATAGGATGTAGCTCAGAGAAAACAGTTCATGGCTAAAGC